>NC_084624.1:47844425-48154425 GCF_033978795.1 Nerophis ophidion
ACAAGACAACATGTAGTAGATATGGTCACTAATTAGACAGCATTTTCGGTGGCTCTCCCTAAAGCAACACCCATCTGTGATATTCCCTTTGTATGCCAGCTCGGATTGACCCACGTTTTGCATCTCTGGAGAAGAATGGCCTCCACTGTCTGGGTGTCTTGTACACTGATGATATTTTTGACAGTTTTTTAAGCTCTGTGGTTCTGCCAAAACTCACTCACTGGCATTTCCTCGTGCCCGTGGCCCCAGTGGCATTGATTTGTCATCCAAGGTGGGAGTCCTGCCCAGTGGTCGGTCAGGTTTCATTCCTTTATAAGCTCCTGTTCACAACTAACAGGTCTGTGATACAAAAGATTAAGGCTAATTGGGAAAGTGAACTAAAAACTAACATTTCTGAGGACTTCTGGAAAAAATCGCTAAAGGCTGTAACCTCGGGATGGTTTTCTGTTGGCCCCACTATGGACTGGACTCTCACTATCATGTTAGATCCACTATGGACTAGACTCTCACAATATTATGCTAGATCCACTCGACGTCCATTGCACCTCTCCAAGGTTTCTCAATGTCCCATTGGGTTGAGTTTTTCCCTGCCCTGGTGTGAGATCTAAGCCAAGGATGTTGTCGTGGCTTGTGCAGCCCTTTGAGACACTTGTGATTTAGGGCTATAGAAGTAAACATTGATTGATAGGCTGTCTTCATCGAATTCAAAGTGTTCCACAGACTTCACTACAGCAAACATAAACTCTCCATCATACACAATATTGCCAAAAGTATTCGGCCACCCATCCAAATGATCAAGTGACTACCTCTTGAAGCTCATCGAGAGAATGCCAAGAGTGTGCGAAAAAGTAATCAGAACAAAGGGTGGCTATTTTGAAGATATTACAATACAAAACATGTTTTCAGTTATTTCACCTTGTTTGGTTAAAAGTACCATCACATGTGTTCCTTCATAGTTTTGATGCCTTCAGTGACAATCGACAGCAGGGCTCAGGAACCTTTTTGGCTGATAGAGACAAATATTTAAAAAACTGTATTTCCTTGAGAGCCATATGATATTTTTTTTAAACTGAATACAACTAAATGCATGCATTTTTGATTGGTTGATTGATTGACACTTTTATTAGTAGATTGCACAGTACAGTACACTAATTGGTAACACCCGAATAAGTTTTTCAACTTCTTTAAGTCGGGGTCCACGTTAATAAATTCATTTACGTAAAACCAACATTTTTAGAATATAAGTCTCTGATTCTTTTTAATAACATTGTTATTCTGAAGCTAACCAATAATACCTAAAATACTTCTTACCATTAATGCAACTTCTTGAACAAGTGCCGTAAAAAAACGCATGAGAATGTTTTATATTTGTAACGTTATTTTTAACACTGTGATTACCAGCGAAACGATTAATTACTTATCCTGTTAAGTAATGTCAGCTAATCTACACTGTAAATAGTCATGAAAATAAAGAAAATGCATTAATGAGAAGGTGTGTCCAAAAAGACAACCATGAGCAAAGCAAAGCAATATATATATATATATATATATATATATATATATATATATATATATATATATATATATATATATATATATTTTTTTTTTTTTTTTTTATTATTTTTTTTTTTTATTATTATTATTATTTTTTTAAGACTTTTGTTTAGGCGGTGGCTCTTTGTTGTTAAGGCGGCCACCTTAACAACAGCAAAAAAAAAACCAACTAATTTGTATACATATGTAAATGTATTCAGTTATAAACATTCATTCACTTTCTTCTTTCCTTCATGGATCTGAACTTTACCGCTGCTGTTAGTTTGTCTATATTTTTATTTATTACGTTGTAGGTGTATTTATTTCAGTATTAAAAGTGTAAAATGATGATAATGGTGTGCCAAGGAATTCATACATTTTATATTTAAAGTTTAAATCTCCCACCACATTACTTCATAATTATCCCTCTTTTCAAAATGTTTCAGTTTTTTTCACATTGTTTTTTTGTTTGTTTGTTTGTTTTCTGTCAAACCAAACTATGTTTTTAATGGCAAACACAAAATAGGCAAAATCTTCCACCAAAAGTATTTTTCAAAGTGGAATATTTGATGTGAAGTAACGGCAACCTTGGGTATGTCAATAATTCATAATAACGGTGATTTTGATTCAATATTATGTTTTGAGCAGTGACAGTTTGAAAGAAAAAAAAAACCAGCTTTGTTTTATCAGTCAACATTGCAACTTTTTCGAAATGACATTTCATCTTTAAGCTTTTTTATTTTAATTTTGCTATGTTCTTGTTTATGCAAATAATATTTTTAGAATGTGAACTCCCTTGTCTCTGCCCCTCCCTCACAAAGGCTTTTGCATGCCACACCTTCACAATTTGTTTTGTTTTTTAACTCCTTCTTAACCCTGTACGTTCATTAAAAATACATGCTACTCCAACTCAAAATGCCGGACATTTGAGGCATTTAATAAACTCCTCCCGGACAGCCCCGCGAAAGAGGTCATGTCCGGGGAAAAGAGGACGTATGCTCAGTCTAAACCAGGGGTGTCAAACTCAAATACAGAGTGGGCCAAAATTCTAAACCGAACAAAGCCGCGGGCCAAAGTTGAACAACTTAACCTTTTAATAGGGACCCAAACAAGTTTTGGATTGAATATTGAACTAGCAAGGCTTAAATAACTTGCAAAATCGAGGTTTGTTGGTAGCGGGGGTGTATGTTGTAGTGTCCTGGAAGAGTTAGTGCTGAAAGGGGTTCTGGGTATTTGTTCTGTTGTGTTGATGTTGTGTTACAGTGCGGATGTTCTGCCGAAATGTATTTGTCATTCTTGTTTGGTGTGGGTTCCGAGTGTGGTGCATATTTGTAACAGTGTTAAAGTTGTTTACACGGCCACCCTCAGTGTGACCTGTATGGCTGTTGACCAAGTATGCCTTGCATTCACTTGTGTGTGTATGTAGAATCCACTTATATAACGTGACTGAGCCGGCACGCTGATTGTATGGCGGGAAAGTGGACATGACAACAGGTTGTAGAGGACGCTAAAAGCAGTACCTTTAAGGCACGCCGCCGATATTGTTGAAATCGGGAGAAATTCGGGAGAATGGTTTTCCCCGGTAGATTTTTGGGGGGGGCACTGAAATTCGGGAGTCTCCTGGGAAAATTATGAGAGTTGGCAAGTATTAGCATTAGCGGTGAATGCACCGCCGCTGTATAATACCGGCAGGCCAGCTCTAATGTTAATTTAATATTGTCTCAAAGGACATATTAAATTACATGGGGGGTCAGAGTTTGACACCCATGCTCTAGACGATACAAACAATACACAAGATATACATTTGGCCTGCGATAGAGCTTTTAATACTATTACTCCTGCAAGTTTGACGACAAGCAGATAAGTATAAGTTAGAAGTTTATTCACAATACCGTATTACGATTACAACAGTAGTGAATATCCATTTAAGGATGGTGGTAAGCGAAAGGGTCCCCCGGATAAGCTAGAAGACGCTTTTGGCAGGGGGTCCATAGGACAGTAGATGCATGGAATGCTGACATATGGTGGTAAGCACATAAACGCAATGTGTGTGTGTGTAAATATATATATATATATATATATATATATATATATATATATATATATATATATATATATATATATATATATATATATATGTATACTTATTAATTCAGGCTTATTATTTTTAGTTCTTTAGTCACTGTATTCTATTTGAGTTTTCTAATCTTGCATCTTTATTGTCTAAGAGGACTACTTCTTCTTATGGCAGGGTTGTTTTTAGAACCAATAGTACAGGACTTTTGAATGTTTCCATAGCACAATTGCACCGTATGTCTGAACGTGTCTTGATAAAATATTACTTGCAAAATAATTAAAAAATGATCTCATTTTATGTTCTTGTGTTGATAAAGGTGGACATGCATTCTGACTTTACACGGTTAATACTGCTCACTTTTGATTGACATGTGGTGTTATGCTAACAATAAATGTTATTATTGTGGGAATAAAGCAAATAGGAACTTTTATTTTTTTTTATATTTTATATGTGCTTTTTTTTTTTTTTACTGTGATGTCCTATGAGGAATTGTTTTAATTTTGATGAGTTGCCTGTATATATATATATATATATATTTATATATATATGTATATATATATATATATATATATATATATATATATATATATATATATATATATATATATATATATATATATATATACATATATATATATATATATATATATATATATATATATATATATATATATATGTTGTCGCTGTGAAGGTGTATACAAACATGAGATATTTGACATGTATACAGTGATTATATACATAGCAAGTGCCAACATATGTGTTTTACTAGTTGATTATTTGTTTTTTGTACCTGAAATAATATTTTGCTCTGTTTCAAGTCCAAAAAAGGACATCACAGGTGTTACCTTGAGTATTATAGTTCCTGTTGCAACACTGCCCCCTTGTGTCTGAAAGAGGAACACCATCAAGCCTGAACTAAGTTCAGTTTTATACAGTCTAGACTTGTGCGTCCATCTGAGTGGGAACAGTTTATTTTATATATATATATATTCCCACTGAAGGTTCACAAAGACAAGCTTGGGTGACTTTGGTTTAGAACAGAGCTGACAAGGTCTAACATGCTTCAGAGTCTTGTAGAAAGTCTTCCCAGAAGCGGTGATGGAGAAAAATGGAAGGATGTGGGAGCTCTCTTTGACATTATTCACATTTTGTTTATTATGAAAACCTCTCCAATTAGGTCATAATTTGCTAAAAAGTTAAAAGTTTATTGATACAACTTTCAATTTCAACCCTGTATAATGTACCTTTAATGTATATTGAACGTTTTAAGACATGATTACATGCTTTTGAATGAGAACGTGTCTCCAAACCTTTGATCTTATCCTGATTGTTACTTTTAATATTTAAAGCAATACGGTATTTAATCGCAGTACCTCATGGGAATCCTAAACTGTACCAATTTTTTATCATTTTGTCCGTTTTCCTGTGTTGATAAACATAAATTTGTTTCATATTAAAATAAATGTTTTTATGTACGTATTTAAATTTTAACCTATAATGAGAACTGTGATGTCCAGTGTTTTCTTAGACTTCTGAGTCGGATTTAGAATCAGAATCAGAAATATTAAATGATCCCCGAGCAAAAATTAAGATGTTCAGCACAATCCCATTCAACAGCAAACAAACAGTACAGGGGGACAGAACAGGATCAAACAGTACAGGGGGACAGAACAGGATCAAACATTACAGGGGGACAGAACAGGATCAAACATTACAGGGAGACAGAACAGGATCAAACATTACAGGGGGACAGAACAGGATCAAACAGTACAGGGGGACAGAAGAGGATCAAACATTACAGGGGGACAGAACAGGATCAAACATTACAGGGGGACAGAACAGGATCAAACATTACAGGGAGACAGAACAGGATCAAACCGTACAGGGGGACAGAACAGCGTCAAACAGTACAGGGGGACAGAACAGGATCAAACATTACAGGGGGACAGAACAGGATCAAACATTACAGGGGGACAGAACAGGATCAAACATTACAGGGAGACAGAACAGGATCAAACATTACAGGGGGACAGAAAATGATCAAACATTACAGGGGGACAGAACAGGATCAAACATTACAGGGGGACAGAACAGGATCAAACAGTAAAGGGAAACAGAACAGGATCAAAGAGTACAGGGGGACAGAACAGGATCAAACATTACAGGGGGACAGAACAGGATCAAACATTACAGGGGGACAGAACAGGAACAAACATTACAGGGAGACAGAACAGGATCAAACATTACAGGGGGACAGAAGAGGATCAAACCGTACAGGGGGACGGAACAGGGTCAAACAGTACAGGGGGACAGAACAGGATCAAACAGTACAGGGAGACAGAAAAGGATCAAACAGTACAGGGGGACAGAACAGGATCAAACAGTACAGGGAGACAGAACAGGATCAAACATTACAGGGGGACAGAACAGGATCAAACATTACAGGGAGACAGAACAGGATCAAACATTACAGGGGGACAGAACAGGATCAAACATTACAGGGAGACAGAACAGGATCAAACCGTACAGGGGGACAGAACAGCGTCAAACAGTACAGGGGGACAGAACAGGATCAAACATTACAGGCGGACAGAACAGGATCAAACATTACAGGCGGACAGAACAGGATCAAACATTACAGGGGGACAGAACAGGATCAAACATTACAGGGGGACAGAACAGGATAAAACATTACAGGGAGACAGAACAGGATCAAACATTACAGGGGGACAGAACAGGATCGAACAGTACAGGGGGACAGAACAGGATCAAACATTACAGGGAGACAGAACAGGATCAAACATTACAGGGAGACAGAACAGGATCAAACATTACAGGGAGACAGAACAGGATCAAACAGTACAGGGGGACAGAACAGGATCAAACAGTACAGGGGGACAGAACAGGATCAAACATTCCAGGGAGACAGAACAGGATCGCTGACGGGTCTGCCAACTTACTTTACAAAAAAGGTGAGAAACAGGTTAATGCTGTGCGGGGGTGAGGAAAAACAAATGTTCAATCTAAGCCTGGGCCCCTGTAGAGGGGGTCCAGACTGAGGCCAAGGGAGATAAAAACCCTCATAGCCATAGCCCACATAAACACGTTTGTTAGAGAGAATCGTCAAACTTCAAAGAACACAAGACACATTAAAAAGAACAGACCTGATGCAATAGCCATTTCTAGATACAGCTAGAAAGGTAAAAATAAAAAATAAAAACATGTACACTGTGGTGGCCTCTGCGGGGTTCTACGCCACCAACTGCTGGGGTGGGGGGAGCATGGCCGGAGACAGGAGCAGACCCACCAAAGCAATCAAGAGAACCGACTCCACCCTCGGCTCCAATACTAACTCTCTACCAGTGCCCAGTCGAGGACATGTCCAACAAGACCAAGGTGTCATTCAGCCAAGACACTGTGAAGCTTGTCCGTCCCGGCGCTCGGCACCAGTACTTACGGTACTGGACCTGTCAGCGATCCTGTTCTGTCTCCCTGTAATGTTTGTCTGATCTTGAATGGGATTGTGCTGAACATTTTAATCTCCCCTCGGGGATTAATAAAGTATTTCTAATTCTGATTTCTAATTAAAGAGGCGAAGAACAATTACATTTTACATCCGAACAATTCACAGCTTCATTTTGTTTTTTTTAATCGCGGCCTGGAACCGCTTCCTTCTTCCCGAATATTACAGGGAGACAGAACAGGATCGCTGACGGGTCCTGTATACCAATACCCGTATAGTAAGTACTGGTACTTACAGTACTTACTATGCGGGTAATGGTATGCAGGACCCCTTAGTACCAGTACTTACAATACGGGTATTGGTATCCAGTGATCCTGTTCTGTCTCCCTGGAACTACTTCCTTCTTCTCAAACATTACAGGGAGACAGAACAGGATCTTTGACGGGTCCTGTATACCAATACCCGTATAGTAAGTACTGGTACTTACAGTACTTACTATGCGGGTAATGGTATGCACGACCCGTTAGTACCAGTACTTACTATACGGGTATTGGTATCCAGCGATCCTGTTCTGTCTCCCTGGAACTGCTTCCTTCTTCTCGAACATTACAGGGAGACAGAACAGGATCACTGACGGGTCCTGTATACCAATACCTGTATAGTAAGTACTGGTACTTACAGTACTTACTATGCGGGTAATGGTATGCAGGACCCGTTAGTACCAGTACTTACTATACAGGTATTGGTATCCAGCGATCCTGTTCTGTCTCCCTGTAATGTTTGTCTGATCTTGAATGGGATTGTGCTGAACATTTTAATCTCCCCTCGGGGATTAATAAAGTATTTCTAATTCTGATTTCTAATTAAAGAGGCGAAGAACAATTAAATTTTACATCCGAACAATTCACAGCTTCATTTTGTTTTTTTTAATCGCGGCCTGGAACCGCTTCCTTCTTCCCGAATATTACAGGGAGACAGAACAGGATCGCTGACGGGTCCTGTATACCAATACCCGTATAGTAAGTACTGGTACTTACAGTACTTACTATGCGGGTAATGGTATGCAGGACCCGTTAGTACCAGTACTTACAATACGGGTATTGGTATCCAGTGATCCTGTTCTGTCTCCCTGGAACTACTTCCTTCTTCTCAAACATTACAGGGAGACAGAACAGGATCTTTGACGGGTCCTGTATACCAATACCCGTATAGTAAGTACTGGTACTTACAGTACTTACTATGCGGGTAATGGTATGCACGACCCGTTAGTACCAGTACTTACTATACGGGTATTGGTATCCAGCGATCCTGTTCTGTCTCCCTGGAACTGCTTCCTTCTTCTCGAACATTACAGGGAGACAGAACAGGATCACTGACGGGTCCTGTATACCAATACCTGTATAGTAAGTACTGGTACTTACAGTACTTACTATGCGGGTAATGGTATGCAGGACCCGTTAGTACCAGTACTTACTATACAGGTATTGGTATCCAGCGATCCTGTTCTGTCTCCCTGTAATGTTTGTCTGATCTTGAATGGGATTGTGCTGAACATTTTAATCTCCCCTCGGGGATTAATAAAGTATTTCTAATTCTGATTTCTAATTAAAGAGGCGAAGAACAATTAAATTTTACATCCGAACAATTCACAGCTTCATTTTGTTTTTTTTAATCGCGGCCTGGAACCGCTTCCTTCTTCCCGAATATTACAGGGAGACAGAACAGGATCGCTGACGGGTCCTGTATACCAATACCCGTATAGTAAGTACTGGTACTTACAGTACTTACTATGCGGGTAATGGTATGCAGGACCCGTTAGTACCAGTACTTACAATACGGGTATTGGTATCCAGTGATCCTGTTCTGTCTCCCTGGAACTACTTCCTTCTTCTCAAACATTACAGGGAGACAGAACAGGATCTTTGACGGGTCCTGTATACCAATACCCGTATAGTAAGTACTGGTACTTACAGTACTTACTATGCGGGTAATGGTATGCACGACCCGTTAGTACCAGTACTTACTATACGGGTATTGGTATCCAGCGATCCTGTTCTGTCTCCCTGGAACTGCTTCCTTCTTCTCGAACATTACAGGGAGACAGAACAGGATCACTGACGGGTCCTGTATACCAATACCTGTATAGTAAGTACTGGTACTTACAGTACTTACTATACGGGTAATGGTATGCAGGACCCGTTAGTACCAGTACTTACTATACAGGTATTGGTATCCAGCGATCCTGTTCTGTCTCCCTGGAACTGCTTCCTTCTTCTCGAACATTACAAGGAGACAGAACAGGATCACTGACTGGTCCTGTATACCAATTCCCGTATAGTTAGTACTGGTACTTACAGTACTTACTATGCGGGTAATGGTATGCACGACCCGTTAGTACCAGTACTTACTATACGGGTATTGGCATCCAGCGATCCTGTTCTGTCTCCCTGGAACTGCTCCCTTCTTCTCGAACATTACAGGGAGACGGAACCGGATCACTGACGGGTCCTGTATACCAATACCCGTATAGTAAGTACTGGTACTTACAGTACTTACTATGCGGGTAATGGTATACAGGACTTCCTTCTTCTCGAACATTACAGGGAGACAGAACAGGATCTTTGACGGGTCCTGTATACCAATACCCGTATAGTAAGTACTCTAAGTACCAGTACTGGCTCTTACTTATCCCGGCTTGGAACCGCTTCCATCTTCTCGACTTCCTAAGGCCTTGTTTCCCTCCTGTCACCGACAGGTGTGGCGTGCGCCATGAAATATGAAAGGGGAAGAGGACGTTGGTTGACAGACGCGTCACTGAGCATCAGTGAGGGTGACAGCGCCAAAGAGCTCGCTCGGCAAAAGCTGACATCTCGCCGGCTAATCAGAAGCTACAGGCGCCCTCGCAGCAGCCGGACGGGAGCGAGGAGACGGTGGTAGAAAAGGAGGTGAGGGGCGGTCAATAATTTAAAAGGAATGCGGGACAGGTCCAGTGATGGAGGTGTCCTTGATGTTGTCCTTCCTTTGCATTTTTTTCTTCTTGTGCCCTGGGAAATTATGCAACTTCACCTAATTGGTTAAAAAAACACTTTTTTCTGCAAATCAACAATTATAATCTGCAAATAAAGTTAAAGTACCAATTATTGTCACACACAGACGAGGTGTGGCGAAATTATTCTCTGCATTTAAGTGCTTCTTTAAAACTCATTTTTGCACTCTGGCCTTTTAAATAGACCCCCTTTTTAGAGCAGTTGATTTGCCGTTTCTCCTCTCCCTTACGGAGGGGGGGGAGGGGGGGGGGGGGGGGCACAGGCCCTGTGGCCATGGGTGAAGTGCTGGCTGTCCAGAGTCGGGACCCGGGGTGGACCGCTCGTCTGTGTATTGTTTGAGGACATCTCTGTGCTGCTGACCTGTCTCTGCTCCAAATGGTCTCATGCTGGCCCCACTATGGACTGGACTCTCACTATTATATTGGATCCACTATGGACTGGACTCCCACTACTATGTTAGATCAACTATTGACTGGACTCTCACTATTATGTTAGATCCACTATGGACTGGACTCTCACTATTTTGTTAGATCCACTATGGACTGGACTCTCACTATTATATTGGATCCACTATGGACTGGACTCTCACACTATTATGTTAGATGCCCTATGGACTAGACTCTCACTATTATGTTAGATCTACTATGGACTGGACTCTCACTATTATGTTGGATCCACTATGGACTGGACTCTCACTATTATGTTAGATCCACTATGGACTGGACTCTCACTATTATGTTAGATCCACTATGGACTGGACTCTCACTATTATGTTGGATCCACTATGGACTGGACTCTCACTATTATGTTGGATCCACTATGGACTGGACTCTCACTATTATGTTAGATCCACTATGGACTGGACTCTCACTATTATGTTAGATCCACTATGGACTGGACTCTCACTATTATGTTAGATCCACTATGGACTGGACTCTCACTATTATGTTAGATCCACTATGGACTGGACTCTCACTATTATGTTAGATCCACTATGGACTGGACTCTCACTATTATGTTAGATCCACTATGGACTGGACTCTCACTATTATGTTAGATCCACTATGGACTGGACTCTCACTATTATGTTAGATCCACTATGGACTGGACTCTCACTATTATGTTAGATCCACTATGGACTGGACTCTCACTATTATGTTGGATCCACTATGGACTGGACTATCACTATTATGTTGGATCCACTATGGACTGGACTCTCACTATTATATTGGATCCACTATGGACTGGATTCTCACTATTATGTTAGATCCACTATGGACTGGACTCTCACTATTATGTTAGATCCACTATGGACTGGACTCTCACTATTATGTTAGATCCACTATAGACTGGACTCTCACTATTATATTGGATTCACTATGGACTGAACTCTCACTATTATGTTAGATCCACTATGGACTGGACTCTCACTATTATGTTAGATCCACTATAGACTGGACTCTCACTATTATATTGGATTCACTATGGACTGAACTCTCACTATTATGTTAGATCCACTATGGACTGGACTCTCACTATTATGTTAGATCCACTATAGACTGGAATCTCACTATTATATTGGATCCACTATGGACTGGACTCTCACTATTATGTTAGATCCACTATGGACTGAACTCTCACTATTATGTTAGATCCACTATGGACTGGACTCTCACACTATTATGTTAGATCCACTATGGACTGGACTCTCACTATTATATTGGATCCACTATGGACTGGACTCTCACTATTATGTTAGATCCCCTATGGACTGGACTCTCACTATTATTTTGGACCCACTATGGACTGGACTCTCACTATTATGTTAGATCCACTATGGACTGGACTCACCCTATTATGTTAGATCCACTATGGACTGGACTCTCACTATTATTTTGGACCCACTATGGACTGGACTCTCACTATTATGTTAGATCCACTATGGACTGGACTCTCACTATTATGTTAGATCCACTATGGACTGGACTCTCACTATTACGTTAGATCCACTATGGACTGGGCTCTCACTATTATGTTAGATCCACTATCAACTAAGAGTCCAGTCCATGGTGAATCTAGTAAATAGTGTGAGAGTCCAGTCCATAGTGGATCTAACATAATAGTGAGAGTCCAGTCCATAGTGGATCTAACATAATAGTGAGAGTCCAGTCCATAGTGGATCTAACATAATAGTGAGAGTCCAGTCCATAGTGGGGTCAGCAGGAGGTCATCTTGAGTGGGGACAAGTCAGCAGTGCAGAAACGTCCCCAAATGATGCACAAATGAGTGGTCCACCCTGGGTCCCGACTTTGGACAGCTAGCGCGTCATCTATGGTTACTGAATCTGTGCCTTCCCTCTCCACAAAATGAAGGAAACAGAAAATAAAAGGCAATGAAGCATAGTGATGGCTACGCAGAACCAAAGTAAAACTGAACTGGCAACAAAATAAACAAAAACGGAATGCTGGACGACAGCAAAAACTTACAGCGTGTGGAGCAGAGATGGCGTCTGTACATGACACGACAATCTAACAATGTCCCCACAAAGAAGGACAGCGTCCGCTTGACTGAAACAGTCCTGTTTGCCAATAGAGAGCAGGTCAGGGAATGGGGCTCTAAAGGAAGGCGAGAAGCTGCTACAAGAAACCACCAACAAAACGACAAGAACTAAAGCACGACACACAGGAAAACAACAACAAACTCAAACTTTTTTCCTGTCTTGCCTCTTGGTGAGGGCGGTCGCATTTTTCTCCGCTCTCTCCTTCCCTGCTGGCTGTCTGTGTCCTGCCCCACCTGGACCCACTCCAATTCGCCTACCAGTCCCCCGACGGGGAGTGGAGGACGCAGTCATCTACCTTCTGAACCCAGCCCACACCCACCTGGTCAAGCCTGCAAGCAGTGTGAGGGTCATGTTTTTGGACTTCTCCAGTGCTTTCAATACCATACGGCCTGGGCTACTGGGTGTGAAGTCGGAGAGGATGCAGGTGGAGGCCCCCTCGGTGTCCTGGGTTGTAGATGACCTGACTGACAGACCACAGTACGTGCGACTGCAGGACTGTGTTTCTGACAGGCTGGTCAGCAACACCGGGGTACAGTCCTCTCCCCCCTTCCTCTTCACCACCGATTCCCACTATCAGTCAGAGTCCTGCCACCTTCAGAAGTTTTCTGATGACTCTGCGATAGTGGGGTGTATTGAGGATGGCGATAACAAGGAAGACAGGACACTGGTGGAGGACTTTGTCACATGGTGTGGAAAGAACCACCTCCAGCTTAATGTGACGAAGACCAAGGAGCTGGTTGTGGACTTGGGAAGGAGGGGGAGTACTTCAGCGACCCCTGTTTCCATCAGGAGGGTCGATGTGGACATGGTAGAGGATTATAAATACCTTGGTGTACACATGGACAACAATCTGAATGGGTCAAAACACGCTGAGGGACAGAGCCGCCTCTACTTCCTCAGGAGGCTAGGATCCGTCAACGTCTGTACAAAGATGTTGAAGATGTTCTACGAGTCGGTGGTGGCAGGCGTATTCTTGTATGCCGTGGCTTGCTGGGGCAGCGGGCTGAGAGTGAGGGACGCAAACAGACTGGACAAGTTAGAGGAGAAGGCCAGTAATGTGGTGGGAGTAGAACTGGACTCTCTGGCGGTGGTGTCAGACAGGAGAAGTCTAGCAAAGCTCCTAGCCATTATGGACAACACCTCCCACCCACTACACTCGGACCTTGCGGAGAGAATGAGCACGTTCAGTGGAAGGCTCAGACTCCCTAAATGCCATCAGACTGTATAATGCATATGTTCCTTGACTGCACTTAAATGTAGAATATATGTATATTATTCATATATTATATATATAATATATGTTATATATTATTTATTATTATTATTGTCTATTGTGAGCGAACTGTGGTGCTGAATTTCCCCCAGGGATCAATAAAGTACTTTCTATTCTGTTGTATTCTATTCTTTGTCTGAGCTTTTCTGAAGCCTCTTTCTTTGCGCTGTCCTCTAATCTAAACATCAAATATGAATATGATCAGCTGGACTCACGACGAAATTGACACAGTCTTTTCGACAAGGAAAAGAGGTTCGGGGGAGCCTGGCTGCCGTGATGGAACCATTGCTGCGGGGTACGTGAGAGACTCCTGGGATAAATGGAGAATCATGTGCCTCTCAGCCCTTTCCATCGAGGACGTGGGAGACATCTACCTATTTGGAACTGTGATCGCGGGGCACCTGCTGATTGGGCTGGGCATTGCTCTGGGGTATCGTCAAATTCAGAAGACGATGGCAGCCACTGAAGGGGCCCAACGGCTGTTCAACGCAATGGAAGGATTGGGAACACAGACTGGAAAGATTTCTGATTTGAATCGCAAAATGGATCTCATTTTGAAAAAGCTTGCTGACAAGGAATAATTAAATTGGAATTGGAGAATCCAGCATGGACACACAGAGAAGGCAAGTCACTGTTTGGTCTTCTCGAAGAAAAACAACATCTTAATCTACGGTTTGACTCCCTCGAATGGCCTTGATGCAATCAGGAACAGGCTGTTCTGAAGAATTCCCCCGGGGACTCCTCAAAGATGGACGCTTTTGACCTTCCTTTTTTCCAACAACATCTGGTGTCGAACTTGAGATCGGCCCCAGTCCACAAAAAGCATTCAACATCTCACCCAAGTTAATTGGGTATACGTTCATGCACACGCCCCTCCCCAAATCAACGCCTTCACCACCGCTTAATTCCTCTGGGGCTGTGGATGGCTGAGTAGCGCTTTATAGCGGCAGCCGGCCTCCAGGGCCTCAACTCACCCCCCCTTTCTCAGTTGCAAGTTGGTTTGTTTACATCTACCATGTTTATGCGTGCCATGCTATGTGAGATTTTTTCCTTGGACTCAGTCTGGACCCCTCCTGAGGGTCTAGCCTTGGACAGGTATTTTTTTTTACTCTTCCCCCTCTCCCAATGTCACCTTTTTCTCAGCTTTTTAAGGAGCACCGTAAGTGGCTGATCCATTGGCGGTCCCATCTTGTCCCCCCTGGAACGTATGTCTGCTCTTAGCGGGACTGTGCCGAAAAGGTAATTTCAGTTCTTATGTGTCTTGTACATGTTAAGAATGGACAAAATAAAGCTTGGCAATGTCAAAATAAGGCACGAGAACCTCCGTATTTTCTTTATTTAAAAAAAATGTACCAGACAAAGATCATCCCCTCTTCTGCCATCATCACCATCCTTACACGACTTTCAATCCCTAGATGTGAACTGTTGTTTCCAGGGAAGCAAGTCCTTGGTCTTATCTCACTTGCGGGTCATGTTGCCATGACAACTCAGATGAGCGGAGTGTTCTGGAAAAGCAATGTTTTAAATAAAAAATGTTATCCGTCTAAAGTCCTGGCCAGAGCTCGCCGGGTGGGTGGGCGGTACTGCGAAGGACAGGTGGACAAAAAGTTGTCAGCAGGTGTCCCGAGCGTCTCCACTTTGCCCCCATGCCAGCACTGGTGACACTGCGTGCGATGACAGGAAGTCCTCAGTGGCGGAGGGATGTGTAGGAAGGACATCCAGTGGGCAGCTCCGAGTCCTCCAGGCCGCACGTTTGACCGAGCACATGTCTGACGGAAGAACGGACGTGTTAAAGCCAAAAATAAGTGTAGCCCTCATATTCCGGCAACTATTTTTAAGTATGAGTGTGCCTTAAAGCCAGCAATTGTACTCAAGTAAGAGTACTGTTATTTAGAGATGTATTACTCAAGTAAAGGTAAGGAGTAGTCACCCAAATATTTACTTGAGTAAAAGTAAAAAGTATTTTGTGAAAAAACTACTAATGTAGTGAGTAACTGATGAGTAACCTGTTTGTTTAATGATGACGGCAACAAGTAATGCACAAAAACATAAAAACAGCAATGAACAATTTCAGAGCCACAAATATCTCTTAAGCAACTAAAACAATGATATATATTAAATCAGTGGTCCCCAACCTTTTTGGAGCTGCGGTCCGGTCAACGCTTGATAATTTGTCCCGCGGCCCGGCGTGGGCTAGGGGTGGGGGGAGGGATTCTTCTTTATTTTTTTGTTTTTTTATTTTTAATGAAAAAGGGAGGTTTTTGTCATGACAAAGGGACGTTTTTTGGGTTGGTGCACTAATTGTGAGTGTATCTTGTATTTTTTATGTTGAATCAATAAAAAAAAATATATATATTTTTTTAAACTAAACAAAAACATATATATATAAAAAAATATTTTGCGGCCCGGTACCAATGGAGCCCGGTGGTTGGGGACCACTCTATTTAATAATATATATTTGGTTTTAAACTGTATTGAAAAAAAAATTGAAAATGAAATTTACCTTTGCAACCTCATTATACTATTGGCTAAGTTTTATATTCATAGATGTGAGTTTCTCAATACCCGACCTGTTTTTTGGGCCTTTAAAAAAGATTTTAGAACTCTACATTAAAACACTCTACCTCTAACGACTAAAAAGCTGTGAAAACGATGAAGATGTGTTCCAAATTTAAGTTATTTACTGAGATTGAGTGAGCCTATGGCTTTGCACTTTGTTTATTTTATATATATATATATATATATATATATATATATATATATATATATATATATATATATATATATATATATATATATATATATATATATATATTTACATTCTATTTTAGTTTCTTTTTTAGTTTCTTTGAATTTGCAACCCCCTGGGGCTGTTTTGTACGGTTTTTATACTGTTTTGTACTGTTTTTGTACTTACTTTGATTATTATTTTCAACTGTTTTTAAATGTTGAAATTTATAAATAAAGGTTTATTAAAAAATAAATAAAATGTGTGCAGTTAATCATGTGACCGCCTGGCTCTGTTTGATTGGTGAAACGGAGTCAAAAGTCATCAGTGACTGCATTTTATTGGTGAAACGGAGACAAATGTCACCAGTGACCGCATTTGATTGGTGAAACGGAGTCAAACGTCACCAGTGACTGCATTTTATTGGTAAAACAGAGTCAAACGTCACCAGTGACCACATTTTATTGGTGAAACGGAGTCAAACATCACCAGTGACTGCATTTGATTGCTGAAACGGAGTCAAACGTCACCAGTGACCACATTTTATTGGTGAAACGGAGTCAAATGTCACCAATGACCGCATTTTATTGGTAAAACAGAGTCAAACGTCACCAGTGACCACATTTTATTGGTGAAACGGAGTCAAACATCACCAGTGACTGCATTTGATTGCTGAAACAGAGTCAAACTTCACCAGTGACCGCAATTTATTGGTAAAACGGAGTCAAATGTCACCAGTGACCACATTTGATTGGTGAAACGGAGTCAAATGTCACCAGTGACCGCATTTGATGGGTGAAACGGAGTCAAACGTCACCAGTGACTGCATTTTATTGTTGAAACGGAGTCAAACGTCACCAGTGACCGCATTTTATTGGTGAAACGGAGTCAAACGTCACCAGTGACTGCATTTTATTGGTAAAACGGAGTCAAACATCACCAGTGACTGCATTTGATTGCTGAAGCAGAGTCAAACTTCACCAGTGACCGCAATTTATTGGTAAAACGGAGTCAAATGTCACCAGTGACCACATTTTATTGGTGAAACGGAGTCAAACGTCACCAGTGACCGCATTTTATTGGTGAAACGGAGACAAATGTCACCAGTGACTGCATTTTATTGTTGAAACGGAGTCAAACGTCACCAGTGACCGCATTTTATTGGTGAAACGGAGTCAAACGTCACCAGTGACTGCATTTTATTGGTAAAACGGAGTCAAACATCACCAGTGACCACATTTAATTGGTGAAACGTAGTCAAATGTCACCAGTGACCGCATTTTATTGGTGAAACGGAGTCAAACGTCACCAGTGACCGCATTTTATTGGTGAAATGGAGTCAAGCGTCACCAGTGACCGCATTTTATTGGTGAAACGGAGTCAAACGTCACCAGTGACCACATTTTATTGGTGAAACGGAATCAAACATCACCAGTGACTCCATTTTATTGGTAAAACGGAGTCAAACGTCACCAGTGACCACATTTTATTGGTGAAACGTAGTCAAACATCACCAGTGACTGCATTTTATTGGTAAAACGGAGTCAAACGTCACCAGTGACCACATTTTATTGGTGAAACGGAATCAAACATCACCAGTGACTGCATTTTATTGGTAAAACGGAGTCAAACGTCACCAGTGACCACATTTTATTGGTGAAACGTAGTCAAACGTCACCAGTGACCACATTTGATTGCTGAAACGGAGTCAAATGTCACCATTGACCGCATTTTATTGGTGAAACGGAGTCAAATGTCACCAGTGACCGCATTTGATTGGTGAAATGGAGTCAAACGTCACCAGAGACCGCATTTGATGGGTGAAACGGAGTCAAATCTCACCATGGACTGCATTTGATTGGTGAAACTGATTCAAACGTCACCAGTGACCGCATTTGATTGGTGAAACCGAGTCAAATGTCACCAGTGACCGCATTTGATTGGTGAAACAGAGTCAAACGTCACCAGTGACCGCATTTGATTGGTGAAACGGAGTCAAACGTCACCAGTGACTGCATTTGATTGCTGAAACGCAGGCATGTGATAAATCCTACTTTGAAGGTCTGTCTGACAAACCAAAACAAACAAAGCGTGCATTAACAGATCGATACAAATGAGTAGCGAGTAGCGAGCTGAATGTAGATAAATGGAGCGGAGTAAAAGTAGCGTTTCTTCTCTATAAATATACTCAAGTAAAAGTTTTGTAACACAGTTTATTAGTATTGTATATTATTATTAGTAGTATTAATTTATATACATTATATATATATATATAATACATCTTTGGACATTATCACCCCTGGTGTCAGTCTGCCGTCATCTCCACTTAGTAAACCCATACTTCCAAGTCCGCTTTTCCTCCATGCAAACAGCGTGTTGGCCCAGTCACATAATTTATGCGGCTTTTACACACACACATGAGTGAAGGTAAGGCATACTTGGTCAACAGCTATACAGGTTACACTACGGGTGGCCGTAGAAACAACTTTAACACTGTTACAAATATGCGCCACACTGTGAACCCACACCAAACACATTTCGGGAGAACATCCGCACCGTAACGCAACATAAACACAACAGAACAAATACCCAGAACCCCTTTCAGCCCTAACTCTTCCGGGACACTACAATATCAACCAAACCCCGCCCCTCCCTTAAACCCCGCCCCCACATCTCCCGAATTCAGAGGTCTCAAGGTTGGCAAGTACGGAGTGTCATTTTGTGACTAATGTTTCGTAAAGTTTATTTTTGACCGTGTCTGAAAACAAATGGTGGTGACAATTGTCTTCCAGATGTATATTTTTAAACAGCGTACATTTTTATAAGATAAATTATGATACGTTTGGAGAGGTCGGGGTCTCGAGGGTTTCCATTGCAATATAAAGGGAACACCTCCATAAACACTTTAATGCAAGACTGTATTCCTTTTATAACTACCTTGTAATTAAATTGGAAGTGTAGATTTAAAAAAAAATCCCCTTTAAAGCTTCTTTGATGATTTCCATTAAAGACAAACCTTTCATTTGCCGCTGTTGCTTGGCAACAAGGTCGTCCTCTAGTGGGAGTAAGCAAAGGCACCATTTTCTTCCTGGAACTGATGTTGGGTATCCACAGAGGAGAACATAAAAGTGGAAAGATTTGGGTGGGGGGGGGCGGTTATTACGAGATACACCACAGTAAATTCTGGCATTATTTAGCATTATCCAATCTTCCCCATCTGTCAGTACTGCAGTTCATGAGAAGGCTTGAGAAAAGGGACACCAGTCATTCATTCATTCATAGCTTCCAAGTACTCCCGCAACCTAGGATAGTTTTTGGTCTGTGGGGGGAAGAAAGAATCCACGCAAGCAAAACCACCGACCACCAACTTCACACCAGGCTGAAAAACCGATCTGCAGCCCGCAGATAACTTTGTATCACCCGTAAGCAGTGACCCGAACCACTTCAAGTCCCAAGAAGACCGAGCAGAAGACAACCTTTCACCATGAAGCCCCTTTAATGGAAACGTCATATTTGTGAATGGTTAATGCTTGTTTGCTCAAAGTAAGTGTTTACAGTTTGGATTTGGCATGAATAGCTACAAAGGGGTCCTCGTCCTGGTTGCCGATCCAGAACTTGGCGTAGCCGTCACTGCGGACGTGAATCTGCTTCCCGGTGCATCTGTTGCCTTCTTTTTGACCGGAGATGACGTCACAGTAGGTGCCGCTCGGCATGCCGGTGTTGAGAGTCATGTCTAGATTCCTAAACGGGGAAGAGGTTAGCATTGAGAGGGAGCAACAGGTTTCGGATTTTCGAGATGACGTCTGCTTCACCAGTCATCGTTGTTAAAGACGACGAAACCTCGGTTACCGCGTCCAAATGCAACCTGGTTACTCTGGTTGTCCCACCAGTTGGAATGAGGCTGCCCGTCGACTACGTTGCGGAAAATCACCATGTTCCTGAAGGATCATAAGCAATCACAGACCTGAGACCTGGGGATCGAATCCTCTCATTGAAATCTCCCAAGCTTGAAAAGCAGGATCCCAAGGACTCACTTGATTTGACGCCACCTGTGCTCGCAGACCCATCCATCTCCGCAAGTCTGATCGGGGTTGATGGGAACGGGCTTGGTGCTTCCGTCGCTATGACTCGGTGGTCCCTTCCAGTCGTTTTGATCCTGGGAGAAGGTGACCTGACTACATTAGTCCATGAACACAAGGATTACCGTATTTCTTTGAATTGACGTCGGGTATATAGTATGTGCCTGCCTAGAATTACTGCCGGGTCCAAACTTGTTTCACAAAATAATTAGCGCATGCTTAGCATTACCGCCGGCTCAGGATTAAGGCCGGGTTAAACTCGTTTTGCAAAATAACATTTTTACTAGCGCATGTCTAGAATTTCAGCCGGGTCGAATTTGTTTCGCAAAATAATTAGCATATGCCTAGAATTTCCGCCAGGTCAAAGTCGTCACGCCACGAGTGACGGTTTACCTGTCATCATTTTCAAAATGGAGGAGGTTGAGTTCAATAATTTGAAATCACATATAGGGAAGCTATTGAATATGATAAAAAGAACAGTAAGCAGCTATGTTTTATTAATATACCGTAGCTGCGTGTGTCAAATATGAGTCATTAAATGACTCCCGCCACCTGGTGGTAGAGGGCGCTAGCGATCCTTCTTGCGACTACTCGGCTGCAGAAGAAGTGACAACAAGCAGCAAGAGTGAGCAGCGATCGTTTATTTTTTCCTCTCGCTTGCACTTTTAACATGGAGGATTACATCCATCCATCCATTTTCTACCGCTTATTCCCTTTTAGGGTCGCGGGGGGCGCTGGCGCCTATCTCAGCTACAATTGGGCGGAAGGCGGGGTAACATATCTAAAATTAAACAGTTTTCTAAACTGGACTTTCAATCGAAGCAGGAGGTAATAAAGGAAGATCTCCATTGAGAAAGAGAGACTTTTAAACTTGAAGAAAGATAAGGAAGACTTCTATAAACAAGTTATCGATGCTTTTGATCAGAAGGAGCTCCGCATGGACTTCATTTATAAGTAAAGGTAAGACCATGATAACGTTGTTTTTATTAAATGTGCTTTTCATGATGGTATCCTTACATCACACTCAAATTTCTAAGCGCAGGCCTAAATTTACCGCATGCCTCTGGTAAACGCCGGAGTGAGAAGAGGTTTTAAATGAATTAGCGCCCCGGCGGCAATTCAAGGAAATACGGTGAGTGTGGATCCTAAATGGAATGATCGTCACGAAGGTGAACCTTTCCGTTGACAATGTGGCGATCCCAGCGGAAACTGGACATGACCCTGGTTACTCCGTAGGGGTGTGCCAACATGTAGCCCACGGCCATTTTGTAGAGCCTCGGGTCCCAGAAGGTAAGTATCGATGCCCCGCCTGCGCCGTGACCTCGTTGGTTGTCGTGGTTGTCGACGAAGACGACAGCATTACCGCCAGGCATGAAACCCCAGCCTTCGCCCCAGTTTCTGCATACAGGATTTTTGATATCACATACAATCCCTTTTTTTCTCTCTGTTTTCTTTTACTGGAGACCTGGTGTAGTGAAGCTTTTCTCCTTGCCATTTTCGGAAGACCGTTCCTAATTTGGCTCCGTATTTGAATTCAGTCACCCGTCCCAGGTGTACGTACTCTTGAGACGAGATGGATTCACCTCCCAGATCGATGACCTGAAAGCAGGAGTTCCAAACTCAATCACACAGCGGGCAAAGTTCAAAGCACACTTTAGATCGTGAGCCAAACAATAAGAAAAAAAGACACTTCGAAATATAAATTTATCAGTCTGATTCAACATGAACTTGAAAATATTAGTCAAGAAGACTTTGACATATTTCGGTCTAATTTATTTAATCAAGTTCCTGCAACATGGTAAATGGTCTGCATGTAGAGATGTCTGATAATATCGGACTGCCGATATTATCGGCCGATGCTTTAAAATGTAATATCAGAAATTATCGGTATCGATTTCAAAAAGTTAAATTGATTACTTGGTCAACAGCCATACAGGTCACACTGAGGGTGGCCAAAAAACAGCTTTAACACTGTTACAAATATGCGCCACACTGTGAACCCACACCAAACAAGAATGACAAACACATTTCGGGAGAACATCCGCACCGTAACACAACATAAACACAACAGGTACCCTTGCAGCACTAACTCTTCCGGAATGCTACAATATACACCCCCACGCTACCCCCCACCCCCCCACCCCACACCACCTCAACCCCGCCCACCTCAACCTCCCCATGTCCTAAATTCTAAGCTGCTGTTTTGAGGCATGTTAAAAAAAAAATAATATGGCAATAATATAAATATAACTTGAGTTGATTTATTTTGGAAAACTTTGTTACATTGTGTTACGCATCCAGCGGGGCATCACAACAAAATTAGGCATAATGTGTTAATTCCACGACTGTATATATCGGTATCGGTTGATATCGGAATCGGTAATCACGAGTTGGGCAACGTCGGAATATCGGATATCTGCCATGATTAGCATACTTGCCAACCCTACTGATTTTCCCGGGAGACTCCCGAATTTCAGTGACCCTCCCGAAAATCTCCCAGGGCAACCATTTTACCGAATTTCTCCCGATTTCCACCCGGACAACAATATTGGGGGCAATGCCTTTAGCGTTCTGTAAAACCCCAAAAGGAGACTATTATACATATCTCCGTCATCCATAGGTTGATCTATAACCCATTAAGTAGGCAGGCGCGGAGCTATATCTCAGCGTGTGTTTATTCCAGCCGGCACGTTACTACACTGACGCACAACATCCTGATTCCCATCATGCATTGCTTCAAAACAACGGCAAGTAGTAATGTCCAAAAAAATTAACAGAGACGAAGCAGGAGAACGAAGAAGAGACGGTCATGGCGACGACGAGTAAGAAGAAGAAGAAGTACGCTTTCAAGTTCCAAAATGATTGGGAAAAAAACGATTTCAGTTCATCCAGGACAGCTCGAAGGGGAAGGGGTATGCTGCCTGCAAATTTTATAGATCAGACGTCTCCATTGAACACAGTGGCTGAAGGAATATACTCATGCATGAACGGATTATTTATACATATATGACGGAGATATATATCTATATATATCCGTATTTAAGAGTTATTTCTTTATATTCATAGTCATATTTGAAAACAGCTAGTGCTTTTCCATCCAGATGTCCGCTAGTAAACTGCGGGTGTTAACCTTGAAGCTGTAGGAATGTGAGGAGCAGCCATACTCCCTTCTTATCTCTCCCTGTCCCAGGGTTAGCAGGACAACAGATATGTGGATTTGTTCCGGTAGGTGTGGGGTTTTCAGATCAACGAGGCGACGCGAATTGAATGTGTTGTTTTTTTAGGTTGGTCTCTCCAAAGCTTTGGAATAAATTGCAAAATACCTCTTCTGTTCTGGGTTATCGTTTAAAATCAGTTTATGTGTCATCAAAAACTTTGGGATTGACCAGCAAATACTTGAAAATATATACACCTCCCCCCATCTCCCGAGTTCAGAGGTCTCAAGGTTGGCAAGTATAGTGAGTAGTAGTCAGTGTTGTTGAAGGACGAAGTCAACGTTGTGAGGTGTCTATGAAATTAATACACCGCATATCAATGTATTTGTGTTGTGTCGATGTGATTTAAAGTACATCCCATGTTTAAGATCTCTTCTAGGTTCCCATGTGCACTTTCCACTTCCTGCTTACCCCTTTGTTCCGCCTATCGCTCGTTTTTATTTCTACACTTGGCTGCTCATCCAAGTCAATTAGCAGACAGTGTTGTTTTTTCACGGCAAATATGATCTGAGAGTTCAAATGAACAAATACTTTGCAAGTTAAAGTGTGCATTCAACTTGAATTGAAAAAAAAAAAAATAATAATCCAAGACAACCTACTCAGTGGTCAGAGTGTCCGCCCTGAGATCGGTAGGTTGTGAGTTTAAACCCCGCTCGAGTCATACCAAAGACTATCAAAATGGGACCCATTTCCTCCCTGCTTGGCACTCAGCATCAAGGGTTGGAATTGGGGGTTATATCACCAAAAATTATTCCCGGGCGGTACCACCGCTGCTGCTCACTGCTCCCCTCACCTCCCAGGGGGTAATCAAGGGTGATGGGTCAAATGCAGAGAATAATTTCGCCACATCTAGTGTTTGTGAGACAATCATTGGTTCTTTAAAGGCCTACTGAAATGAGATTTTCTTATTTAAACGGGGATAGCAGCTCCATTCTATGTGTCATACTTCATCATTTCAAGATATTGCCATATTTTTGCTGAAAGGATTTAGTAGAGAACATCCACGATAAAGTTCGCAACTTTTGGTCGCTAATAAAAAAGCCTTGCCTGTACCGGAAGTAGCAGACGATGTGCGCGTGACGTCACGGGTTGTGGAGCTCCTCACATCTGAACATTGTTTACAATCATGGCCACCGGCAGCGAGAGCGATTCGGACCGAGAAAGCGACGATTTCCCTGTTAATTTGAGCGAGGATGAAATATTTGTGGATGAGGAAAGTGAGAGTGAATGACTACAAAAAAAAAAAAAAAAGACATGTCAGTGGGAGTGATTCAGATGTTATTAGACACATTTACTAGGATAATTCTGGAAAATCCTGTATCTGCTTATTGTGTTAGTAGTGTTGTAGTGAGATTATACTGTCGTACCTGAAATTTGGAGGGGTGTGGCCAGGGGTGTGATGACCGCCAGTGTCTCTGAGGGAAGCCACGTTTCTTGACGAGGCGAAGTAAAGGCAGCCGGTCGGGCCGGGCTGAACTTTTTTCCCCCTCCTTCACGGTGGAAGCATCCCCCCTTCAGGGGCGGCCGGTCGGAGTAGGCAAGACAGTCCGCAGCTGTCTCTTTGACAGTTGCACGAGGAACGACGCAAGCTCCCCCCATGTCTACGGTAAGAGCCGACATATTACCACAATTTTCTCACCGAAACCTGCCAGTTGACATGTGGTCGGGAACAACGTTCGCTTTACCGCTCTGTTCCATAGTAAAGCTTCACCTTCGGGAATGTAAACAAGGAAAGGCAGCCGCAATACACCGATTCCCACCTACATCTTTCTTTTTTGACGTCTCCATTACTAATTGAACAAATTGCAAAAGATTCAGCAACACAGATGTCCAGAATACTGTGGAATTATGCAATTAAAGCAGACGATTTATAGCTGGGATCGGGCTGGAAAAGAAATGTCCGCTACAATCCGTGACGTCACATGCACGCGTCATCATACCGCGACGTTTTCAACAGGATACTTCGCGCGAAATTTAAAATTTGCATTTTAGTAAACTAAAAAGGCCGTTTTGGCATGTGTTGCATTGTTAAGATTTCATCATTGATATATAGTGTTGTAGTGAGATTATACTGTCGTACCTGAAAGTCGGAGGGGTGTGGCCACGGGTGTGATGACCGCCAGTGTCTCTGAGGGAAGCCACGTTTCCCGACGAGGCGAAGTAAAGGCAGCCGGTCGGGCCAGGCTGAGTTTTTTTCCCCCCTCCTCCAAGGTGGAAGCATCCCACTTTCGGGGGCGGCCGGTCGGAGGAGGCACGACAGTCCGCAGCTGCCTCTTTGACAGTTGCACGAGGAACAACGCAAGCTCCGCTCATGTCTACGGTAAGAGCCGACTTATTATCACAATTTTCTCGCCAAAACCTGCCGGTTGACATGTGGTCGGGAACAATGTTCGCTTTACAGCTCTGGTCCATAGTAAAGCTTCACCTTCGGGAATGTAAACAAGGAAACACAGGCTGTCTTTGTGTGGCTAAAGGCAGCTGCAATACACCGCTTCCCACCTACATCTTTCTTCTTTGATGTCTCCATTACTAATTGAACGAACTGCAAAAGATTCAGCAACACAGATGTCCAGAATACTGTGTAATTATGCGATTAAAGCAGACGATTTATAGCTGGGATCGGGCTGGAAAAGAAATGTCCGCTACAATCCGTGACGTCACACAGACGCGTCATCATACCGCGCCATTTTCAACCGGATACTTCGCGCGAAATTTAAAATTGCATTTTAGTAAACTAAAAAGGCTGTATTGGCATGTGTTGCAATGTTAATATTTCATCATTGATATATAAACTATCAGACTGCGTGGTTGGTAGAAGTGGGTTTCAGTAGGCCTTTAACTTTAACTTTAACTCAACAGTCTGTTTTCGATCACTCCACCTTTTCCAATGACTGTGTAACCAAGTACCTCCTGGTAAATGAAGGGTCTGGAGCCATCGAGGAACCACTTGTTGCTGAGGTTGTTCAGACGACCGTAGATGGCGGCCAAGTCGCCGGGCCACATGTGTTTGCAGGCGTCCACCCGGAACCCGGCCACACCCATGTCGATCAGCTTGTTCAGGAACTCGGCCACCTTGTCCCGGACATAGTTCTTCTCCAGGGCCAGGTCCAGGAGGCCCACCAGGCGACAGTCACGCACCTGGGCAAGAAAATAAATAAATAAATGTTTTCGCATTTGGTTTGTATCGGCCTGGCTTGACTTCAAATGTCAGGGTTCAGTATTTTGGTGTAGAACTGGTGGAAAGGGTCTAGCGTTGATACAAGTATTGATGACCCTCAATTACTCGAGACAGGGCATGATATGCGGTCATATAATGTCTACACTGCAAAAACTGAAATCTAAGTAAGATGAAATATCTCAAATAAGGGGGATGTTTGCTTATTTTCTGTCTGATAAGATAATTCTTCTCACTAAGCAGATTTTATGTTAGAGTGTTTTACTTGTTTTAAGGGTTTTGCTCCTAAATGATCTCAGTAAGATACTACAGCTTGTTTCCGACATTTTATGACCTGTTTTGAGTAAAATATGCTTGAAACTATTTTTGTCCAAGTGTCCAAAACACACCCAGCAATGGTGCACAGGAAGGTGGGGAAGAAGAGGTGGAAAAGGCGGCCAAAATGTTCAAAAGTCCAAATTGTGTCCAAAATACCTCCCCGGGGTTCCAGTCCCACGAGTCCCGCCGCCAGCCACACAAATCCCGGCATACAAAAAATGTCCAAAACGCACCCAGCAAAGTCCCACGGGAAGTAAGGGGGAAAAATTAGAAAAGTCGGCAAAAGTCCCCCAAAATTTTCAAAATACCTACCAAGGTTCGAGTCCCAACCGGGTTCGAGGTTGAGTTTGAGCGCACACTCGAACCCGGGTGGGACTTTTGAACATTTCACCGACTTTTCTCCCCACCTTCCCGTGGAACTTTGCTGGGCACGTTTTGGACACTTTGGGCAGGCGGAACTTGTGGGACTCGAACCTGTGTAGGTATTTTGAACATTTTTGGGACTTTTGCTGACTTTTGCAACTTTCATACCCCCTCCCCATGGGACTCGGCTGGGTGTGTTATGGACATTTTGGGCATCCCGGGACTTGCGCGGCCATACATAAGATTCTATACTTGTTTGAAGTGTTTAGGTCCTAAATGATCTCAGTAAGATACTACAGCTTGTTTCCGACATTTTATGACCTGTTTTGAGTAAAATATGCTTGAAACTATTTTTGTCCAAGTGTTCAAAACACACCCAGCAATGGTGCACAGGAAGGCGGGGAAGAAGAGGGGGAGAAGGCGGCCAAAATGTTCAAAAGTCCAAATTGTGTCCAAAATACCTCCTCGGGTTCCAGTCCCACGAGTCCCGCCGCCGGCCACACAAATCCCGGGATACAAAACATTTCCAAAACGCACCCAGCAAAGTCCCACGGGAAGTAGGGGGGGAAAATTAGAAAAGTCGGCAAAAGTCCCCCAAAATTTTCAAAATACCTACCAAGGTTCGAGTCCCAACCGGGTTCGAGGTTGAGTTTGAGCGCACACTCGAACCCGGGTGGGACTTTTGAACATTTCACCGACTTTTCTCCCCACCTTCCCGTGGAACTTTGCTGGCCGCGTTTTGGACATTTTGGGCATCCCGGCCGGCGGCGGAACTTGTGGGACTCGAACCTGTGTAGGTATTTTGAACATTTTTGGGACTTTTGCTGACATTTGCAACTTTCATCTCCCCTCCTCATGGGACTCGGCTGGGTGTGTTATGGACATTTTGGGCATCCCGGGACTTGCGTGGCCATACAAAAGATTCTATACTTGTTTTAAGTGTTTTGCTCCTAAATGATCTCAGTAAGATACTACAGATTGTTTCCGACATTTTATGACCTGTTTTGAGTAAAATATGCTTGAAACTATTTTTGTCCAAGTGTTCAAAACACACCCAGCAATGGTGCACAGGAAGGCGGGGAAGAAGAGGGGGAGAAGGCGGCCAAAATGTTCAAAAGTCCCAATTGTGTCCAAAATACCTCCTCGGGGTTCCAGTCCCACGAGTCCCGCCGCCGGCCACACAAATCCCGGGATACAAAAAATTTCCAAAACGCACCCAGTAAAGTCTCACGGGAAGTAGGGGGGAAAAATTAAAAAAGTCGGCAAAAGTCCTCCAAAATTTTCAAAATACCTACCAAGGTTCGAGTCCCAACCGGGTTCGAGGTTGAGTTTGAGCACACACTCGAACCCGGGTGGGACTTTTGAACATTTCACCGACTTTTCACCCCACCTTCCCGTGGAACTTTGCTGGCCGCGTTTTGGACATTTTGGGCATCCCGGCCGGCGGCGGAACTTGTGGGACTCGAACCTGTGTAGGTATTTTGAACATTTTTGGGACTTTTGCTGACATTTGCAACTTTCATCCCCCCTCCTCATAGGACTCGGCTGGGTGTGTTATGGACATTTTGGGCATCCCGGGACTTGCGTGGCCATACAAAAGATTCTATACTTGTTTTAAGTGTTTAGGTCCTAAATGATCTCAGTAAGATACTACAGATTGTTTCCGACATTTTATGACCTGTTTTGAGTAAAATATGCTTGAAACTATTTTTGTCCAAGTGTTCAAAACACACCCAGCAATGGTGCACATGAAGGCGGGGAAGAAGAGGGGGAGAAGGCGGCCAAAATGTTCAAAAGTCCCAATTGTGTCCAAAATACCTCCTAGGGGTTCCAGTCCCATGAGTGCCGCCGCCGGCCACACAAATCCCGGGATACAAAAAATTTCCAAAACGCACCCAGCAAAGTCCCATGGGAAGTAGGGGGGAAAAATGAGAAAAGTCGGCAAAAGTCCCCCAAAATTTTCAAAATACCTACCAAGGTTCGAGTCCCAACCGGGTTCGAGGTTGAGTTTGAGCGCACACTCGAACCCGGGTGGGACTTTTGAACATTTCACCGACTTTTCTCCCCACCTTCCCGTGGAACTTTGCTGGGCACGTTTTGGACATTTTGGGCAGGCGGAACTTGTGGGACTCGAACCTGTGTAGGTATTTTGAACATTTTTGGGACTTTTGCTGGCTTTTGCAACTTTCATACCCTCTCCCCATGAGACTCGGCTGGGTGTGTTATGGACATTTTGGGCATCCCGGGACTTGCGCGGCCATACATAAGATTCTATACGTGTTTGAAGTGTTTAGGTCCTAAATGATCTCAGTAAGATACTACAGCTTGTTTCCGACATTTTATGACCTGTTTTGAGTAAAATATGCTTGAAACTATTTTTGTCCAAGTGTCCAAAACACACCCAGCAATGGTCTACAGGAAGGCGGGGAAGAAGAGGGGGAAAAGGCGGCCAAAATGTTCAAAAGTCCAAATTGTGTCCAAAATACCTCCTCGGGTTCCAGTCCCACGAGTCCCGCCGCCGGCCACACAAATCCGGGGATACAAAAAATGCCCAAAACGCACCCAGCAAAGTCCCACGGGAAGTAGGGGGGAAAAATGAGAAAAGTCGGCAAAAGTCCCCCAAAATTTTCAAAATACCTACCAAGGTTCGAGTCCCAACCGGGTTCGAGGTTGAGTTTGAGCGCACACTCGAACCCGGGTGGGACTTTTGAACATTTCACCGACTTTTCTCCCCACCTTCCCGTGGAACTTTGCTGGGCGCGTTTTGGACATTTTGGGCATCCCGGCCGGCGGCGGGACTTGTGGGACTCGAACCTGTGTAGGTATTTTGAACATTTTTGGGACTTTTGCTGACTTTTGCAACTTTCATACCCCCTCGCCATGGGACTCGGCTGGGTGTGTTATGGACATTTTGGGCATCCCGGGACTTGCGTGGCCATACATAAGATTTTATGTTAGAGTGTTTTACGTGTTTGAAGTGTTTAGGTCCTAAATGATCTCAGTAAGATACTACAGCTTGTTTCCGACATTTTATGACCTGTTTTGAGTAAAATATGCTTGAAACTATTTTTGTCCAAGTGTCCAAAACACACCCAGCAATGGTGCACAGGAAGGCGGGGAAGAAGAGGGGGAAAAGGTGGCCAAAATGTTCATAAGTCCCAATTGTGTCCAAAATACCTCCTTGGGTTCCAGTCCCACGAGTGCCGCCGCCAGCCACACAAATCCGGGGATACAAAAAATTTCCAAAACGCACCCAGCAAAGTCCCACGGGAAGTAGGGGGGAAAAATTAGAAAAGTCGGCAAAAGTCCCCCAAAATTTTCAAAATACCTACCAAGGTTCGAGTCCCAACCGGGTTCGAGGTTGAGTTTGAGCGCACACTCGAACCCGGGTGGGACTTTTGAACATTTCACCGACTTTTCTCCCCACCTTCCCGTGGAACTTTGCTGGGCGCGTTTTGGACATTTTGGGCAGGCGGAACTTGTGGGACTCGAACCTGTGTAGGTATTTTGAACATTTTTGGGACTTTTGCTGACTTTTGCAACTTTCATACCCCCTCCCCATGGGACTCGGCTGGGTGTGTAATGGACATTTTGGGCATCCCGGGACTTGCGCGGCCATACATAAGATTTTATCTTAGAGTGTTTTACGTGTTTGAAGTGTTTAGGTCCTAAATGATCTCAGTAAGATACTACAGCTTGTTTCCGACATTTAATGACATGTTTTGAGTAAAATATGCTTGAAACTATTTTTGTCCAAGTGTTCAAAACACACCCAGCAATGGTGCACAGGAAGGCGGGGAAGAAGAGGGGGAAAAGGCGGCCAAAATGTTCATAAGTCCCAATTGTGTCCAAAATACCTCCTCGGGTTCCAGTCCCACGAGTCCCGCCGCCGGCCACACAAATCCCAGGATACAAAAAATGTCCAAAACGCACCCAGCAAAGTACCACGGGAAGTAGGGGGGAAAAATGAGAAAATTCGGCAAAAGTCCCCCAAAATTTTCAAAATACCTACCAAGGTTCGAGTCCCAACCGGGTTCGAGGTTGAGTTTGAGCGCACACTCGAACCCGGGTGGGACTTTTGAACATTTCACCGACTTTTCTCCCCACCTTCCCGTGGAACTTTGCTGGGCGCGTTTTGGACATTTTGGGCATCCCGGCCGGCGGCGGAACTTGTTGGACTCGAACCTGTGTAGGTATTTTGAACATTTTTGGGACTTTTGCTGACTTTTCCAACTTTCATACCCCCTCCCCATGGGACTCGGCCGGGTGTGTTATGGACATTTTGGGCATCCCGGGACTTGCGTGGCCATACATAAGATTTTATGTTAGAGTGTTTTACGTGTTTGAAGTGTTTAGGTCCTAAATGATCTCAGTAAGATACTACAGCTTGTTTCCGACATTTTATGACCTGTTTTGAGTAAAATATGCTTGAAACTATTTTTGTCCAAGTGTCCAAAACACACCCAGCAATGGTGCACAGGAAGGCGGGGAAGAAGAGGGGGAAAAGGCGGCCAAAATGTTCAAAAGTCCAAATTGTGTCCAAAATACCTCCTTGGGTTCCAGTCCCACGAGTCCCGCCGCCGGCCACACAAATCCCGGGATACAAAAAATTTCCAAAACGCACCCAGCAAAGTCCCACGGGAAGTAGAGGGGAAAAATGAGAAAAGTCGGCAAAAGTCCCCCAAAATGTTCAAAATACCTACCAAGGTTCGAGTCCCAACCGGGTTCGAGGTTGAGTTTGAGCACACACTCGAACCCGGGTGGGACTTTTGAACATTTCACCGACTTTTCACCCCACCTTCCCGTGGAACTTTGCTGGGCACGTTTTGGACACTTTGGGCAGGCGGAACTTGTGGGACTCGAACCTGTGTAGGTATTTTGAACATTTTTGGGACTTTTGCTGACTTTTGCAACTTTCATACCCCCTCCCCATGGGACTCGGCTGGGTGTGTTATGGACATTTTGGGCATCCCGGGACTTGCGCGTCCATACATAAGATTCTATACTTGTTTGAAGTGTTTAGGTCCTAAATGATCTCAGTAAGATATTACAGCTTGTAGCTGAGATTTGATGACCTATATTGAGTAAAACATGCTTGAAACTAGAATATCAACTGTTGCAAAGCTGTGTCATCAACACTCACAAGTATAAAACTACTTTTTAAAGTAAGAATTTCTTATTTTAAGAACGTAAAACAAAATCATGACTTTGACACAAATGTTTCTCATATTAAAACAGATGACAGCCAAATAGACTTTGCCGTTTTATTTTCAATGAAACAATAGAAAATACGTACTCGTATACTGTAGTAGTACACTTGTTATTAGTGAGAATATACTTATTTTAAGGTATTTTTGGGTTCATTGAAGTTAGCTAATTTTACTTGTTTTGGAAAGTCTTGACAAGCCAAATTTTCTTGTTCTATTGGCAGATAATTTTTCTTAGTTCAAGTAAAATACCCCTCATTTTTGTTTTTTGTTTTCTCGTTTTTCAACACTGACTTTTTGCAGTGTACCAGGTCCGTTTTACTCATTGTGACCCACACTATATTGCCAAAAGTTTCTGGCCACCCATCTAAATGATCGGAGTCAGGTGTCCTAATCACTTGGCCCGACCACAGGTGTATAACATTAAGCACTTAGGCATGGAGACTGGTTCTACAAACATTTCTGAAAGTGGAACTGTCATAGGATGCCACCAGTGCAACAAATCCAGTCGTGAAATTTCCTCGCTCCTAAATATTCCAAAGTCGGCTTTATTATAAGAAAATGGAAGAGTTTGGGAACAACAGCAACTCAGCCACCAAGTGGTAGGCCGTGTAAACTGACAGAGAGGGGTCAGCGGATGCTGAAACGCATAGTGCAAAGACTTTCTGCGAAGTCAGTTGCTACAGAGCTACAAACTTTATGTGACCTTCCAATTAGCCCACGTACAGTACGCAGAGAGCGTCATGGAATGGGTTTCCATGGCCGAGCAGCTGCATCTAAGCCATACATCACCAAGTTTGCGTTGGATGCTATTGGACTCTAGAGCAGTGGAGATGTCTTATCTGGACTGATGAATCACGCTTTTCCATCTGGCAATCTGATGCACGAGTCTGGATTTGGAGGTTGCCGAGAGAACGGTACATTTTGGACTGCATTGTGCCGAGTGTGACTGTGGAGAGGCGCAGCCGGCGAACGAGCAGCGGGGCAGGGCACGCTGGAGCCAGGCCCAAGATGGCGGCAAGGAGGCGGAGAATGCGGTTAAGCGTGGAGGCAGGGCGTGCCGGGATCGACGCCGCAATCGAGTTCAGGTGCGTGGATCGCGCACCTACACACAATTAATAAATCTCCTCTGGCTGTGTAAAAGGGCAGCAGCGCAGGAGGGTGGAGCAGAAGGAGGTGGAGAACCCGCAGCAGTACTTGAAGAGCAAGAGCGACAAAGAGCAGATGACGACGACGGCAGCTGAAAAGCGGACCGTGAGCGAGCAGTGGAGAGGAGGAGCTGAAAAGCGACCCGATCTGAAAACAAAGCTGGTATAGAAAGATAAAGTGAGTCAAACCTGCTCAAAAGCAATATGTCCTTCCTTGATGGTCCGTGGAACCCGCACGACGACAGCAAACAACGGTCACAGTGACTTTTAGTGAAGGAGGAATTATGGTGGTTTTTCAAAAGTTGGGCTTGGCCCCTTAGTTCCGGTGAAAGAAACTTTTAATGCTCCAGGATACCAAAACATTTATGACAATTCCATGCTCCCAACCTTGTGGGAACAGTTTGGAGCGGGACCCTTCCTCTTCCAACATGACTGTGCACCAGTGCACAAAGCAAGGTCCGTAAAGACATGGATGACAGAGTCTGGTGTGGATGAACTTGACTGGCCTGCACAGAGTCCTGACTTGAACCCGATAGAACACCTTCTCGACCAACTTCAGTGTATGACCTTTTGGAAGAATGGTGGAAAATTCCTATAAACACACACCGCAACCTTGTGGACAGCCTTCCCAGAAGAGTTGAAGCTGTAATAGCTGCAAAAGGTGGACCGACATCTTATTGAACCTTATGGGTTAAGAATGGGATGGCACTTCAATGATAATATGGGAGTCAAGGCAGATGGTCAAATACTTTTAGCAATATAGTGTAAGTGCTGCATTCGTTCATGATGCAATGTTTGGGACCATGTTTTGTACTATACAGGGTCTTATATTGTAGCACCTGAGATGCGTCGCCGTAGTTCTCAATCTCGCCGCTTCCAGTTTTGCATTTATGGTCGTTAAAGTCCCAGCTGCTGTAGGGAACACTGGGGAAGTTCTTTGTGCTGGCACTGAACCAGGTACCGCACGAAGAGTGGGTCCCCTCACCACCGGCGGAGCCGCACATGTGGTTGATGACTGCGTCCACGTAGATGTTGACCTGGGGGTTTCATTCCCACGGTCAGTTTATTCTTTTGTTGTTTGACCCAAAAAGCCGGAGATAAGCGCGACCGCCATGATATACCCCGACGTTGTTGCATCTGGTGACCATGTCTCGGAGCTCCTGCTCGGTGCCAGACCGGGAACACAGATCGTAGCCCACTGGCTGGTATCGTTCCCACCATGGCCTCCAGGGATTGTCCAGCACAATGTGTTCGTTCGGAGGAGAAATCTGATCAAATAAAGAAAAAAGAATTGTTCAAACAGTTGATCACACCTGTCGGTTCATGCACGGATTCAGTTTATTCTTGAAACATTCAACATTTTTAACGGGGGCAGCTGCCCAAGTAGGGAAGCCCAGACTTCCCTCTCCCCAGCCACTTCGTCCAGCTCTTCCCGGGGGATCCTGAGGCATTTCCAGACCAGCCGGGAGACATAGTCTACCCAACGTGTCCTGGGTCTTCCCCGTGGCCTCCTACCAGTCGGACGTGCCCTAAACACCTCCCTAGGGAGGCGTTCGGGTGGCATCCTGACCAGATGCCCGAACCACCTCATCTGGCTCCTCTCCATGTGGAGGATTACCGGCTTTATTTTGAGTTCTCCGCGGATGGCAGAGCTTCTCACCCTATCTCTGAGGGAGAGACCCGCCACCCGGCAGAGGAAACTCATTTCGGCCATGATCTTGTCCTTTCGGTCGCAACCCAAAGCTCATGACCTTAGGTGAGGATGGGAACGTAGATCGACCAGTAAATTGAGAGCCCTGCCTTCCGGCTCAGCTCCTCCTTCACCACAACGGATCTATACAGGGTCCGCATTACTGAAGACGATCTCACGATTCACTCTTCCCTCACTCGAGAACAAGACTCCGAGGTACTTGAACTCCTCCACTTGGGGCAGGGTCTCCTCCCCAACCCTGAAATGGCACTCCACCCTGGACTCGGACTTGGAGTTGCTGATTCTCATCCCATTCGTTTCACACTTGGCTGCGAACCGATCCAGTGAGAGCTGGAAGCCATCAAGACCACATCATCTGCAAAAACTAGAGACCTAATCCTGCAGCCACCAAACCAGATCCCATCAAAGCCTTGACTGCGCCTAGAAATGTGACAAAGGGCAGCCTTGGCAGAGTCTAAACCTCACTGGAAACGCGTCCGACTTACCACCGGCAATGCGGACCAAGCTCTGTTACTGATCATACAGGGAGCGGACCGCCACAATAAGACAGTCCGATACCCCATACTCTCTGAGCACTCCCCACAGGACTTCCTAAGGGACACGGTCCAATGCCTTCTCCAAGTCCACAAAGCACATGTAGACTGGTTGGGCAAACTCCCATGCACCCTCAAGGACCCTGCCCGGAGTCAAGTTTATTCATATATCCCTAAATCACGAGCCACAACAAATTTGGTCAGAAAATACATATATAGAAATATTTCCACGTATAAGACCTGGAAGCCTGGTGTACCTGAACTCCCCCGAAGCCATTGGGCCCCAAGAAGCGCTCGCACTCGGCGGCGATGTCGGCCCAGCGCCACTCGAACAGGTGCACGATCGCCGTCCGGCCGTGTCGGACGTGGGGGTCGTGCTGGGCCACGCTGAGCCCCAGCAGCGCCCACATTATAACCCACCTCATGCTTACCCTGCCTTGATGTCGAGAAGAAGAAAGAAAGAGAAAAAAAACAGAAACAAAAAGGAGAAGCCAGGAATGAAACGGACCACCTGTATTTGTACACCGAGTCTCGCCGGGGGGAGCCAATGGGAGGCTGGGAAACAAACGTCAGGGCAGGTTAGACAGCTGCGTCATTCCCACGCTTTGTTTACAAACTTGACTGAGAAAACTCCAAACTCTCCCAGTCATTCGTATATTATACATGACAAATACTTTTACCATGCATATATTGTAGATAGTCATGGTCAAAAGTTTACATACAGCAATGTTAATATCTGGTCACATGTCCCTTGGCGAGTTTCACTGCAATAAGGCACTTTTGATAGCCATCCACAAGCTTCTGGCAAGCTTCCGGTTGACTTTTTGAGCACTACTCTTGACAAAATTGGTGCATTTCAGCTAATATTCTTCATCTGACATCACATGGACAAAGATAAGACCTTTCGGAGGAAAGTTCTGTGGTCAGATGTAACAAAAAATGAGCTGTTTGGCTACAATACTCAGCGATATGTTTGGAGGAGAAAAGGTGAGGTCTTTCATCCCAGGAACACCATAACTACCGGTACAGGCAAGGCTTTTTTATTAGCGATCAAAAGTTGCAAACTTTATCGTGGATGTTCTCTACTAAATCCTTTCAGCAAAAATATGGCAATATCGCCAAATGATCAAGTATGACACGTAGAATGGACCTGCTATCCCCGTTTAAATAAGAAAATATCATTTCAGTAGGCCTTTAAATAGTGCTGTGATTATCGACAGGTGCGTGAGTCCAAAATAAATGAGTCAGGTGAAACTAACGGTTTTCATGGAAACTTAAACTAGGGTGCGCAAAAACTAATGGAGTCAAAAACAAAACAGAACATAACTAAACAGAACATGATCACAAAGACATGACAGACTGCACGAATTTGGTCAAGAGTAGTGGTCACTAACTCAACCAGAAGCATGTGGATGGCTGCCAAAAAGCGCCTTATTGCAGTGAAACTTGCCAAGCGACATGTAACCAAATACGGTATTTCCGTGAATTGCCGCCGGGTATATAGTATGCGCCTGCCTAGAATTACTGCCGGGTCAAACTCGTTTTGCCAAATAATTAGCATATGCCTAGAATTTCCACCGGGTCAAACTCGTCACGTCACGAGTGACACTTCACCTGTCATCATTTTCAAAATAGAGGATGCTAATTTCAATCATTTGAAATCGCTTAAAGGGAAGAAGATTAAGAGCTATTCAGTAGGATTTAAGGTCTAAGCTATTGAATATGCTAAAAAGAACAGTAAGCAGCTATGTTTTATTAATATACCGTAGCTGCGTGTGTCAAATATGAGTCATTAAATGACTCCCGCCTCCTGGTGGTAGAGGGCGCTAGTGATCCTTCTTGCGACTACTCGGCTGCAGAAGAAGTGACAACAAGCAGCGACCTTTTATTTTTTCCTCTCGCTTGCACTTTTAACATGGAGGATTACATATCTAAAATAAAACAGTTTTCTAAACTGGACTTTCAATCGAAGCAGGAGGTAATAAAGAAAGATCTCCATTGAGACAAATAGACTTTTAAAACTGATGAAAGATAAGGAAGACTTCTATAAACAAGTTATCGATGTTTTTGATCAAAACGAGCTGAGCATGGACTTCATTTATAAGTAAAGGTAAGACCATAATAACATTTTTTTTTATATTAAATGTGCTTTTCATCAATCAATGTTTATTTATATAGCCCTAAATCACAAATGTCTCAAAGGACTGTACAAACCACTACGACTACGACATCCTTGGAAGAACCCACATAAGGGCAAGGAGAACTCACACCCAGTGGGACGCCAGTGACAATGATGACTATGAGAACCTTGGAGAGGACCTCATATGTGGGCAACCCCCCCAGGGGACCGAAAACAATGGATGTGTAGCGGGTCTAACATGATACTGTCAAAGTTGAATCCATAGTGGCTCCAACACAGCCACGAGAGTTCAGTTCAAAGCAGATCCAAGACGGCAGCGAGAGTCCTGTCCATTTCATGATGGTATCCTTACATCACACTCAAATTTATAAGCACAGGCCTAAATTTACCGCATGCCTTTGGTAAACGCCGGAGTGAGGAGAGGTTTTAAATTAATTAGCGCCCCGGCGGCAAATCAAGGAAATACGGTTTTAACATTTAACTTAGCAAATTTGCTCACATTTTCAGTAATAGATTCATAAAAGAACCAAACTTCAGGATTGTTTTTTTAGTGACCAACTAGTATGTGCTCCAATCACTCTATCACAAAACAAATAAGAGTTGTAGAAATGATCGGAAACTCAAGATATGTATGTAAACTTTTGATCGCGACCGTATCTTTACCGTGGATCCATAATTGAACATTTCTTACGACCCTCAACGTTGGAACTTTCCACGAAAAATATATGAAGTGCGACTACCTGGAGTAAATGATTACTCGGTGTTGAAATCTGCAAAGCAAACAGTGATCTGTACTAACAAGCGTCACACTAATAATAGTTTAGTTGATTTATTACATTGAAATACATCACGTTTAGAAGAGTGGATTCAATCTTACCCCTTCTGCGTGCCTCACTGGTTGCTAAAAGTTAGTTTACCTTGAGCAATGTTATTTTTTTTATTTGCTCAACAGGAAAACCAACACAGAAAAGTTGCAGTTCGGATTGGTTACGTAAGAGCAAAGCAAAAAAACAAAAACAAACATCAGATCTGGGCAAACGTTAAATAATACAAATAATCATAATAAATGTGTTGCTTCCCTTACAATTTGAATTATCACAATTTCAAAAGGGTTAAAAACAATAAAAATCAGTTCCCAGTGGCTTGTTTTAATTTTTGAAGTTTTTTTCAAAATTTTACACCTCCCGTAATATCCCTAAAAAAAAGCTTTAAAGTGCTTGATTTTCGCTATTTGCGATGCGACTGTCCATTTCCCTGTGACGTCACACAGTGCTGCCAATACAAACATGGCGGTTAGCACAGCAAGATATAGCGACATTAGCTCGGATTCAGACTCGGATTTCAGCGGCTTAAGCGATTCAACAGATTACGCATGTGTTGAAACAGATGGTCGGAGTATGGACGCAGATAGCGAAAACGAAATTGAAGAAAAAACTGAAGCTATTGACGCTATTCGGCCATAGCGTGGGTGTACCTAATGAAGTGGCCCATAGCATGGCTGCCCTATTAGCATCGCCGCTAAAATGTGCGGACCAAACGATCAGGACTTTCGCATCTTGTGACCCTGGAGCAACTTAAATCCGTCGATTGGTAAGTGTTTGTTTCACATTAAATGTGGGTATCTAGTTTCAAATGTACATACAGCTAGTGTAAATAGCATGTTAGCATCGATTAGCATAGCTTGTTAGCATCGATTAGCTGGCAGTCATGCTGCGACCAAATATGTCTGATTAGCACATAAGTCAACAACATCAACAAAACTCACATTTGTGATTTCGTTGACGTAATCGTTGCAAATGCATCTGCAGGTTATCCATACATCTCTGTGCCATGTCTGCCTTAGCATCGCCGGTCAAATGTGCGGACCAAACGATCAGGACTTTCGCATCTTGTGACCCTGGAGCAACTTAAATCCGTCGATTGGTAAGTGTTTGTTTCACATTAAATGTGGGTATCTAGTTTCAAATGTACATACAGCTAGTGTAAATAGCATGTTAGCATCGATTAGCATAGCTTGTTAGCATCGATTAGCTGGCAGTCATGCTGCGACCAAATATGTCTGATTAGCACATAAGTCAACAACATCAACAAAACTCACCTTTGTGATTTCGTTGACTTAATCGTTGCAAATGCATCTGCAGGTTATCCATACATCTCTGTGCCATGTCTGCCTTAGCATCGCCGGTAAAATGTGCGGACCAAACAATCAGGACTTTCGCATCTTGTGACACTGGAGCAACTTAAATCCGTCGATTGGTAAGTGTTTGTTTCGCATTAAATGTGGGTATCTAGTTTCAAATGTACATACAGCTAGCGTAAATAGCATGTTAGCATCGATTAGCGTAGCATGTTAGCATCGATTAGCTGGCAGTCATGCCACGACCAAATATGTCTGATTAGCACATAAGTTAACAACATCAACAAAACTCACCTTTGTGATTATGTTGACTTTATCGTTGCAAATGCATCTGCAGGTTATCCATACATCTCTGTGCCATGTCTGTCTTAGCATCGCCGGTAAAATGTGAAGACACTTTGCTACATTCAATGGGGTTCTGGCGGAAAATTTCTTGCCAGTGGTGCAACTTGAATCCCTCCCTGTTAGTGTTGTTACACCCTCCGACAACACACCCACGAGGCATGATGTCTCCAAGGTTCCAAAAAAAAGTCGAAAATGAGGTGGTTAGGTTATCTGTTTAGGATAAATGATAAATGGGTTGTACTTGTATAGCGCTTTTCTACCTTCAAGGTACTCAAAGCGCTTTGACACCACTTCCACATTTACCCATTCACACACATATTCACACACTGATGGAGGGAGCTGCCATGCAAGGCGCCAACCAGCACCCATCAGGAGCAAGGGTGAAGTGTCTTGCTCAGGACACAACGGACGTGACAAGGTTGGTTCTAGGTGGGATTTGAACCAGTGACCCTCGGGTTGCGCACGGCCACTCTCCCAATGCCTCTCAGGGAGGTGTTTAGGGCACATCTGAACGGTAGAAGGTCACGGGAAAGACCCAGGACCCTTTGGGAAGACTATATCTACCGGCTGGCCTGGGAACGCCTCGGAATCCCCCGGGAGAATTTCTTGCCCCAAGTGGAGGAGTTCAAGTACCTCAGAGTCTTGTTCACGAGTGAGGGAAGAGTGGATTGCGAGACTGACAGGCGGATCGGCACGGCGTCTTCAGTAATGAGCTTTGGGTTATGCCCGAAAGAACAAGATCGATGAGTTTCTTCCGCCGGGTGGTGGGTCTCTCCCTTAGAGATAGGGTGAGAAGCTCTGCCATCCGGGAGGAACTCAAAGTAAAGCCGCTGCTCCTCCACATGGAGAGGAGCCAGATGAGGTGGTTCGGGCATCTGGTCAGGATGCCACCCGAACGCCTCCCTAGGGAGGTGTTTAGGGCACATCTGACCAGTAGGAAGACATTAGTAAGACCCAGAACAACTGTGGGAAGACTATATCTACCGGCTGGCCTGAGAACGCCTCAGGATCCCCCAGGAGAATTTTTTGCCCCAAGTGGAGGAGTTCAAGTACCTCGGAGTCTTGTTCACGATTGAGGGAAGAGTGGATTGCGAGACTGACAGGCGGATCGGCGCGGCGTCTTCAGTAATGCGGATGCTGTATCGATCCATTGTGGTGAAGGAGGAGCTGAGCCGGAAGGCAAAGCTCTCAATTTACCGGTCGACCTACGTTCTGGTCCTCATCTATGGTCATGAGCTTTGGGTCATGACCGAAAGGATAAGATCACGGGTACAAGCGGCCCAAATGAGTTTCCTCCGCCGTGTGGCGGGTCTCTCCCTTAGAGATAGGGTGAGAAGCTCTGCCATCCGGGAGGAACTCAACGTAAAGCCGCTGCTCCTCCACATGGAGAGGATCTAGATGAGGTGGTCCGGGCATCTGCTCAGGATGCCACCTGAACGCCTCCCTAGGGAGGTGTTTAGGGCACATCCGACCGGTAGGAAGACATTAGTAAGACCCAGAACACTGTGGGAAGACTATATCTACCGGCTAGCTTGAGAACGCCTCAGGATCCCCCAGGAGAATTGTTTGCCCCAAGTGGAGGAGTTCAAGTGCCTCGGAGTCTTGTTCACGAGTGGGGGAAGAGTGGATCGTGAGATCGACAGGCGGATCGGCGCGGTGTCTTCAGTAATGCGGACGCTGTATCGATCCATTGTGGTGAAGGAGGAGCTAAGCCGGAAGGCAAAGCTCTCAATTTACCGGTCGATCTACGTTCTGGTCCTCACCTATGGTCATGAGCTTTGGGTTATGACCGAAAGAACAAGATCAATGAGTTTCTTCCGCCGGGTGGCGGGTCTTTCCCTTAGAGATAGGGTGAGAAGCTCTGCCATCCGGGAGGAACTCAAAGTAAAGCCGCTGCATCGAGAGGAGCCAGATGAGGTGATCCGGGAATCTGCTCAAGATGCCACCCAAACACCTCCCTAGGGAGATGTTGAGGGCATGCCAACCGGTAGGAGGCCACGGGTACACGTTGGGAAGACTATGTCTCCCGGCTGGCCTGTGAACGCCTCGGGAGCCCCCAGGAGGAACTGGATGAAGTGGCTGGGGAGAGGGAAGTCTGGGGGATTCTCTGCTCAAGCTGTTGCCCCCGCGACCCGACTTCGGATAAGCGGAATGGAAATCACTGCTGTAGTTTTGATTATTTTAGTAAGACATATAAATAATTACAAAGTTAGCTTTGAATATAAATTGTATTAGTTTTTTTAAACTGCTGTGGTAAGAGTGTTCACGTCTAATGTTGCTGACATGTGGTCTATGGAATATGAAGGAGTTTGCATGTTTGCTCAACATGAACAAATAAGGGGGAATATTGATTCTGGCAAAGCCGGTTTGAGTGTCAATATACGGTATTTTACCTTTGGGTTCATCTGTGAAGAAGTGTGTACTTAAAGTGTGCACCTCGGGCTGTTGGGATTGTACTCGGTCTTCATGGGAAATACCATTAAAAAGTGAATACTCGTGATGGCTCAAACAATACTGGAGCAACGATGGAATTTGAACACAAAAAGTGATACGGTGTCCCTGGAGACCTTGATGAGTGTGTCAATTTAGGAAAAAAAATCATTTGACCGATACAGCTGCAAAGTACCAGGGATTGGTTCTTTGGGCTCACGAGTGACAGCTCGTACTAAAAAAAAGGTTTTTTTATCTATCTATCCATCTATCTATCTATCTATCTATCTATCTATCTATCTATCCATCTATCTATCTATCTATCTATCTATCTATCTATCTATCTATCTATCTATCTATCTATCTCTATCTATCTATCTATCTATCTATCTATCTATCTATCTATCTATCTATCTATCTATCCATCTATCTATCTATCTATCTATCTATCTATCCATCTATCTATCCATCTATCTATCTATCTATCTATCCAGCTATCTATCTAGCTATCTATCTATCTATCTATCTATCCAGAATATTGAAGCATTATTTGCGGTCTAAAATGCCTGAATACGATTAAGGCTCATCTTTTAGACCAAAATTGAATCAACTTGTGATTTAATGAATTTGTTATAAATATGTTTGTGGAGGTTCCCCTCCCTCCTCTGCTCACCGGCAACTCCCGCACCGTCTCTCGTCCCGGCTGCTGCTAATAAGGGCGACAGGTGATTAGATAACAAGTCCATCCATCCATTTCCTACCGCTTATTACTTTTTTTGGGGTGGCGGGGGGCGCTGGTGCCTATCTCAGCTACAATCGGGCGGAAGGTGGGGTACACCCTGGACAAGTCGCGACCTCATCGCAGGGCCAACACAGATAGACGGACAACATTCACACTCACATTCACACACTAGGGCCAATTTAGTGTTGCAACAAGTCCCAGCTGGGTAATCTACTCACCTGGTTGATCCTTACTCAACCCGCCCCGCGGCAGGCCCACAGACCACGCCCCCCCTTTCCTCCACAATGTCAATGTTCCTTGTAACCTTAACCTCAAAAAACGCAGGATTTCAACAAAAATTGAAAATGGGAGTAAAAGCACATACTCACTGTAGAATTACTCTGTTTTAACTCATTATAAGTAATAATAATAATAATTATACAAAACCCAAAACCAGTGAATTACCTTTGGGTTCATCAAGATGGCGGCGCCCGGGCTGCGACACTGCGGAGCTCTTGCTAAAGATGGAACATTTGGCGGAAATGCCGGACAGTTCTGCAGACTTCATGGCTGGCTCGCATCGTGGTCACTCCGTGATCACGTACGACCGCCAGACACTTCTGGATATGGACATACCGGGCCGTTTTGGACTGATAGACGCGGGCGTGCTAAACATGCTAACTAGCATGGGGATACATCGGCGGCTACATCCAGCGGCCTGTGAAGCAGGGGAGTCTAGTAGCAGCGGGGGCCGTCTACGGAGCAGACGCCAGCGGTGTGATCGGAAACGCGGATGTCGAGCGGGGCTAAAAACAAAGCAGAAGGCTAATCCCCACAGAACACCACTTCCCTCCATCCTGCAGACGGATTTAGATGGAAAATGCGAGACTACTGGTCTGGGTAAGGAGTCTGTTAAATTAGAACAAGTTTTTTCTGCTTTGAGTGTTTCAGAGTTGGACATGTGTTTTACTGAGGTGGCTAACTATGATGCGTGCAGTTTATCTAAGCAACAAACAAACAATCGGAAAATCCACCTTACTGAGGTGGCTAACTATGATGCGTGCAGTTTATCAAAGCAACAAACAAACAATCGGAAAATCCCCGTTACTGAGGAGGCTAACCATGATGTGTTCAGTTTATCAAAGCAACAATCAAACAATCGGAACATTCCCGTCGTATCAATTCCTAGATATGGTCGTAATTATACTGAATGCACTGGGCATAATAAACACAACATTATTAATATTGCTACTACGGATAATTTGATCAAAAATTCCCTAAAACAGCCCACTACCTATAATATAGGTTTTTTAAACATAAGATCATTGTCTCCTAAAACGTTGTTAGTTAATGATATCATCAGAGACAACAATCTTAACGTCATCGGTCTCAGCGAAACCTGGCTTAAACCAAACGACTTTTTTGCGCTAAATGAGGCATGTCCTCCTAACTTTACACATGCGCATATTGCCCGTCCGCTTAAAAGGGGTGGGGGGGTCGCACTAATATACAACGAAAACTTTAACCTTAGTCCTAACATAAATAATAAATATAAATCGTTTGAGGTGCTTACTATGAGGTCTGTCACACCGCTGCCTCTACACCTGGCTGTTATCTACCGCCCCCCAGGGCCCTATTCGGACTTTATCAATGAATTCTCAGAGTTCGTTGCTGATCTAGTGACACACGCCGATAATATAATCATAATGGGGGACCTTAATATCCATATGAATACCCCATCGGACCCACCGTGCGTAGCGCTCCAGAGTATAATTGATAGCTGTGGTCTCACACAAATAATAAATGAACCCACACATCGCAACGGTAATACGATAGACCTAGTGCTTGTCAGGGGTATCACCGCTTCCAAAGTTACGATACTCCCGTATACTAAAGTATTGTCCGATCATTACCTTATAAAATTCGAGGTTCAGACGCATGTTCGTCAAACTAATAATAATAATAACTGCTATAGCAGCCGCAACATTAATACAGCCACAACGACAACTCTTGCTGACCTACTGCCCTCGGTAATGGCACCATTCCCAAAGTATGTGGGCTCTATTGATAACCTCACTAACAACTTTAACGACGCCCTGCGCGAAACCATTGATAACATAGCACCACTAAAGTTAAAAAAGGCTCCAAAAAAGCGCACCCCGTGGTTTACAGAAGAAACTAGAGCTCAGAAATTATTATGCAGAAAGCTGGAACGCAAATGGCGCACGACTAAACTTGAGGTGCACCATCAAGCATTTAGTGATGGTTTAATAACTTATAAACGCATGCTTACCTTAGCTAAAGCTAATTATTACTCAAATCTCATCCACCGTAATAAAAACGATCCTAAATTTTTGTTTAGTACGGTAGCATCGCTAACCCAACAAGGGACTCCTTCCAGTAGCTCAACCCACTCAGCTGATGACTTTATGCAATTCTTTAGTAAGAAAATTGAAGTCATTAGAAAGGAGATTAAAGACAATGCGTCCCAGCTACAACGGGGTTCTATTAACACTGACACGATTGTATATACGGCGGATACTGCCCTCCAAAATAGTTTCTCTCGTTTTGAGGAAATAACATTAGAGGAATTGTTACAACGTGTAAATGGAATAAAACAAACAACATGTTTACTTGACCCTCTTCCTGGGAAACTGATCAAGGAGCTCTTTGTATTATTAGGTCCATCAGTGCTAAATATTATAAACTTATCACTCTCCTCGGGCACTGTTCCCCTAGCATTCAAAAAAGCGGTTATTCATCCTCTTCTTAAAAGACCTAACCTCGATCCTGACCTCATGGTAAACTACCGACCGGTGTCTCACCTTCCCTTTATTTCAAAAATCCTCGAAAAAATTGTTGCGGAGCAATTAAATGAACACTTAGCGTCTAACAATCTATGTGAAACCTTTCAATCCGGTTTCAGGGCAAATCACTCGACGGAGACAGCCCTCGCAAAAATGACTAATGATCTATTGCTAACGATGGATTCTGATGCGTCATCTATGTTGCTGCTCCTCGATCTTAGCGCTGCTTTCGATACCGTCGATCATAATATTTTATTAGAACGTATCAAAACACGAATTGGTATGTCAGACTTAGCCCTGTCTTGGTTTAACTCTTATCTTACTGATAGGATGCAGTGTGTCTCCCATAACAATGTGACCTCGGACTACGTTAAGGTAACGTGTGGCGTTCCCCAGGGTTCGGTCCTTGGCCCTGTACTCTTCAGCATCTACATGCTGCCGCTAGGTGACATCATACGCAAATACGGTGTTAGCTTTCACTGTTATGCTGATGACACCCAACTCTACATGCCCCTAAAGCTGACCAACACGCCGGATTGTAGTCAGCTGGAGGCGTGTCTTAATGAAATTAAACAATGGATGTCCGCTAACTTTTTGCAACTCAACGCCAAAAAAACGGAAATGCTGATTATCGGTCCTGCTAGACACCGAACTCTATTTAATAATACAACTCTAACATTTGACAACCAAACAATTAAACAAGGCGACACGGTAAAGAATCTGGGTATTATCTTCGACCCAACTCTCTCCTTTGAGGCACACATTAAAAGCGTTACTAAAACGGCCTTCTTTCATCTCCGTAATATCGCTAAAATTCGCTCCATTCTGTCCACTAAAGACGCTGAGATCATTATCCATGCGTTTGTTACGTCTCGCCTCGACTACTGTAACGTATTATTTTCGGGTCTCCCCATGTCTAGCATTAAAAGATTACAGTTGGTACAAAATGCGGCTGCTAGACTTTTGACAAGAACAAGAAAGTTTGATCACATTACGCCTGTACTGTATATACCTTTATATACATATATACATACATATATACCTATACTGTATATACCTTTATATACATATATACATACATATATACCTATACTGTATATACCTTTATATACATATATACATACATATATACCTATACTGTATATACCTTTATATACATATATACATACATATATAACTATACTGGCTCACCTGCACTGGCTTCCTGTGCACTTAAGATGTGACTTTAAGGTTTTACTACTTACATATAAAATACTACACGGTCTAGCTCCATCCTATCTTGCCGATTGTATTGTACCATATGTCCCGGCAAGAAATCTGCGTTCAAAGGACTCCGGCTTGTTGGTGATTCCCAAGGCCCAAAAAAAGTCTGCGGGCTATAGAGCGTTTTCCGTTCGGGCTCCAGTACTCTGGAATGCCCTCCCGGTAACAGTTCGAGATACCACCTCAGTAGAAGCATTTAAGTCTCACCTTAAAACTCATTTGTATACTGTAGCCTTTAAATAGACTCCCTTTTTGGACCAGTTGATCTGCTGTTTCTTTTCTTTTTCTTCTATGTCCCACTCTCCCCTGTGGAGGGGGTCCGGTCCGATCCGGTGGCCATGTACTGCTTGCCTGTGTATCGGCTGGGGACATCTCTGCGCTGCTGATCCGCCTCCGCTTGGGATGGTTTCCTGGTGGCTCCGCTGTGAACGGGACTCTCGCTGCTGAGTTGGACCCGCTTTGGACTGGACTCTTGCGACTGTGTTGGATCCATTGTGGATTGAACTTTCACAGTATCATGTTAGACCCGCTCGACATCCATTGCTTTCCTCCTCTCCAAGGTTCTCATAGTCATCATTGTCACCGACGTCCCACTGGGTGTGAGTTTTCCTTGCCCTTATGTGGGCCTACCGAGGATGTCGTAGTGGTTTGTGCAGCCCTTTGAGACACTAGTGATTTAGGGCTATATAAGTAAACATTGATTGATTGATTGATTGAAGTTGGCACGTTGTGTAAATAGTAAATAAAAACAGAATACAATGATTTCCAAATCATGTTAAACTTATATTTAATTGAAGAGACAGCAAAAACAAAATACTCAACATTTGAACTCCTCAACTTTGTTATTTTTTGTAAATAATAGCTCATTTGGAATTTCATGCCTGCATTGTGTTTCAAAAAAGCTGGCACAGGTGGCAAAAAAGACTGAGAACGGGGAGGAATGCTCATCAAACACTTATTTGGAACATCCCACAGGTGAACAGGCAAATTGGGAACAGGTGGGTGCCATGATTGGGTATAAAAACAGCTTCCATGAAATGCTCAGTCATTTACAGACAAGGATGGGGCGAGGTACACCACTTTGTGAGCAAAAGCGTGAAAAAAGTGTCGAAGAGTTTAAGAACGACATTTCTCTTTGAGCTGTTGCAAGGAATTTAGGGTTTTTTCCCATCTACGGTCCGTAATATCATCAAAAGGTTCGGAAAATCTGGAGAAATCACTGCACGTAACATTGAATGCCCGTGACCTTGGATCCCTCAGGCCGGACTGCCTCAAAAAGCGACATCAGTGTGTAAAGGATATCACCACGTGGGCTTAGGAACACTTCAGAAAATCACTGTCAGTAACTACAGTTGGTCGCTACATCTGTAAGTGCTAGTTAAAACTCTACTATGCAAAGCGAAAGCCCTTTATCAACAACACCCAGAAACGTTGCCGGCTTCTTTGGGTCCGAGCTCATCTAAGATGGACTGATGCAAAGTGGAAAAGTGTTCTGACGAGTCCACGTTTCAAATCGTTTTTGGAAATTGCGGACGTCGTGTCCTCTGGACCTAAGAGGAAAATAACTATTCGGTTTATTATAGGCACAAAGTTCAAAAGCCAGCATCTGTGATGGTATGGGGGTATGAATTCCCAAGGCATGGGTATTTTACACATATATGAAGGCAGCATTAATGCTGAAAGGTACATACTGGTTTTTGAGCAACATATGTTGCCATCCAAGCAACGTTATCATGGACGCCCCTGCTTATTTCAGCAAGACAATGCCAAGCCATGTGTTAAAAACAGCGTGGCTTCGTAGTAAAAGAGTGCGGGTACTAGACTGGCCTGCCTGTAGTCCAGACCTGTCTCCCATTAAAAATGCGAGGTGCATTATGAAACATAAAATACCACAACGAACATCTCGGACTGTTGAACAACTTAAGCTGTACATCAAGGAAGAACGGGAAATAATTCCAAAACATAATGTGGATGGATTTTGACCACATTTTCAGAAAATGTCTGAAATTGTGCGTTCCTAGTTTGTGCTATTCATAAATGTGTCATGAGGGCAGTTCTCCTGCTTTTTTTGTCTCTTCTTTTCCTACTCCCATCCCCTCTTGTGTCTGTAAGTCTCCCACATTGTCGTTAGTTCCAGGTGTGCTACCCCGTCGTTAGTTCCAGGTGTGCTGCCAGTCATCCCAGCCCACCTGTGGCTAATCAACCACCAGACTTAAATCCTGGATCTCCACTCAGCCGGTGCCAGTTTGTCCCTTTCCTGCAGTAGAATCTAGTCCCCGAGCTCACTTCCTCTGACCTTTGCCCTGAACCTTTAGTAATTCCTGTTTATTTGTATTTTCTCAGATGTTGGACAGACTTTTGACCCGGTTTTCCAGGAGCTGATTTTTCAATGCTGGCGATTTGTTTTCTCCAGTGATTTTTTTGTTATTAAATAGAGGCGTTTTACTGATCTGCATTTGGATTCTTTTTTTTGTTGAGGCCACGAGAAAATGAGCTTGTCAAAGCACTTTTTTGTTGGTTTCCTGTAAAGTAAATATTTCTAAAAATGTAAACGTGTTTTTATGCTTATTGTGCAGAGGAAACAGATCCAGATGTGATCTATGGCAGTGGTCCCCAACCTTTTTGTATCCGCGGACCGGTCAACGCTTGATAATTTGTCCTGCGGCCCGGGGGGGGATGTCCTTTTTTTTTCTTTTTCTTTTTCTTTTTTTTTCTTCTTTGTCATGAAAAAGGGATGTTTTTGTGGTTGGTGCACTATTTGTAAGTGTATATTGTGTTTGTTTATGTTGATTTAATTTAAAAAAACAAAAAAAAACATTTATTTTTTATTTTATTTTATTTTATTTTTTTTAATAAAAAATTATTCTGCGGCCCGGTGGTTGGGGACCACTGATCTATGGCCTTCTGCTGACCTCTGTTGGCTAATGGCATGTACTGCACATCAGAGATGTCTGACCTTTTTGTATCCGCGGACCGGTCAACGCTTAATAATTTGTCCCGCGGCCCAGGGGGGGTCGAGGTTGTCCTTTTTTTTTCTTTTTCTTTTTTTTTCTTCTTTGTCATGAAAAAGGGACGTTTTTGTCATGAAAAGGGGAGTTTTTTGTGGTTGGTGCACTATTTGTAAGTGTATATTGTGTTTTTTTATGTTGATTTAATTTTAAAAAGAAAAACTTTTATTTTTTTTATTTTATTTTGTTGTTTTTTTTATAAAAAATTCTTCTGCGGCCCGGTGGTTGGGGACCACTGATATATGGCCTTCTGCTGACCTCTGTTGGCTAATGGCATGTACTGCACATCAGAGATGTCTTAAGTCAGTGGTCTCCAACCTTTTTGTATCCGCGGACCGGCCAATGCTTAATAATTTGTCCCGCGGCCCGGGGGAGGGGGGTAATCCTTTTTTTTTTTTTTTTTCTTTGTCATGAAAAAGGGAAGTTTTTGTCATGAAAAAGGGAGTTTTTTGTGGTTGGTGCACTATTTGTAAGTGTATATTGTGTTTTTTTATGTTGATTTAATTAAAAAAATAAATAAAAACTTTTTTATTTTTATTTTATTTTTTATTTTTTTTATAAAAAATTCTTCTGCGGCCCGGTGGTTGGGGACCACTGATCTATGGCCTTCTGCTGACCTCTGTTGGCTAATGGCATGTACTGCGCATCAGGGATGTCTTAAGTCAGTGGTCTCCAACCTTTTTGTATCCGCGGACCGGTCAACGCTTAATAATTTGTCCCGCGGCCCGGGGGAGGGGGGGTAATCCTTTTTTTTTTTTTTTTTTTTCTTTGTCATGAAAAAGGGACGTTTTTGTCATGAAAAATGGAGGTTTTTGTGGTTGGTGCACTAATTGTAAGTGTATTGTAAGTGTATATTGTGTTTTTTATGTTGATTTTATCAAACAAAAACAACATTTTTTTTTCTTTTTTTTTTTTTTAAATAAAAATGAATAAAAAATGATCCTGCGGCCCGGTGGTTGGGGACCACTGTCTTAATTCTTGCCTTGGCAGAGGTTTGCACTCTCCAAGTACTATTCTAGTTTAGTAATTAATGGTATGGAAAAAGCACATTTTTGACAGGCATATTTAGTGATGAAAAAATACTCCCATTACCTCACAGAATGTTGGACACATTGGACCTGGGTCGAAAAATCAAATCAAGGGAACTTTATGAAGGAAGTGCAGCAACAAGAATTGATTAACGTGGACCCCGACTTAAATAAGTTGACAAACTTATTGGGGTGTTACCATTTAGTGGTCAATTGTACGGAATATGTACTGTACTGTGCAATCTACTAATACAAGTTTCAATCAATCAATTATTCATTTTATTTTTTTGCTATTGCTCAAAAAAAAAAGACAAAAAAAATCCACGTTATAATGAATTATTTTCAAAGCTCCAATTAGTTCAAATATTTCAATTTAAAATGTTTTATGTGGTAAATATTGCATGTATTGAGAAGTTGGCATGTAAAAACAAAGTTTAATTCGACAAAAAAGCATAAAATAAACAAAATAATAGTTAAAACGTAAAATCGGCAGATATATCTGAAGTTGATCTCGTAACTTAAGTGTTGAAAGTTTAAAAAAAACTAATAAAAATGTATATTTAGTGGTCTTTTATTCATCTTTTCACTGTGATTTTTCAAAAATAATAAAGAAATAATATCAACGGTGTCCTGCATTATTGATCTTTTAGGGCTCTAATTACTAAATACTGCATATTTCAGTTTTACTATTAAAAAAAACAAAGATGTTTTTGACAGAAATGCCATAAAACCTTTTTTTTTTTTTTTTAAAGTTGACATAGAGATTTACTGTAAGTGTTAAATAAAAAATAATAATACAAATCTGACTTATTTTTAACATTTTAATAACTGAGGCCCTTTATGGTCCCCGGGAACCCCAAAGGTAAAATACATTTTAAAAAACTATGTATTTTGTTATGGTTTGAAAATAAAAAATATCAAAATGTCTCCCGCTTGCTTTAATTTTTCCGTGTGCGGCCCACAGTGGAAAAAGTTTGGACACCCCTGCGCTACAAAGACAACATATTTGATGTTCAAACTGATCAACTTTTTTTTTTTTTGTGCAAATAATCATTAACTTTAGAATTTGATGCCAGCAACACGTGACAAAGAAGTTGGGAAAGGTGGCAATAAATACTGATAAAATTGAGGAATGCTCATCAAACACTTATTTGGAACATCCCACAGGTGTGCAGGCTAATTGGGAACAGGTGGGTGCCATGATTGGCTATAAAAACAGCTTCCCAAAAACTGCTCAGTCTTTCACAAGAAAGGATGGGGCGAGGTACACCCCTTTGTCCACAACTGCGTGAGCAAATAGTCAAACAGTTTAAGAACAACCTTTCTCAAAGTGACATTGTAAGAAATTTGGGGATTTCAACATCTACGCTCCATAATATCATCAAAAGGTTCAGAGAATCTGGAGAAATCACTCCACGTAAGCGGCATGGCCGGAAACCAACATTCAATCCCTCAGAAGGCAATGTATAAAAAAGCGACATCAATCTCTAAAGGATATCACCACATGGGCCCAGGAACACTTCAGAAAACCACTGTCACTAAATGCAGTTTGTCGCTACATCTGTAAGTGCAAGTTAAAGCTCTACTATGCAAAGCGAAAGCCGTTTATCAACAACATCCGGAAACACCGCCGGCTTCTCTGGGCCTGAGATCATCTAAGATGGACTGATGCAAAGTGGAAAAGTGTTCTGTGGTCTGACGAGTCCACATTTCTAATTGTTTTTGGAAATATTCCACATCGTGTCATCCGGATCAAAGGGGAAGCGAACCATCCAGACTGTTATCAACGCAAAGTTGAAAAGCCAGCATCTGTGATGGTATGGGGGTGCATTAGTGCCCAAGGCATGGGTAACTTACACATCTGTGAAGGCACCATTAATGCTGAAAGGTACATACAGGTTTTGGAACAACATATGCTGCCATCTAAGCGCCGTTTTTCTCATGGACGCCCCTGCTTATTTCAGCAAGACAATGCCAAGCCACATTCAGCACGTGTTACAACAGCGTGGCCGCATAAAAAAAGAGTGCCGGTACATTCCTGGCCCGCCTGCAGTCCAGACCTAGACCTATCTCCCATGGAAAATGTGTGGCGCATTATGAAGCGTAAAATAGGACAGCGGAGACCCCGGACTGTTGAAGGACTGAAGCTCTACATAAAACAAGAATGGGAAAGAATTCCACTTTCCTCAGTTCCCAAACGTTTATTGAGTGTTGTTAAAAGAAAAGGTGATGAACTTCATCCATGGCCACCAAACCTGTGCCCCCTCTTCCACAAGGGAGAGGGGGGTAAAGAAACGGCAGATCAACTGGTCTAAAAAGGAGGTCTATTTAAAGGCTAGAGTATACAGATGAGTTTTAAGGTGAGACTTAAATGCTTCTACTGAGGTAGCATCTCCAACTGTTACCGGGAGGGCATTCCAGAGTACTGGAGCCCCAATAGAAAACGCTCTATAGCCCGCAGACTTTTTTTGGGGGCTCTGGGAATCACTAATTGTGAATGTCTTTGTATCTGTGCTGCATCTCCCAATGCCTTCACGGATCTAAAACAATAAATACACAAAAACACGCCAATAATCGGTCATCTATTTGCATGAATATTTGACGTCATGTTTGCTGTCAAATTTTTTGCTGTACACACGATCTGCTTGTGAGATTCGTCGTAGTTCGGCTGTGCAAACCCAACCTTTGTTTGATTGTTCCTAAAATGAAACTGTGTTTGCTTTTATGCTTAAAAATGCCATATTTTAAAACCAGGTAGACTATGCTAAGAAGAAAAAAAGAGTGCACAATGAGTTTGTTTACACCAGTGGTGTCAATCTCACTTTAGATTTGGGGCCACATGGGAGAAAGATCTACTCCCAAGTGACCCGGACTGGTGAAATCACAGCATGATAACTTCAAAATAAAGACACTTCAGATTGTTTTGTTTAAAAATACAACATAAACATTTTGAAAATGTACAAATCATAATTTTGTTGTTTTTTATACTTACATGTTGCAATTAATAGTATTCTACCTTTATTTGTCATTATTTACACTTTGTGAATGCATTTTGCGATAATGTTCATCAGTCAACTCATTGGTGTTCATTTTTAATCCATCAAGATAACGCAAATAATATCAAAATCAAATGACCTGATGTACTGACACCATGTTGGAGAGGTTGCCTTCCAGCAGGTTCCTCAGACCACCAAACACTGCCATGAGAGCCCGGTTAAGGGTTACAACACTCTTTTATATTTATAAATTAGTGCAGTGGTTTTGCTTTCCAGCAACTGTCTTTTCGTGTCCGTGTCTCTCTCGCTCTCATTTCAGCTCCGACAAGGTGTCTCATACCGGCTGCTGCTAATAAAGGCAACAGGTGATTAGATAACAAGGCCCACTTCTCTTTTGTAAAGTAAATCTGAACAGCCGACAGGGGAATCTACATCAACTATATGATTTGCCTGAGAAGCTGGACAGGACAAAATAAAAAATTAAAACAAATTAAAAAGATAACAAGGCCCATCTGGGCAATCCACTCACTAGCTGCTAACTTTGGGGCAGGTCCTGGCACACCCCGTTCCGCGGCGGGCCCACAGGCCACGCCCCCCTCCACACGTGTTGTCTTTTACATACAGTCGTGGTCAAAAGTTCACGTACACTTGTAAATAAATAAATAAATAAATGGGTTGTACTTGTATAGCGCTTTTCTACCTTCAAGGTACTCAAAGCGCTTTGACACTACTTCCACATTTACCCATTCACACACACATTCACACACTGATGGAGGGAGCTGCCATGCAAGGCGCCAACCAGCACCCATCAGGAGCAAGGGTGAAGTGTCTTGCTCAGGACACAACGGACGTGACGAGGTTGGTACTAGGTGGGATTTGAACCAGGGACCCTCGGGTTGCGCACGGCCACTCTGCCACTGCGCCACGCCGTCCCTAAAGAACATTATGTCATGACTGTCTTGACTTTCCAATCATTTCTACAACTCTTATTTTTTTTGTGATAGAGTTATTGGAGCACATACATGTTGGTCCCCAAAAAATTCATGAAGTTTGCGTCTTTTATGAATTTATTATGGGTTTACTGAAAATGTGAACAAATCTGCTGGGTCAAAAGTATACATACAGCAATGTTGATATTTGCTTACATGTATCTTGGCAAGTTTCACTGCAATAAGGTGCTTTTGGTAGCCATCCACAAGCTTCTAGCAATTTTTAAAAATCATTTAGACAAAATTGGAGCAGTTCAGCTAAATGTGTTGGTTTTTTGACATGGACTTGTTTCTTCAGCATTGTCCACACGTTTAAGTCAGGGAAGGCCATTCTAAAAGCCTGATTTAGCCATTCCTTTACCACTTTTTACATGTCTTTGGGGGTCATTGTCCTGTTTGAACACCCAACTGCGCCCAAGACCTAACCTCCGGGCTCATGATTTTAGGTTTTCCTGAAGAATTTGGAGGTCATCCTCCTTTTTTTATTGTCCCATTTACTCTCTGTAAAGTACCAGTTGCATTGGCAGCAAAACAGGCCCGGAGCATAATACTACCACCACCATGCTTGACGGTAGGTGTGGTGTTCCTGGGAATAAAGGCCTCCAAACATATTGCTGGGTATTGTGGTCAAACAGCTAATCTGTTGTTTCATCTGACCACAGAACTTTCTTCCAGGTTTTATCTTCGTCCATGTGATGTTTACACAGTAGATTATACCAGATGCTCGGTATAAAAATCTGATTATGAATGCATGTGATAAACATATTGCTAGAGGAGTACTGCGACGGACTCTTGCCGCCGTGCGGGTTCCATGGACCATCAAGGAAGGACATTCTCGTGCAGGTTTGACTCTTGTTTATTTTTTCAAATAAAGAAAGTCTTTTGCGCCGTCGTCGCTCCTCCGTGCCGCTCTTCAGTCGGCCGCGACTTCGTCGTCGCCGTCTTGCTCTCTGTCGCTCGTACGCTGCTTGTAGCACTGTAGGCTTTCCCACTCCTTCCTCCTCACCCTCCTCTGCTGCTGCCTGCGAGAAGAGATTCATTGATAGTGTAAAGGTGCGCGATCCACTCAACTGAACTTGACTGCGGCGTCACTCCCGGCACGCCCCGCCACGCCGCTCGCCGTAAACGCCTCCATCTTCAGCCTCTCCACAAATACCTCCTGCAAAAAACAGTGGAAGAAATCTATGATTTCATTAAGAAAAGGTATTGTTTTCCTTGTTTCCCCCCTTGCTGTTGTAAAGCAGGTGAATGTTGTCTCGACTTATGACTTTTTGCCTTTAGACAGCGCTTGGTTTTTAAAAAAAATAATAAAAAAATGTTGTTTTCTTTGCCATGAGCCTTGAGGAAGTTCATCCTGAGCACAAAGCTTCCTTTCACGGCTCCAGCTTGGTTGGAGAGTCCAGGTAAAAAAAAAAAAAGGTACTCATGTGACGACTTTTTGTCGTGGGAAAGTGGAAAAGTCAAGTCCAGACCTGGCGAAGAGCGAAGGATGAAGGACTTCAAAGAAGAGGGGTGGAGGTTGGCACCCCAGTGATGTCATTTTGTCGCCACATTTACCTTGTTTTTTTCTATATTATATATTTTTTTTAAATATGCAAATATATTTGGTCATTCTGCATTGCCAACATTCCATTCAGAGAGAGTAATGCCCTCCCGGTAACAGTTCGAGATGCCACCTCAGTAGAAGCATTTAAGTCTCACCTTAAAACTCATTTGTATACTCTAGCCTTTAAATAGACTCCCTTTTTAGACCAGTTGATCTGCCGTTTCTTTTCTTTTTCTTCTATCTCCCACTCTCCCTTGTGGAGGGGGTCCGGTCCGATCCGGTGGCCATGTACTGCTTGCCTGTGTATCGGCTGGGGACATCTCTGCGCTGCTGATCCGCCTCCGCTTGGGATGGTTTCCTGCTGGCTCCGCTGTGAACGGGACTCTCGCTGCTGTGTTGGATCCGCTTTGGACTGGACTCTCGCGACTGTGTTGGATCCATTGTGGATTGAACTTTCACAGTATCATGTTAGACCCGCTCGACATCCATTGCTTTCCTCCTCTCCAAGGTTCTCATAGTCATCATTGTCACTGACGTCCCACTGGGTGTGAGTTTTCCTTGCCCTTATGTGGGCCTACCGAGGATGTCGTAGTGGTTTGTGCAGCCCTTTGAGACACTAGTGATTTAGGGCTATATAAGTAAACATTGATTGATTGATCCTGCAGGCTAAATTCCACTCAGAATCGTCCAATGGAAACTTCTTACCGCAGTGATATGTTGTGCAGATGTCCAGGAAAGGTTTCCATTTCACTGCAAAGAATAACAACAGCAGCAGCAGCAGCAGGAAGCCCCCCGGGAGACGCTCAGAAACACACACACACACACACACACACACACACACACACACACACACACACACACCCATTTAAAACCGTCAGTGTGAGGCATGCGGTCCGTGCCAGCACGCGTGCTCGTCCTCTACTGACACCTTCTGTTTCTTATCAGGTCAAAAAAAAAAAAACTTCTTCACTTTGCAAGGTAAACCATGCGTCTCTTTTTGCACAACAAGGGTTAATGGTGTTCGGGGTCTTTAGGACCCACTGACTTTGGCTCATTTTCTGTGAAGAACATCTATCAGAATACATATTTAATGACCACACACCATACACCCCGCCCCCTACACATTTCTATTACATCTAAGATGCCCGGGTCCACTGGACCTGGGGATCATAAAAGTGTGGAAATTGATGTTCTGTGTACCACACGCAACCACCCACCCACACACACACACACGCAACCACCCACCCACACACACACACACACAGCAGACCTAGACAGTAGGAGGACAGAGTGTAGGTACACAGAACATCAGAAGGTCAAATGTGCGAGAAAATGAGAGCAGACGGTTTTGACAAACAATGTTGCAACCTTGTGTGGGAACCGCAGGTGCAGAAACACAAAATAAAAATCCCTATGGGATGCAGAATTTTTCCGTACAACGTCAATATATTGTTGTTACTCAGCCAGCGTGTGTGGGTCTGATGGACCCGTTGCATTTTGTGGCTTTTAGTGCCTCACAATCAAACACTTTTATGTTCAAATACTGAGCAGATGTTTATTGGGATAAGGTAAACATCTGTTCAGTGTTTAAACACAACCAACCACCCTTACACACACACACACACACACACACACACACACACACACACACACACACACACATACACACACACACACACACACACACACACACACACACACACACACACACACACACACATGGGGCTTCACTGTGTCAGAGGGGTTAGTGCGTCTGCCTCACAATACGAAGGTCCTGAGTAGTCCTGGGTTCAATCCCGGGCTCGGGATCTTTCTGAGTGGAGTTTGCATGTCCTCCCCGTGAATGCGTGGGTTCCCTCCGGGTACTCCGGCTTCTTCCCACCTCCAAAGACATGCACCTGGGGATAGGTTGATTGGCAACACTAAATGGTCCCTAGTGTGTGAATGTGAGTGTGAATGTTGTCTGTCTATCTGTGTTGGCCCTGCGATGAGGTGGCGACTTGTCCAGGGTGTACCCTGTTATCCGCCCGATTGTAGCTGAGATAGGCACCAGCGCCCCCTGCGACCCCAAAGGGAATAAGTGGTAGGATGGATGGATATATATATATATATATATATATATATATATATATATATATATATATATATATATATATATATATATATACATCCATCCATCCATTTCTACCGCTTATTCCCTTTTGAGGTCGCAGGGGGCGCTGGTGCCTATCTCAGCTACAATCGGGCGGAAGGCGGTGTACACCCTGGACAAGTCGCTACCTCATCGCAGTATATACATACACATATATAGATATATACATACACACATATAGATATATACATGCATACAAACATATACATATATATATATGGGATGCAACTCAGTATTCTTCTTCCTCCAAACACGACCAGTTGAGTTTATACCAAAAAGTTCTATTTTGGTTTCATCTGACCACATGACATTCTCCCAATCCTCTGCTGTATCATCCATGTATCCATTTTGGAATAAACTCAACTGGTCGTGTTTGGAGGAAGAAGAATACTGAGTTGCATCCCAAGAACACCATACCTACTGTGAAGCATGGGGGTGGAAACATCATGCTTTGGGGCTGTTTTTCTGCTAAGGGGACAGGACGATTGATCCGTGTTAAGGAAAGAATGAATGGAGCCATGTATCGTGAGATTTGGAGCCAAAACCTCCTTCCATCAGTTAGAGCTTTGAATGGTTGACCAAATACTTATTTTTCACCATAATTTCCGAATAAATTATTTAAAATTCCTACATTTTTTTTCACATTCTGTCTCTCACGGTTGAAGTGTACCTATGATGAAAATTACAGACCTCTGTCATCATTTTAAGTGGGAGAACTTGCACAATCGCTGGCTAACTAAATACTTTTTTGCCCCACTGTATATATGTGTATATATATATATATATATATATATATATATATATATATATATATGTATGTATATATGTATATATACATATATATATAAGTATAAACATAAGTATAAATATATATATGTATGTATGTATGTATGTATGTATGTGTATATATATATATATACACACATATGTATACATATATATATGTCTATATACATATATATAAGTATAAACATAAGTACATATATATATATATATACATATATATATATATATATAGTAATTTTTTTGTGATTAATTATGAGTTAACTTGTTATTTGTGACAGCCCTAAACAAACAGAGTACACGGGGAATGAAAAATACCCAAGAAACAAACTCACGCACGAAACAAATGTTTGAAATTGTCAACAAAAGAGCTGTTGCAGCATTGTATTTTGTTATTGCGTCTTATTATTCAAAAGGAACAACGTTGCAATGTTAAAAGTTCAGCTAGAAGGTAAAAATAAAATCATAATTAAGGTTGAGGCTTGCATGTAGGACACAAATAAAAATAAAAATCAAACTTTGACATGTAACTCTCCTTATTAAGGGCTTCTGGTGTTAATTTAACAATTTTGGAATGATAAACTAATTGTTTGGCACAAGGCATGAATAAATATAATGCCTTGTTGAGGGCGACATCTAGTGGTAAAACATTGTTAAAACACTTGGCAAGAAACAGTCCAACAATCCCCACTGCAACAAGGTTTTTACAGACTATATTTCAACACCGTCTTAATGCCAACAACCACCTGGCGACCCCAAACACAGGTCATGTGTTTCAACTAAAGAGTGGATACCAGCTGGTACCAACGTGACACCTGAAATATTAACCACATCAGTCACAATGGCAAGACATTAATAAAACATTACTAGAAAAGGAGGTGTGTGTTGACCCAGTCCCATCCCCGCTGGTCACCCTGTGACCTGGCGGAGTGGGAAGTGTGACACTATCCCCCGTTTTCAGAGTTGGTGCGAGGGCGATTCTGAAAAGATCCCTAAAATTAGAAGAGCAAGCGCCTGGTCTCTCTCTCTCTGCCCCGCAGCAGTGACGCTCTCTGCACTATTTATATTAGGAGCAGCTCAACCTGCGAAGATCGAGTTCCATCCATCTTTATTTCGGTATGCCGCAGTTTAACGCCAGAAGCTTTTTGGGTGAAAAGGCGTTCCTAATGTCCCAGTAAGCAGAACTTTATGTCCGTTTAATGAGGATGTGCGACAAGTGCGACCATTTAAGCCTGCGTAAAAGGGCCTGGAGAACACCACAGAAGGAGGGGGGGAATTAACCCTCGGACCAATTTGCAGACGCAAAACGAGCTCCGTTCTGGATAGTTGACACAAAGCACAGTAGGAAATGTAATGAGCACCGTACACAGGTCCTGCTGCCATACTCAAATTTATTTAGGTGATGGCTCGACACCCTCCACACCCACAGTTTCATACCAGCGCTGGAACACACCAGCAGAGACAGAGAAAGGCAGTTTGTAGTCTAAACGTTAGTTGTCCATTTAGAGCATCAACAGACGCGGTAACAAAAGTAGGATTAAGATGCCGGGGGCCACAAAGCCGTCAATCGCAACTGCATCTGAGGTTAAAGGGGACTTGAACAAGATAACGAGAAATACTTGATTTTGTTGAAGTGTTTTGAACGGCCACATGCACGGTTTGGATGATAAGGCATTTCAAGGAAACATTTGGAATCAGAAGCTTTATGGTCTAGAACTCCCATTTAAAAGAAGCAATTGAGAAGTACCCTTAAGTCCGATCGGTTCACAGTGATGCTTTGCTTCAGGAACTTAACTGCCAGACCACAGTGACTAATTTTTTTTTAAATGCGGTCTCTAAATAACCTGAGGAGTCCCCTGGCGTTTTGTCAGTTAGGATGATATGTTAGTGGCTTAACATCACAGAGGCGTTTGGCACGGTGCGCTTTAACAATTTCCTAAGCAGACAGAACATGTCAACAAGCAGAAACCTGCCAGAAACAATAAATACAGGCAAGTGTAGCTCGTTTGGTTTGTTCAATCATCATTTCTGAACATTTTGGACAAGCAATCGCATTCAAATTGTCCCTTTCATGCATCGTAATTGACCAGATGTTGTCGGTCACCGCATCAAACCCGTATAGATACAAGCGTACTTTGGGAAATGTTCATTCTAAATGCCGGACTGCGGTGGATCAAAGTCATGAGTCCAGGAGCGAAGCAAGCGGAGGTTAGAGACAAGAGAAAGGTGAGGTCAAGGGGAAAAGACTCAGGGGTCAGTGATGGAGGTCAGTGCAGCTCAATAAAACCTTCCATCTCTTCAGAGATGAGTCCCCTGTAAGGAAGTCTGTGCTTTTCCACCGCACGAGCTGCCAGGCACTGAAGAGTGATGTAGTTGAGCGGGAAGAGAGCCGGGTGTCCAATATTGTGCTCACCTAACAGCTCGTAGGCCGTCTTCCTCTGTGCGTTGGTGGCGTCAAAGTGCGCCCCGGCCTTCATGAGAAGCGCCATGATCTCCGGGCATCCGTTCAACGCGGCGATGTGCAGCGGAGTGTTGTTCTCGCAGTCCCTCGAATCGACGTCGGCGCCGCACTCCAAGAGCAGCGACGCCACCGCCTGTGAGGGGAAGCGGCCAACGGGGTAGCGCCCCACGGACGTGGTCTCCTTGTCCACGGCCATGTGGAGCGGCGTGAAGCCGGAACGGCCGCGAGGATTCAGCTTTAACAGGTGGTAGACCGTGTGCTTCTTCTGGTGCTCCTGCTCGGGGTTGCACTCCAGCTTCTCCAGCAGGAAGACGAGGTGGAGGATGATGGCGAGCGCTTTGGTGAACTGTGGGACCTCCGGTGGGTTGTCCCGCTGCGCCACAGCTCGCTCGACCTCTCGCACACTTTTACCCAACACGGTCATCAGATCGTGGAAGGTGATGCGCGTGGACAGGGTGCCCTTCGCACGGTCTTGCAGGACAAAGGAGAAGAGCTCGGCAAAGGACAGGAAACTGGAGGCCGTCATGGGGCTGAGTGGGTCCAGGTTGCTCTGCTGCATATCCAAAGCGTATTTCCACAGGCTGATACATCTTTCAAAGTTTCCAGAGTCGGCGTAGACGGCTCCTCTGTAGCGGATGTAGTAGGACGTGTCTGGGTGGGACGGCCCCAGGATGCGCTCGCGAACCAACAGGGCCTGCATCCTCATCTCATCAGGGTCTGTGATCAGAGCCTCCAGTTCCTCTGCACTGTTCACCTCCTGGGCACAACCATAAGCAGGAATGGGGGCCCCAGGTGGGGGCTTGGTCAGAGAGCCTGTTTTTTCCCCTGGCTGCCTCAACTCCATTGCCCGTCTCCAGTACTTCATTGCGCCGAGCAGATCCCTCTTCTTGTCCACGAAGGTGGCCCCGAGGAGCTCGAGGGAATCTATTCGCTCCTCCCTGGAGGTGCGGGGCTGGTGGGCGAGGTACTCCACGATGTTGGTGTGTCCCGTGACGCTGGCGGCGAGGAGCGGGGTCATCCCGTAGCCGTCCCTCTCCATGCGGGCGTCGCACTTCAGCAACATCTTCATGATGTCCAGGCTGCCGGACTCGGCGCAGTCGTGGAGGGCGGTGTTCCCTTTCACGCTCTTGCGGTTGACATCGGCCCCCCGGTCCAGGAGGTACTTGGCTATCTCCTTGTGGCCCTTGTAGCAGGAGATCATGAGGCAGGTGTGGCCGTGCCGGTTGGCCACCTCCATGTCAGCTCGGTGCTCCACCAGGTAGCGGACAATTTCCAGGTGGCCGTCGAAGCAGGCGGCCCGCAGCGGGGTGGAGTTGGTCAAGGTGGCGTTGTTGACGGAGGCGCCGTGTTTTAAAAGTGTTTTCACCACCAGGAGGTGACCGGCTGCCGAAGCCGCCCACAGCGGGGGGGCTTCTTCGATGGTCTCGCCGTCGAAGTTGACCGCCCCGCCGAGTTCTACATTGGCTTTACAATGTCCGATGAGATAGTCCACGACCTCCAGGTGTCCATACCGCGAGGCTATCAGGAGAGAGGTGCCTCCCTGGGTTTTCTCCTCCGATAAAGCTCGGAGCTCCGCGGGAGTTTTGTTGCCGAGCAACTTCTGGATAAGTTTCAGCTTACCGTCTCTGGCCGCGTTGAACACTGCTGTCGTTAAATCCATTGTTGACGGACATTAACCCCATAACCACTCGTTGTCCAGCGCACTAACATGAAAGTGTGTCTTTTACAGGCAACATTACTTTGGCGTCTGGCTCTCCTCCTTCTTCCATTTTAAGGCAGGATGTCAAGATGGCGTTTGTGTTGCTTGACAGTTCTGTGTTTACTATTGCCGCAGTGCGTTATGGGTAATGCAGTTGTAATTCTTTAATAGAAGCGGGCTTTTTCGTTGCCGTAAACTACATCTCCCGAGGTGCAACTAATTTAAATGACTTATAGTACCAGCTGACGAGTTCGTTCCGTATTTATTTTCAGACAAACAAGACGCGCCACTGGAAAAAATAACGTAATGCCGGTAAGTTATTCTGGCTCTCATCCTTTTAAAATTTTAAGTCAGTATGTGTGTTGCTTGACAGTTTTGTGTTTACTATAGCGACACTACATTGTGGGTAATGTTTTTGTAACTCTTCAATGGAAGCGGGCTTTTTTGTCTTAAACTACATCTCCCATGGTGCAACTGATTTGAATTACTAACAGTCCCAGCTGACGGGTTCGTTCCGTATTCATTTTCAGACAAACAAGACGCGCCACTGGACAAAATAACGTAATGCCGGTAAGTTCTTCTGGCTCTCATCCTTAAACCTTTTTAAGGCAGGATTTGTGTTGCTTGAAAGTTCAGTGTTTAGTATTGCGACACTGCATTGTGGGTAATGTTGTTGTAACTCTTCAATGGAAGCGGGCTTTTTTGTTTATAAACTACATCTCCCATGGTGCAACTGATTTGAATTACTAACAGTACCAGCTGACGGGTTCGTTCCGTATATATTTTCAGACAAACAAGAAGTGCCACTGGACAGAACAACGTAATGCCGGTAAGTTCTTCTGGCTCTCATCCTTTTAACATTTTAAGGCAGGATTTGTGTTGCTTGACAGTTCTGTGTTTACTATGGCGGCAGTGCATTGTGGGTAATGTTGTTGTAACTCTTCAATGGAAGCAGGCTTTTTCGTTAATAAACTACATCTCCCACGGTGCAACTGATTTGAATGACTAACAGTACCAGCTGACGGGTTAGTTCCGTATTCATTTTCAGACAAACAAGACGCGCCACTGGACAAAATAACGTAATGCCGGTAAGTTCTTCTGGCTCTCATCCTTAAACCTTTTTAAGGCAGGATTTGTGTTGCTTAAAAGTTCTGTGTTTAGTATTGCGACACTGCATTGTGGGTAATGTTGTTGTAACTCTTCAATGGAAGCGGGCTTTTTTGTTTATAAACTACATCTCCCATGGTGCAACTGATTTGAATGACTAACAGTACCAGCTGACGGGTTCGTTCCGTATATATTTTCAGACAAACAAGAAGTGCCACTGGACAGAACAACGTAATGCCGGTAAGTTCTTCTGGCTCTCATCCTTTAAAAATTTTAAGTCAGTATCTGTGTTGCTTGACAGTTCTGTGTTTACAATAGCGGCAGTGCATTGTGGGTAAGGAAGTTGTAACTTCAATGAAAACTACATCACCCATGGTGCAACTGATTTAAATGACCTATAAAGTGCCAGCTGATGGGTTTCGTTCCGTATTTATTTTTGGACAAACAAGACGCGCTAATAAATGATGTCATGCCTGTAAGTTCTGCCTTAACACTCAACAAAAAACTTTATTAGGATTTTCAAGAGCATAATTCTGCTATGGCTATTCTTATCAATACAAACATTCATACATTAATACAGCATTAGCAAACATTTCACAATTCATTGTGGAATAACTGACAACAATTATTAAAAAGTGTATGTATTAGTCTTCAAATATATATACAAGTAAATATACAATTGTATAATACGACACAAATTAGATCATCCTAAATATTATTATTTACATTGTGTATTGCCATAATAAATTCTGGAAATGTAAATACACAACAACATGCATACGGATGATTAATTTGGTTCAAGATGCTGAAAAACATTTACATCATTCACTTAAAATGAGTTACACATAACAAACATCAAATCAACAGTACATAAGTATGTTTTCAAGTTTTTTACTCTTAAGCAAAATAACACTACAATGTATCTCTTAAATTCTTGGAAAACTTTATTAAAAAATATATATTGTTCCATCTTGTGTATTCTGGGATGGTACATTTTGTTTAAAAATACGTCTAAATACAATATAAACATTTCTTAACGGTTTCATTGCTTTACTTTTGTCTAAATGACGCTTATTAGAATGTTGTAATTGGTACTTATTGATATGTGTATTCATGTTACGTTTAGCGTCATAAAGCCAATGATGTCATCAAATGTCCAAAGAGAAGGTAAGGAGTCACTTCAAAGTGACCTACTTTGTTGTAGGCTGTCATTCTACTCTTTGTCCAGCAGAGGCTGCTCTTTCTTTTCTTGTCGAGCTTTTAATTTTCCCTTTTTTCTCGCTTAACCAAAATGTGTACCTTTCTCTCTTGAGTTTATCAAGCCAGAATTGTACTTCCTTCACAACCACATTATTTAAAGCTCATGGGGAGGCACAATTCAATCAAGAATGTCTTTGCTGAAATGAGACAGGGAGTTAGAATATTTACACAGCATACGGTGTGCAAATAAGGCAGAGAGAAACCCCACGAATGGCCTTTGTTGTTCTCTCATGGCATGGGAGAACACTGAAGACATTTGGAGAAATCCAACATTCCAAAACAACAATCATGCACACAAACAGTCAAGCTGTAGCACATGAAGTCGTTTATTGATTGATGGATCAGGAACAAGTCACATCACGGCAGGTTCGTTCAGGATTGAACCGAGTACGAAATCAACCGAACAAATGCAGCTCATAAACATTATGCAGGAACACAAATCCATTTAGACTAGGAAAATTACAACAACAATCATTAAATACAAACCCCAAAACCAGTGAAGTTGTCACGTTGTGTAAATGGGAAATAAATAGAGAATACAACAAATCCTTTTCAACTTATATTCAATTGAATAGACTGCAAAGACTAGATATTTAACATTCCAATAGGTAAACTTTGTTATTTTTTGCAAATATTAGCTCATTTGGAATTTGATGTCTGCCACGTTTTAAAAAAGCTGGCACAAGTGGCAAAAAAGACAGACAAAGTTGAGGAATGCTCGTCAAAGACTTATTTGGAACATCCCACAGGTGTGTGGGCTAATTGGGAACAGGTGGGTGCCATGATTGGGTTTAAAAGCAGCTTCCATGAAATGCTCACCTATCCACAAACAAGGACGGGGCGAGGGTCACCACTTTGTCGACAAATGCCTGAGCAAATTGTTTAAGAACAACATTTTTCAAGCACCTATTGCAAGGAATTTATGGATTTCACCATCTACGCTCCGTAATATCATCAAAAGGTTCAGAGAATCTAGAGAAATCACTGCTTGCAAGCCATTATATTACGTACCTTCAGTCCCTCAAAAAGCGAGTGGGTAAGTAAGAGATATCACCACATGGGCTCAGGAACACTTCAGAAAACCACTGTCAGTGGCCTAGCAGTTAGAGTGTCTGCCCTGAGATCAGTAGGTTGGGAGTTCAAACCCCGGCCGAGTCATACTAAAGACTATTAAAAAAATGGGAACCATTGCCTCCCTGCTTGGCACTCAGCATCAAGGGTTGGAATTGGGGGTTAAATTATCATAAATGAGCTGGCGCCCACTGCTCCCCTCACTTCCCAGGGTAGAATCAAGGGGATGGGTCAAATGCAGAGGACACATTTCACCACACCTAGTGTGTGTGTGACAATCATTGGTACTTTAACTTTAACTTACAGTTGGTCGCTACATCTGTAAGTGTAAGTTAAAACTCTACTAAGCGAAGCCTAAGCTATTTATCAACAACACCCAGAAACAGCGCCGGCTTCACTGGGCCCGAGCTCATCTAAGATGGACTGATGCAAAGTGGAAAAGTGTTCTGTGGTCTGACGAGTCCACATTTCAAATTGTTTTTGGAAACTGCGGACGTTGTGTTCTCCGGAAGAAAGAGGAATAGAACTGTAATGACGACTATGACTGGTTAAATATGGATTAGCAATCACTTCAGGGTGTCGGGTCAGGACAGCAATTATTCATTCAGGTGAGTGCAGGAGAAAAAATAGATTGTCCAAGTCCAGATCTGCAGGTTCAATTGCATATTGAGTTGTTTGTTTGCATTTGTGTATGTGTGTGGTTTCCTAAACAAACAAATACAATTATTGTAAATTAACTAAAGTGACCACAATACAATTGAATATAGACACAAGCATGCAACATGGCTGTTAAATATACATTACTTAGCTGTGTATACACAGTTTACATAAATCCACAGAATTTGAACATCCCAGCCCTAAGTAATGTAATAATTACTAGAATGTAAATAGCATCACAACAATAATTCTAAATTGTCAATTGGGGCTAACAAACATGTCCAATGCTACAAACAGGCCCCAATCAGGGTATGATATTTAGCTAGCAGTTAGCTTGTGAACCTGATGCCAAACAGCCATTAGACAACAATAAAACTGACCAAATGAGTTGCAATGTAGTTTTAAGCACAAAACAGGTTATATTAAAGTGTATATAAAGTAACTCACTTTGTATTGACGCACACTGTCAATTAAACAAATGACATCGAAGTTCACCGTAACTTTCAGAGCTTGCTGATATAGTGATGTGTTCAATGCCCCCTCCAGTGTCGTAAAAGTGAACTACACTCAAGCAACTCAATGACACAAAAAGAAAACAAGCGTTTCAGAGACAGTCTTTTGTACAAGAACCATCCGGATTGTTCTCGGCGCAAAGTGTAAAAGGCAGCGGGTGTGATGGTATGGGGGTGTATTAGTGGCCAAGGCATGGGTAACTTACACATCTGTCAAGGCACCATTAATGCTGAAAGGTACATACATCTTTTGGAGCAACATTTATAGCCATTCGAGCGACGTTATCATGGACGCCCCTGCTTATTTCAGCAAGACGATGCCAAGCCAGGTGTTACAACAGCGTAGTAAAAGAGTGCGGGTACTAGACTGGCCGGCCTGTCTCCCATCGAAAATATGAAGGCTAAAATATGAGGCAGGAGACTGTTGAACAACTTAAGCTGTACATCAAGCAAGAACGGGAAATAATTCCACTTCAAAAATGTGTCTCCTCAGTTCCCAAACCTTTACTGAGTGTTGTTAAAAGGAAAAGCCATGGAACACACAGGTAAAAATGCACAACTTTTTTGCAATGTGTGCAAAAAATAACAAGTTTCTCAGTGTCTTCGCAGTCTATTCAATTGAAAATAAGTTAAAAAGGCTTTGTTGTATTCTCTTTTTCTTTAGCATTGACACAAGGTGACAACTTCACCGCTTCTGGGTGTTGCAGGACACAGTTCCACTACACTGAAACCTTACAGACGTTAACCCGAGAAGTTAAGTTAATCACTTCCTGAACTCATAAAGTTTTGGGAGACAACAATCTGGTGTTCTGGTGTTCTGAAAGCCCATATACAGGGACGGCGTGGCGCAGTGGGAGAGTGGCCGTGCGCAACCCGAGGGTCCCTGGTTCAATTCCCACCTAGTACCAACCTCGTCACGTCCGTTGTGTCCTGAGCAAGACACTTCACCCTTGCTCCTGATGGGTGCTGGTTGGCGCCTTGCATGGCAGCTCCCTCCATCAGTGTGTGAATGTGTGTGTGAATGGGTAAATGTGGAAGTAGTGTCAAAGCGCTTTGAGTACCTTGAAGGTAGAAAAGCGCTATACAAGTACAACCCATTTATTTATTTACTATGCAAAGCCAAAGCCATTTATCAACAACACCCAGAAACGCCGGCTTTATTATTTATAAGTGTCTTGCTCCTGCAAGTCTTCCAGGATGACTTCCACCTGCAGCAACTCGCCACAAACGTGGCGTGGAACGAAGAAAAGGCTCTGGAGTGGTTTTTGAGGGGCAGAAGTCTTCCCCTAAAGGCCGGCCAGCAGCTCGCTGAGCAGCACCTGTCTCTCTCCCAGCAGCACGTTCCTCTTCAGACTGGTGCCCTTGTTCACCACCTTGATCTTCATGGCCAGACTCTTCACCTGCGCCTGGGGCAGCGCGTCGAAGAAGAAATCCTCGTTGAAGACGGGATTCCTGCTGTTCTTGATGATGGTGCTCCTCTGCTTCTGCTTCTTGCCGGGTTTCAGGTAGAGCGCCACGCAGCAGTTGATGCTCTTGAGGTCGGTCTTCCTGTCGTAGATGGCCTCCGCCGCCAGCACCCGCACCCTCAGCCGGGCCGCCTCCGGGTCGTAGTGCGTGCTGAGCCTGAGCGTGCCGCCCTTGTGCAGGTTGACGGTGTGCTCGCGCTGCAGGGGGTCGGACGCCGCGCCTCGGAGGCCGCCGCCCCTGCACCCGCGGAGGGCGGGGGAGGCGGGGCAACGCGGGCGGCGGCGCTGCATGTTGGGGCTGTTGTCGGCCGAGCTGCACTCGTCGGTGGAGAGGGAGCTGTGGCGGGCCAGGGAGCGCTTGGCACGGGAGACCTGGGAACAGACGAGGGAAAGCTGGACTTAAATGGAACAAGGAACACGGTTGTTGTGTTGCTCAACTTCCTGCTGCAAGGGCTTGGTCACACCTGGTGCCAAAACTGTGTCAAAATCCTGCTGCGTAGAACCTTTTTGTTCGTGTGCTAACTCTGTTTATGCTCGCGATGATTTTTTGTCGTTCTTAGGGTTTTACTATACTAGTACCGGTATACTAATTAATCATATTCAGTACTATACCGGCTCTAAAAAGTACTACTCCTGCACCCCCCTTTTTTTTATTAGGCATGACAACGCATCATCACGTTGTGACTGATGGACCTGTCTGGGTTTCGAGGTTGCCAGGAGTTCGATACATTTCAGACTCCATTGTGCCGAGTGTGAACTTTGGTGGAGGAGGAATTATGGTGTTGGGATTGGCCCCTTAGTTCCAGTGATACCATAACATGTTGGACAATTCCATGCTCCCAAACTTGTGGGAACAATTTGGCGCGGGCCCCTTCCTTTTCCAACATGACTGTGCACCAGTGCACAAAGCAAGGTCCATAAAGACATAGATGACAGAGTCTGGTGTGGATGAACTTGACTGGCCTGCACAGAGTCCTGACCTGAACCCGATACAACACCTTTGGGATGAATTAGAACGGAAACTGAGAGCCAGGACCTTCTCCACCAACATCAGTGTGTGACCTCACCAATGCGCTTTTGGAAGAACACACTCCGCAACCTTGTGGACAGCCTTCTCAGAAGAGTAGAAGTTGTAAAAGCTGCAAAAGGTCATATTGAACCCTATGGGTTAGGAATGGGATGGCACCTTCAAGTTCATATGTGAGTCAAGGCAGGTGGCCAAATACTTTTGGCAATATGTAGTATATGCTGGTTCTAGTCAGGATTCGAGCAGCAGCATTCTAGATGTACTGCAGTTGCTTAACAGCTGCTTTAAAGAGCCCAGCATTGGTGGTATAGTGGTTAGCATAGCTGCCTTCCAAGCAGTTGACCTGGGTTCGATTCCCAGCCAATGCATGGCTTGTGATGTTTTACCATGAATTGATTAACGTGGACCCCGACTTAAACAAGTTGAAAAACTTATTGGGGTATTACCATTTAGTGGTCAATTGTACGGAATATGTACTGTACTGTGCAATCTACTAATAAAAGTATCAATCAATCAATCAAAAGCGAGAACGTGATTAGAGTATTCTAACCGGCTGAAGACCAAGGCAAGGATTAGTATTTCTAAGTCTGATTAAGACATTATTCCTCAAAATTTGGCAATTATTTTTTTATGTGGTAAGTCCAATTCTGACTTATATCTGTCTGTAGACTCAATGTGGAGATGTGAAAAACTACAAAATGTCTGACAGGATGGAGATGCAGTCAAAGGGGGCTTGGCCTGGAGGAGGGCTTCGGCCACAAAAGGAAGTTAAAGGAGCCATACGTAATAATTTCATGTCACGTCATCATTAAATGTCCCTGATATGTCAAAAGGTATTAAAAAAACATCTTCTTTTCCAATACCTCTATAATATGCTCTTTTCTAAATTAGATTTACAGCCCCGAAATATTGTTATTGTTTTCATTTCGATGTCCATCCATCCATCCATTTTCTGCCGCTTATTCCCGTTCGGGGTCGCGGGGGGCGCTGGCGCCTATCTCAGCTACAATCGGGCGGAAGGCGGGGTACACCCAGGACAAGTCGCCACCTCATCGCAGGGCCAACACAGATAGACAGACAACATTCACACTCACATTCACACACTAGGGCCAATTTAGTGTTGCCAATCAACCTATCCCCAGGTGCATGTCTTTGGAAGTGGGAGGAAGCCGGAGTACCCGGAGGGAACCCACGCATTCACGGGGAGAACATGCAAACTCCACACAGAAAGATCCCGAGCCTGGATTTGAACCCAGGACTGCAGGACCTTCGTATTGTGAGGCAGACGCACTAACCCCTCTGCCACCGTGAAGCCCCCGTTTGACTAATTGGAAAGTCCGTGAGTGTGTCACATCCAGGTTGCCATCCTGGTCTGGCTACTGCCACTGGTAAAGTTACTAAACATGTCAGACCTTAGTCCATCTAAAAGTTACCATTCTCAACTTATTCTCAACCAAGCCAGGAACAAAACCCCGATTTGTAAGAGGCAGTGGACGTTTGAAGTTCCTTGGAGTAGCCCAGTCCATCCAGCTGGATTCGGCTGCCTATCTCGCAACTTCAGTCAGAGAGAGGGAGATGGGACTACAGAATTTTGACTGTGATTGCAGAACCATTTCTGGCCGGTTTCTTAAGTTCAGTGGAAGACCACAAAATATGGGCCGCAAGTTTGAGACCCCTCATTTACAGTAGACAGCTCGGAAGCTTACTGTACCTTTGCTCTTTGGGCGATAACGGAGTGTTGTACATGCAACATGCAAACATACTGATGTACCCAAAGTACCGTCTGACCTGACAGGTGCAGGTGAACCGACAGGTAAGGTCTTTACTTTGGCTTGAGTCTCCTGTGTGATGGAGTGCAGGAGAGAGGCGGAGCCAAAGTACCGACCAACCTGACAGGTGCAGGTGAACCAACAGGTAAGGTCTTTACTTTGGCTCGTGTCTCCTGGGTGATGGAGTGCAGGAGAGAGGCGGAGCCAAAGTACCGACCAACCTGACAGGTACAGGTGAACCGACAGGTAAGGTCCTTACCGTAGTTTGCGTCTCCTTGGTGATGGAGCGCAGGAGAGAGGCGGAGCCAAAGTACCGATTAACCTGACAGGTGCAGGTGAACTGACAGGTAAGGTCCTTACCTTGGCTTGCGTCTCCTGGGTGATGGAGCGCAGGAGAGAGGCGGAGCCAAAGTACCGACCAACCTGACAGGTGCAGGTGAACCGACAGGTAAGGTCCTTACCTTGGCTTGCATCTCCTGGGTGATGGAGCGCAGGAGAGAGGCGGAGCCAAAGTACCGACCGACCTGACAGGTGCAGGTGAACCGACAGGTAAGGTCCTTACCTTGGCTTGCGTCTCCTGGGTGATGGAGCGCAGGAGAGAGGCAGAGCCAAAGTACCGATTAACCTGACAGGTGCAGGTGAACCGACAGGTAAGGTCCTTACCTTGGCTTGCGTCTCCTGGGTGATGGAGCGCAGTAGAGAGGCAGAGCGGGACAGCAGAGGGGAGTTAAAGGGCGAGGATTCCGCCGAGGAGCAGGTGTCACTTTCTCCACCGCTGAAGTAACGGTAGAGGTTGGTGTCTGCCGGCGTCAGATGAGTCCCTGTCTGCGAGCGCCTCTGGGAGTTTGGCGAGGTAAGAGGACTCCCCGGGTGGCTGTGGAAGAGACTCTCCTTGCGACGGGTATGGGGAGACTCAATCAGGGTGGAGAAGCCGTAGGAGGTCTGAGCCTTGGGCACGTAAGGCAGAGACATGGCGGTCTGCGACTGGGGGTCCGCGTTGGTGTTGACGCCGTCAGAAGCGCCCCTGGCCGGCTCGTCCGCGCTTTCTATCTGGATGATGTGACGGTTCGCGGACTTCTGGAGGCTGCGCATGTCCCCTGCTGTGCGGGAAAAGAGGCGAGGGCTGCAGGGGTTTTTGCCTCTGCGGGGTCTGGGGCTCTGGATGCAGATGGTGTGGTCGGAGGCGGACGGTCGCAAGCGGCCCTGAAGCTCGGGGGTTTCTGACTCTGGCGGGCAGCAGATTAGTTTGGGGGGGATGAAGAAATCTGGAATCTTTTGCGGCGTGAGCACGTTGGCGTACACGGAAACTGGAATGGCCTCGGTGGTCTGCGGGGACGGAGGGTGTGTCCCCTTACTCTCCATGGAGCTGCGCAGCTTCTCTAACAGCCACATGGTGCCTCGAGCCTCGGGTGCTGCAGTAACACAAACATCAGTAAATATTATTAACATTCACAGTCAACAGAACTATAGACTCGTTCTTATATTTGTAGTCCTACTTTATCTATGTGGTACTGATCGGTTTTATTTGTCAATCTAGCCACTGCATAAAAGTCAATTACTCCCAAAAAATATATAATTTTAAATGATCCACTTAAGTCTCTTGACCAAAAGATAGTAATTAATATGGTAATAAATAAACAAATCAATACAATGAACAAAAATATAAAACATACTACAAAAATATACCGTAAACTATTGCAAAACAAGCTAACTAGGCTTTTTAATGATTATTCAGGCATTTACAAGTCCCAAAAACACCTGGACATAGTTTCTGCACGAGCGTACAGTACATGAGACGCTGAAATAAGCAGGGGCGCCCATGATAACGTTGCTTGGATGACAACATATTTTGCTCCAAAAGCTGTATGTACCTTTCAGCATTAATGGTGCCTTCACAGATGTGTAAGTTACCCATGCCTTGGGCGCTAATGCACCCCCATACCATCACACGTGCTGGCTTTTACACTTTAACCCAAGAACAATCCACAAGGTTTTTTTCCTTTTTGGTCCACAGTTTCCGAAAACAATTTGGAAATGTGGACTTGTCAGGCCGCAGAACACTTTTCAACTTTGCATCAGTCCATCTTAGATGAGCTCGGGTCCAGTGAAGCCGGCGGCGTTTCTGGGTGTTGTTGATAAATGGCTTTGGCTTTGCATAGTAGAGTTTTAACTTGCACTTACAGATGTAGCGACCAACTGTAGTTACTGACAGTGGTTTTCTGAAATGTTCCTGAGCCCATGTGGTGATATCCCTTACCCATTTGCTTAAAGACTCGAAGGGCTGTAATATGATGGCTTACGTGCAGTGAATTCTCCAGATTCTCGGAACCTTTTGATGATATTATGGAGCGTAGATGGTGAAATCCCTAAATTCCTTGCGATAGCTGTTTGAGAAATGTTGTTCTTAAACTGATTGGTCAGGCATTTGTTGACAAAGTGGTGACCCTCGCCCCATCCTTGTTTGTGAATGAGTCAGCATTTCAAGGAAGCTGCTTTTATAGCCAATCATGGCACCCACCTGTTCCCAATTAGCCTGTTCACCTGTGGCATGTTCCAAATAAGTCTTGGACGAGCATTCCTCAACTTTCTCAGTCTTTTTTGCCACTTATGCCAGCTTTTTTGAAAGTTTTCCAGTTGGAACGTTAAATATCTTGTCTTTGGAGTCTATTCAATTGAGTATAAGTTGAAAAGGATTTGCAAATCATTGTATTCTCTTTTTGTTCTGCATTTACACAACCTGACAACTTCACTGCTTTTGGCTTTTGTGTAATTAGGGCTACAGCTATCGATTAATATATCCGTTTCTTTGATTAATCAAGTAATCGATTAAAAGACACTTTATAGTCTCAATGTGTAAATAATTAAACAATTTTTCTGCTTGCCATAACCTTCATTTTTTTATCATAAGCGCACATCACCAAATATGATAATAGACTTTCAACTCACGTGCGTTAAAAAAATTTGAAAACGCAGCACCGCTCTCATGTACTCTCATGCAGAAACTGTGTCCAGGTGTGTCACGTCTCGGCACTTCTTGGGCTCCGGATTTTAACAAGTTTGATTATTCTCATTCACCAAACAAATATTTGAAGTAACAAAAAATAAACCAAACTTTTTCCTGATCGAATGAATCAGTAAATACTATCCATCCATTTCTACCACTTATTCCCTTTTGGGGTCGCGAAGGGGCGCTGGCGTGTATCTCAGCTACAATCGGGCGGAAGGCATCGTACACCCTGGACAAGTCGCAGTGAATCAGTAAATGTTGCAGCCTTATTTATAACTTCCTGTATGCATTCATTTTTAAATGTTAAATCATTTTCTTTATTTCAATTATTTTTAAATCTTGTGTTTACTATTTAACTTTGAAACACAGGAAGTGGAAACAATATCAGTAACTGATAAAACATGATAGAAGGGGAATTAAAGTTGATACAGTAAGCTATTCTACTTCCTGCTCCTTTTCAGAGACGTTGAATTGTGTTTAAAGTAGTGCCGTCAAACAATTAAAATAATTAATCGAGATTGTTTATAGTTAACTCAAAATTAATCGGGATAATTGCAGATCAATATAATTTGCTTTAATGATTTTTTTTTTTTTCTCTTAACCTTAAATGACAATAAACAAAAATGACCTGCACTGTAGATATTGTAAGATTCCAGAACTTGTATTCTTGTCGGAGCTACACCATGTTTGGATACCAGCTTCTTGCATGAATAACACCAAATGTGGATTGGTACCACCATGCTTTCATCGTCGAAGATATCTGGTAATGTAATCTGTGATATTTCTACTGGAATAATTGCTTCTGATATCCTGTACATTATTTGTTGAACATGTTAATAATGGTCTTCATATCTCTGCATGACAACTATGAGAAATCACAGACTACCTTACAAAACATCTTTGATGACGCATGAATTGTGTGGTAAGACGATTTTTCACTTTATTATGGTACTTATACATCAGGGGTCACCAATGCGGTGCCCTGCAAGCACCAGGTCGCCCGTAAGGACCAGATGAGTCGCCCGCTGACCTGTTCGAAAAATAGCTCGAATAGCAGCACTTACCAGTGAGCTGCCTCTATTTTTTTTTTTTTTTTTTTTTTACTAGTAAGCTGGTCTCGCTTTGCTCGACATTTTTAATTCTAAGAGAGACAAAACTCAAATAGAATTTGAAAATCCAAGAAAATATTTTAAAGACTTGGTCTTCACTTGTTTAAATAAATTCATTTATTTTTTTACTTTGCTTCTTATAACTTTCAGAAAGACAATTTTAGAGAAAAAATACAACCTTAAAAATGATTTTAGGATTTTTAAACACATATACCTTTTTACCTTTTAAATTCCTTCCTCTTCTTTCCTGGCAATTTAAATCAATGTTCAAGTACATTTGTTTGTATTATTGTAAAGAAAAATAAATACATTTTAATTCAATTCCTCACTTGAGCTTCTGTTCTTTCGCCGAAGAATATTTGTGAAATATTTCTTCAAACTTATTTTGATTAAAAATAAAAATAAAAATATTCAGGTAAATTTAGAAAATCTTTAGAATCAAATTTAAATCTTATTTCAAAGTATTTTGAATTTATTTTAAATTTTTTTCTTCTGGAAATATAGCTTGGTCCAATTTGTTATATATTCTAACAAAATGCAGACTGGATTTCAACCTATTTAAAACATGTCATCAAAATTTTTAAATTAATCTTATTCAGGGAAAATTATTAATGATGCTCCATAAATTCTTTAATTGTTTCAAAAAGGTTCGAATTAGCTACTTTTTCTCTTTTTTTTTCGGTAGAATTTTGAATTTTAAAGAGTCGAAATTGAAGATAAACTATGTTTTATAATTTAATTTTCTTTTTTTCATGTTTTCTCCTCTTTTAAATCGTTCAATTAAGTGTTTTTTCATCATTTATTCTATACAAAAAACCTTCCGTAAAAGGAAAAAAATGGACGACGGAATGACAGACAGAAATACACATTTTTATATATATCTAAATTTATTTATTAAAGGTAAATTGAGCAAATTGGCTATTTCTGGCAATTTATTTCAGTGTGTATCAAACTGGTAGCCCTTTGCATTAATCAGTACCCAAGAAGTAGCTCTTGGTTTCAAAAAGGTTGCTGACCCCTGTTATACAGCATTTGAAAACCGGAAGTATGTCACTGGTTTGAGAGAAGGTGTCATGACATGTCTTGAGTTTCCCATAAAAAAATCCATCCAACCATCCATTTTCTACCGCTTATTCCCTTTTTTGGGGTCGCGGGGGGCGCCGGCGCCTATCTCAGCTACAATCAGGCAGAAGGCGGTGTACACCCTGGACAAGTCCCCACAAATCACTCGAGAATTCTTGCCTATAGTCTTTCTATTCTGTCAAGTTAGTTCAACAATTTACATTTTATGTCATCAATACACTCAACTCAGCATCAAGAGCTGGAATTGGGGGTTGAATCACCCAAAAAATGATTCCCGGGCGCGGCCTCCGCTGCTGCTCACTGCTCCCCTCACCTCCCAGGTTTTTTGAACAAGAGGATGGGTCAAAAGCAGAGAATAATTTCACCACACCACATGTGTGTATGTCTGACAATCATTGGTACTTTAACTGTAATCCAAACAACAAAGTTCACTGAGTTTGCCGGTCATCAAAAATAAAATAGTCCCGTCTTGTCGGGAGAACGACTTTGCCAGGACTTTGGGCCTTGGAAGGCAGCCTTTGTTCGCGCACTTTTGTTGGCGATTTTCAAGATTGTGGCTCAACATTAACTGAACTGAAGGCCATGGCTGTTTCCCCGCGCCACAGAAGGGGCCGAGGGTCAAAAAGGAGTCAGGACGCAGGCAGCGTTAAATCGTGTGTAAAAAACAAAAAACAACTTATAGTCAACTTTGACAGCCGTAGTTTAAACATGTGATGTTCTCCAATGTAACTAACAAATCTATAATTATAAATTAATTGTATTTATACAGTATACGTAGCAAGTGGGCTATATATACAAACCCCGTTTCCATATGAGTTGGGAAATGGTGTTAGATGTAAATATGAACAGAATACAATGATTTGCAAATCCTTTTCAAGCCATATTCAGTTGAATATGCTACAAAGACAACATATTTGATGTTCAAACTCATAAACTATGTCATTTTGCAAATAATAATTAACTTAGAATTTGATGCCAGCAACACGTGACAAAGAAGTTGGGAAAGCTGGCAATAAATACTGATAAAGTTGAGAAATGCTCATCAAACACTTATTTGGAACATCCCACAGGTGTGCAGGCTAATTGGGAACAGGTGGGTGCCATGATTGGCTATAAAAACAGCTTCCCAAAAAATGCTCAGTCTTTCCCAAGAAAGGATGGGGCGAGGTACACCCCTTTGTCCACAACTGCGTGAGCAAATAGTCAAACAGTTTAAGAACAACCTTTCTCAAAGTGACATTGCAAGAAATTTAGGGATTTCAACATCTACGCTCCATAATATCATCAAAAGGTTCAGAGAATCTGGAGAAATCACTCCACGTAAGCGGCATGGCCGGAAACCAACATTGAATGACCGTGACCTTCCATCCCTCAGACGGCACTGTATAAAAAACCGACATCAGTGTGTAAAGGATATCACCACATGGGCTCAGGAACACTTCAGAAAACCACTGTCACTAAATACAGTTGGTCGCTACATCTGTAAGTGCAAGTAAAAGCTCTACTATGCAAAGCAAAAGCCATTTATCAACAACATCCAGAAACGCCGCCGGCTTCTCTGGGCCTGAGATCATCTAAGATAGACTGATGCAAAGTGGAAAAGTGTTCTGTGGTCTGACGAGTCCACATTTCAAATTGTTTTTGGAAATATTCCACATCATGTCATCCGGATCAAAGGGGAAGCGAACCATCCAGACTGTTATCGACGCAAAGTGTAAAAGCCAGCATGTGTGATGGTATGGGGGTGTATTAGTGCTCAAGGCATGGGTAACTTACACACCTGTGAAGGCACCATTAATGCTGAAAGGTTTTGGAAATACAAATGCTGCCATCTAAGCTCCATCTTTTTCATGGACGCCCCTGCTTATTTCAGCAAGACGATGCCAAGCCACATTCAGCATGTGTTACAACAGCGTGGTTTCGTAGTAAAAGAGTGTGGGTACTTTCTTGGCCCGCCTGCAGTCCAGACCTGTCTCCCATGGAAAATGTGTGGCGCATTATGAAGCGTAAAATACGACAGCGGAGACCCCGGACTGTTGAAGGACTGAAGCTCTACATAAAACAAGAATGGGAAAGAATTCCACTTTCAAAGCTTCAACGATTAGTTTCCTCAGTTCCCAAACGTTTATTGAGTGTTGTTAAAAGAAAAGGTGATGTAACACAGTGGTGAACATGCCCTTTCCCAACTACTTTGGCACATGTTGCAGCCATGAAATTCTAAGTTAATTATTATTTGCAGAAAAAGAGTTTGAACATCAAATATGTTGTCTTTGTAGCATATTCAACTGAATATGGCTTGAAAAGGATTTGCAAATCATTGTATTCTGTTTATATTTACATCTAACACAATTTCCCAACTCATATGGAAACGAGGTTTTGGACTATATATAAAATATGATTTGTCAGGTTTGTATGATACATTTCACACGTGCACCCAATGAAAACATTGAAGGCAAACAACATGTAAACAAAGAAAAATGAGTACAAAGCACGTGTCCTCAGACGCACCTACTTGTTGAACGTGCTCCTTCAGGAGTGTCCACAGGTGGTCCAGTTGAGGATGGTGTCAGTCCTCAGGCTCCCTGGCAACCCGTCGACGAGCACAAAAGTCCTCCGGAGTCAGTCTCCAGCGAGAGGAGCCTGGCTTTATAAGAACAGCTCCTTGACTCCTGAGCCAATGAGGACGGACTGCAAGCGTCCCCTGATTTTTGATATCAAACCCCCTCTTTCGGGCGCCTCAAATGGAGTTATTGCAATCTAAAAGTGACCCCACGGCTTATTAGCTCCACCATTTCCAAGCAATTGAGATGAAAGCTGCACTCTCTTGATAGTAGTCACTGTTGTGTGAAGCAGTGCAAGGCTGACTGACACACTCCTTATTTGGACTTCCTGCTGATGAGGATGTACAGAGCTTCCATCCATCATATGTAGCCATGCAGCAACCTCTACATCGCAATAAAGGGACTTGTCTACACGCTCAGGTTATTACTTGCATGATCAGAAAAATGTCCAAACAACAGGAACCGTAATGAAGGAATACCTGGTTATAAATGGTAAGTGTCCCACTGTGCTTGGCAACTGTGTAGGATATCTTGTCCGTGCACTACAAATGTAAACAAAAAATAGATAAACAGGCCAGGTTGCATTATTAAGTCACCCAGGGATGCTACCTGTAAAATTCAGCTGCATTTTTAAATACAATTAAAAAAGACAGTTCTTAATGTGTCCACTGGATGTCGCAATTGCAATTCTATTAGGCAAATAAAACGTTTACATATGGGGCGAGTATACCAAGAAAGAGGTTGCCAAAATTGCGCACTTTTTACGCGCACTCAGCGCACAGAAAGTCTATGCCGCGCATTGAATCGAATTCCATCTGAACGCGACAAAAAAATAAACAATTTATTGTGTGAACGCTCCAAAAGCAGTCACATATGGTTTTTCTATAGCAGGGGTCGGGAACCTTTTTGGCTGAGAGAGCCAAATAGCCAAATATTTCAAAATGTATTTCCGTAAGAGCCATATAATATTTTTTTTAACACTGAAAACAACTAAACGCGTTCATTTTTAAGTAAGACCAACATTTCTAGGGTATAAGAGGTCTATTATTCTTTGTAATAACATTGTTATTCTGAAGCTAACTGAATAATAATCAGTTATTATTCAGTTAGCCTGCAGCGAACTGGGATATGCCAGGACAGGCCTCAAAATCAGCGACAGGTGCGTAGACGGCCCACCTGGGCCTTGTTATCTAATCACCTGTCGCTCTGTTATAAGCAGCAGCCAGGAGGAGAGACGGGGTTGGGGCTGGAGCCAGAGCGCGAGCGAGAACGAAATGGAAAAAGACAATTGCTGGAAAGCAACTGAGAGACTTATTGAAAAATAAAACAATATTGTAACCTTGAAACAGGCTCTCATTTCGGTGCTTGGGGGTCTAAAGAACCCCCAGGAGGGCAAGCCCCACACTAATCAATAATAAATAAATAACTTCTTACCATTATGCAACTTCTTGAACAGGTGCGGTAGAATACGGATGGATGGAATAAAAATGCATGAGAATGTTTTATATTTTGAACGTTATTTTTAACACTGTGATTACAAGTGGAATCATTCATTACTTATCATGTTAAGCAATGTCAGCTCAGACTTATCCGAGAGCCAGATGCAGTCATTAAAAGAGCCACATCTGGCTCTAGAGCCATAGGTTCCCTACCCCTGATCTATAGGCTTTAAAAAAAAAAGTTCAAGTTAAAGTACCCATGATTGTCGTACACACACTAGTTGTGGCGAAATTATTCTCTGCATTTGACCTATCCCCTTGTTCACCCCCTGGGAGGTGAGGGGAGCAGTGAGCAGCAGCGGGGGCCGCGCCCGGGAATACATTTTTGGTGATTTAACCCCCAATTCCAAGCCGTGATGATGAGTGCCAAGCAGGGAGGTAATGGCTCCCATTTTTATAGTCTTTGGTATGACTCGGCTGGGGCTTGAACTCACAACCTACCCAGTCATGGCGGACACTCTAGCCGCTGATTTTGCGATGCACCTGTGAGTGACAGGTGACAACAAGCGGCCGCATCACAAAACTGTTAATGATATTTTTGTCTGCCGAGATGCTTTAAGGACAGGAATTTCATCCACCATTTAATGAGCAAAACTATTGACCGTATTTCCTTGAATTGCCGCCGGGTCGCTAATTAATTTAAAACCTCCTGTCATTTCTGTGCTTACCAAAGGAATGCGGTAAAAGTAAGCATGCGGTAATTATTTTAAAACCTCTTCTCACTCCGGCACTTACCAAAGGTATGCAGTAAACATTTGAGTGTGTTGTAAGCTTGGACCTTAAATCCTACTGAATAGCTCTTAATCTTCTTCCCTTTATGCAATTTCAAATTACCGGTATTGAAATCAGCCTCCTCCATTTTGAAAATGATTACAAGGGAAGTGTCACGAGTTTGACCAGGCGGTAATACTAAGCATGCGTTAATTATTTTGGGAATCAAGTTTGACCCGGCAGTAATTCAAGGCAGGCGCATACTATATACCCTGCGGCAATTCAAGGAAATACGGTATATCCGGTCGTAACAACACCAAAAACATTCGAAAAAAAACGTATATCTAGCAAAACTCAAAAACCAGTGACGGCCAAAAACCAACATTGAATGCCCGTGACCTTGGATCCCTCAGGCGGTACTGCATCAAAAAGGCTACATCAGTGTGTAAAGGATATCACCACTTGTGCTCAGGAGCACTTCAGAAAACCACTGTCAGTAACTACAGTTGGTCGCTACATCTGTAAGTCCAAGTTAAAACTATACTACGCAAAGCCAAAGCCATTTATCAACAACACCCAGAAACGCTTTGCTGGGGCCGAGCTCATCTAAAATGGACTCATGCAAGGTGGAAAAGTGTTCTGTTGTCTTGACATTTTTAATTCTAAGAGAGACAAAACTCAATTAGAATTTGAAAATCCAAGAAAATATTTTAGAGACTTGGTCTTCACTTGTTTGAATTAAATCATTTATTTTTTACTTTGCTTCTTATAACTTTCAGAAAGACAATTTTAGAGGAAAAAATACAACCTTAGAAATGATTTTAGGATTTTTAAACACATATACCTTTTTACCTTTTAAATTCCTTCCTCTTCTTTCCTGACAATTTAAATCAATGTTCAAGTAAATTTATTTTTTTTATTGTAAAGAATAATAAATACATTTTAATATAATTCTTCATTTTAGCTTCTGTTTTTTCGACGAAGAATATTTGTGAAATATTTCTTCAAACTTATGACTAAAATTCTAAAAAAATATTCTGTTAAATCTAGAAAATCTGTAGAATCAAATATGAAATCTTATTTCAAAGTCTTTTGAATTTCTTTTAACACTTTTTGTTGTGGAAATTCTAGAATAAATAATGATTTGTCTTTGTTAGAAATATAGCTTGGACCAATTTGTTATATATTCTAACAAAAGTGTAGATTGGATTTTAACGTATTTAAAACATGGTATTAAAATTCTAAAATTAATCTTAATCAGGAAAAATGACTAATGATGTTCCATAAATTATGTTTTTAATTTTTTCAAAAAGATTCGAATTAGCTTGTTTTTCGCTTCATTTTTTTCTGTTGAATTTTGAATTTTAAAGAGTCGAAATTGAAGATAAACTATGTTTAAATTTTTTCGTGTTTTCTTCTCTTTTAAACTGTTCAATTAAGTGTTTTTTCATCATTAGTTCTCTACAAAAAACCTTCCGTAAAAGGAAAAAAAAAATGTACGACGGAATGAATAACAAAAATACCCCTTTTTTTATATATATATATATAGATTTATTTATTAAAGGTAGATTGAGCAAATTGGCTATTTCTGGCAATTTATTTAAGTGTGTATCAAACTGGTAGCCCTTTGCATTAATCAGTACCCAAGAAGTAGCTCTTGCTTTCAAAAAGGTTGCTGACCCCTGGTCTTAAACAATTCCACAACAACCAAGGGCGTTCTTATTCTGCATTCCTATTTATCGTGTGAAAGAAAACAAGACCTATTTCTACTAGAGTGTAGATCCTGGCATGTCTGCAATCTAGATGTGCTTGTTGGAGTCTGACATGTCTTGGTGTTCTGCAAAGGTGGGAAGTCAAAGTGGATTTATGCTAATTGCAAAGCTCATTCAGCCATTTTTTGGTGTGGAAATAGCAGAAAGTCCATTAGAGATGAGTGAAGCCTCATTAGATACTTCAGGCTCACTGGGCCGGTCGATGACTTCCACTTGACAATACTCACTTCCCAAACAACTTTCTCATACATAGAACTTTGATGAGTGAAATGTTTGTTTTTATCCATTTTGAGGACAATCAAAGCATGTTTTTGAATAATTAATTGTGTGAATGCTCCAAAACATTCACATTATATTTAGTCTTAGACTTACAGTTTGGTCAGATCTAGTCTTACATTGGTCAGATCTAGTCTGAGATTGGTCAGATCTAGTTTTAGATTGGTCAGATCTAGTCTTAGATTGGTCAGATCTAGTTTTAGATTGGTCAGATCTAGTCTTAGATTGGTCAGATCTAGTCTTAGATTGGTCAGATCTAGTTTTAGATTGGTCAGATCTAGTCTTAGATTGGTCAGATCTAGTCTTAGATTGGTCAGATCTAGTTTTAGATTGGTCAGATCTAGTTTTAGACTTAGGTTGGCCACATCTAGTCTTAGATTTGTCAGATCTCGTCTTAGTTTTAAATTGGTCAGCTCTAGTCTTAGACTTAGATTGGTCAGAACTAGTCTTAGGTTGGTAAAATCTAATCTTCGATTGGTCAGAACTTGTCCTAGGTTGGTCAGATCTAATCTTAGATTGGTCAGGTCTAGTGTTAGATTGGTCAGATTTAGTTTTGGACTTAAATTGGCCACATCTAGTCTTAGATTTGTCAGATCTCGTCTTAGTTTTGAATTGGTACGCTCTAGTCTTAGACTTAAATTAGTCGGATCTAGTCTTAGATTGGTCAGATCTAGTCTTAGATGGTCAAATCTAGTTTTAAATAGGTCAGATCTAGTTTTAGACTTAGATTGGCCAAATCTAGTCTTAGATTTGTCAGATCTCGTCTTAGTTTTGAATTGGTCAGCTTTAGTCTTAGACTTAGATTGGTCAGATCTAGTCTTAAACTTAGATTGGTCAGATCGAGTCTTAGATTGGTCAGAACTAGTCTTAGGTTGGTAAGATCTAATCTTGGATTGGTCAGAACTTGTCCTAGGTTGGTCAGATCGAATCTTAGATTGGTCAGATCTAGTTGTAGATTGGTCAGATTTAGTTTTAGATTTAGATTGGCCACATCTAGTCTTAGATTTGTCAGATCTCGTCTTAGTTTTAAATTGGTCAGCTCTAGTCTTAGCCTTAGATTGGTCAGATCTAGTCTTAAATTTAGATTGGTCAGATTGAGTCTTAGATTGGTCAGAACTAGTCTTAGGTTGGTAAGATTTAATCTTCGATTGGTCAGAACTTGTCCTACGTTGGTCAGATCTAATCTTAGATTGGTCAGATCTAGTGTTAGATTGGTCAGATTTAGTTTTAGACTTAGACTGACCATATCTACTCTTAGATTTGTCAGATCTCGTCTTAGTTTTAAAGTGGTCAGCCCTAGTCTTAGACTTATCTTGGTCAGATCTAGTCTTAGATTGGTCAGATCTAGTCTTAGACTTAGCTTGGTCAGATCTAGTCTTAGATTGGTCATATCTAGTCTTGGACTTAGATTGGTCAGATCTAGTCTTAGACTTAGATTGGTCAGATCTAGTCCTAAATTTAGATTGGTCAGATCAAGTGTTAGATTGGTCAGATTTAGTTTTAGACTTAGACTGGCCATATCTACTCTTAGATTTGTCAGATCTCGTCTTAGTTTTAAATTGGTCAGCTCTAGTCTTAGACTTAGATTAATCAGAACTAGTCTTAGGTTGGTAAGATCTAATCTTCGATTGGTCAGAACTTGTCTTAGGTTGGTCAGATCTAATCTTAGATTGGTCAGATCTAGTGTTAGATTGGTCAGATTTAGTTTTAGATTTAGATTGGCCACATCTAGTCTTAGATTTGTCAGACCTCGTCTTAGTTTTGAATTGGTCAGCTCTAGTCTTAGACTTAGATTGGTCAGATCTAGTCTTTGACTTAGATTGGTCAGATCTAGTCTTAAAATTGTCAGATCTAGTCTTAGATTGGTCAGATCTAGTCTTAGTCTAAATTGGTCACATCTAGTCTTATACTTAGATTGGTCAGATCCAGTCTTGGATTTAGATTGGTCACATTCAGTGTAAATCTTAGATTGGTCACATCTAGTGTTAGACTTAGATTGTTCCATCTAGTCGTAGATTTAGATTGCTCAAATCTAGTCTTAGACTTTGATTGGTCACATCCAGTCTTAGACTTAACATTGGTCACATCTAGTCTTAAACTTAGATCGGTCACATCTAGTCTTAGCTTTAGATTGCTCAAATCTAGTCTCAGACTTAGATTGTTACATCTTGTCTTAGACATAGATTGTTACATCTAGTCGTGGACTTAGATTGGTCACATATATTCTTAGTTTTAGATTGGTAACATGTAGTCTTAGACCTAGATTGGTCACATCTAGTCATGGACTTAGATTGTTATATCTCGTTTTAGACTTACATTGTTACATCTAGTCTTAGACTTAGATCAGTCACATCTAGTCTTAGCTTTAGATTGGTCTCTTCTCGTCTTAGACTTAGATTGTTACAGCTTGTCTTTGACATAGATTGTTACATCTATTCTTAGACTTAGATTGGTCACATATATTCTTAGTCTTAGATTGGTCACATGTAGTCTTAGACCTGGATTGGTCACATCTAGTCATGGATTTAGATTGTTACATCTCGTTTTAGACTTACATTGTTACATCTAGTCTTAGACTTAGATCGGTCACATCTAGTTTTAGACTTAGATTGTTACATTTAGTCTTAGATCAGTCACATCTAATCATAGACTTAGATTGTTACATCTCGATTTAGACGTACGGTAGATTGTTACATGTAGTCTTAGACTAAGAGATGTCACATGTTGTTTTAGGCTTAGATTTGTCACATCTAGTCTTAGACTTAGATTGGTCACATGTAGTCCTGGACTTAGAATTATCACATCTACTTTTAGACTGAGATTATTAAATCTAATCTTAGACTTAGATTGTTCCATGTAGTCTTAGATTTAGATTGGTCACCTCTGGTCCTGGGGTTCAACATTCAAGATCTCCAACATTGAAACTGTTCTCACATTCACACAACATTCTGTCAGCATTTCAGTTCAACTTCAGCATTGCAGCGTTCAGGACTTGCCTCTTCTACTTGTTTCTTTTTGGCATTTGCAGTATTTTATTTATTTTTTAATTTGTTTGTGATCCTGCAGCATTTTGGAGTGTTCCTCGCATCTCTTTGAGGGCGTTTGTGTGTTTTTGGATCAGTTCTGTGTTGGACATAACTGTGTGTCCGCCCATGCTGGCCACCATAGTTACCAGTACTCGGGTCTAAAACATACCATAGTTACCAGTACCCGGGTCTAACACATACCATAGTTACCAGTACTCAGGTCTAAAACACACCATAGTTACCAGTACTCGGGTCTAAAACATACCATAGTTACCAGTACTCAGGTCTAAAACATACCATAGTTACCAGTACTCGGGTCTAAAACATACCATAGTTACCAGTACTCAGGTCTAAAACATACCATAGTTACCAGTACTCGGGTCTAAAACATACCATAGTTACCAGTACTCGGGTCTAAAACACACAATAGTTACCAGTACTCGGGTCTAAAACACACCATAGTTATCAGTACTTAGGTCTAAAACATACCATAGTTACCAGTACTTAGGTCTAAAACATACCATAGTTACCAGTACTTAGGTCTAAAACACACCATAGTTACCAGTACTCGGGTCTAAAACACACCATAGTTACCAGTACTCGGGTCTAAAACACACCATAGTTACCAGTACTCGGGTCTAAAACATACCATAGTTACCAGTACTCGGGTCTAAAACACACCATAGTTACCAGTACTTAGGTCTAAAACACACAATAGTTACCAGTACTCGGGTCTAAAATATACCATAGTTACCAGTACTCGGGTCTAAAACATACCATAGTTACCAGTACTCGGGTCTAAAACATACCATAGTTACCAGTACTCGGGTATAAAACATACCATAGTTACCAGTACTCGGGTGTAAAACACACCATAGTTACCAGTACTCGGGTCTAAAACACACCATAGTTACCAGTACTAGAGTCTAAAACATACCATAGTTACCAGTACTCGGGTCTAAAACACACAATAGTTACCAGTACTCGGGTCTAAAACACACCATAGTTATCAGTACTTAGGTCTAAAACATACCTTAGTTACCAGTACTTAGGTCTAAAACATACCATAGTTACCAGTACTTGGGTCTAAAACATACCATAGTTACCAGTACTCGGGTCTAAAACACACCATAGTTACCAGTACTCGGGTCTAAAACATACCATGGTTACCAGTACTCGGGTCTAAAACACACCATAGTTACCAGTACTCGGGTCTAAAACATACCATGGTTACCAGTACTCGGGTCTAAAACACACCATAGTTACCTGTACTCGGGTCTAAAACACACCATAGTTACCAGTACTCAGGTCTAAAACATACCATAGTTACCAGTACTCGGGTCTAAAACACACCATAGTTACCAGTACTCGGGTCTGAAACACACCATAGTTACCAGTACTAGAGTCTAAAACATACCATAGTTACCAGTACTCGGGTCTAAAACACACAATAGTTACCAGTACTCGGGTCTAAAACACACCATAGTTACCAGTACTAGAGTCTAAAACATACCATAGTTACCAGTACTCGGGTCTAAAACACACAATAGTTACCAGTACTCGGGTCTAAAACATACCATAGTTACCAGTACTCGGGTCTAAAACATACCATAGTTACCAGTACTCGGGTGTAAAACACACCATAGTTACCAGTACTCGGGTCTAAAACACACCATAGTTACCAGTACTAGAGTCTAAAACATACCATAGTTACCAGTACTCGGGTCTAAAACACACAATAGTTACCAGTACTCGGGTCTAAAACACACCATAGTTATCAGTACTTAGGTCTAAAACATACCATAGTTACCAGTACTTAGGTCTAAAACATACCATAGTTACCAGTACTCGGGTCTAAAACACACAATAGTTACCAGTACTCGGGTCTAAAACACACCATAGTTATCAGTACTTAGGTCTAAAACATACCATAGTTACCAGTACTCGGGTCTAAAACATACCATAGTTACCAGTACTTGGGTCTAAAACATACCATAGTTACCAGTACTCGGGTCTAAAACACACCATAGTTACCAGTACTCGGGTCTAAAACATACCATAGTTACCAGTACTCGGGTCTAAAACACACCATAGTTACAAGTACTCGGGTCTAAAACACACCATAGTTACCAGTACTCAGGTCTAAAACATACCATAGTTACCAGTACTCGGGTCTAAAACACACCATAGTTACCAGTACTCGGGTCTAAAAATCACCATAGTTACCAGTACTAGAGTCTAAAACATACCATAGTTACCAGTACTCGGGTCTAAAACACACAATAGTTACCAGTACTCGGGTCTAAAACACACCATAGTTACCAGTACTAGAGTCTAAAACATACCATAGTTACCAGTACTCGGGTCTAAAACACACAATAGTTACCAGTACTCGGGTCTAAAACATACCATAGTTACCAGTACTCGGGTCTAAAACATACCATAGTTACCAGTACTCGGGTGTAAAACACACCATAGTTACCAGTACTCGGGTCTAAAACACACCATAGTTACCAGTACTAGAGTCTAAAACATACCATAGTTACCAGTACTCGGGTCTAAAACACACAATAGTTACCAGTACTCGGGTCTAAAACACACCATAGTTATCAGTACTCGGGTCTAAAACATACCATAGTTACCAGTACTCGGGTCTAAAACATACCATAGTTACCAGTACTCGGGTCTAAAACGCACCATAGTTACCAGTACTCATGTCTACAACACACCATAGTTACCAGTACTCGGGTCTAAAACGCACCATAGTTACCAGTACTCATGTCTACAACACACCATAGTTACCAGTACTCGGGTCTAAAACATACCATAGTTACCAGTACTCGGGTCTAAAACATACCATAGTTACCAGTACTCGGGTCTAAAACATACCATAGTTACCAGTACTCGGGTCTAAAACATACCATAGTTACCAGTACTCATGTCTACAACACACCATAGTTACCAGTACTCATGTCTACAACACACCATAGTTACCAGTACTCGGGTCTAAAACATACCATAGTTACCAGTACTCGGGTCTAAAACATACCATAGTTACCAGTACTCGGGTCTAAAACATACCATAGTTACCAGTACTCGGGTCTAAAACACGCCTGCTGCTTTTGTCACATAATTCAAAGAATGGACAAAATGAATGTTTGAATGTGTGATTAGCAAACAGGATTAGGACAGGAATGCTGTCAGCTGTTCTGGCTGACAGTGTGCATGTGGAATAAGAAGATGTGGAACTGCAGAGGAGAGTTGAAGTCCACTTCCACATGTGTGCAGCACTCTTCATTAGTGGAAGATCCTCCACTGCTAATTAAGGCTTGGTGAGAAGAAAGTCAACTAAACAAAAACATTCCCACATGAAAGTGAGGTTGCAGCTCCAGTTTACTATCGATGTTATTATCCTTTTCCACCGTGTCTTCTAGAAACATGAAGTTGTGCTGTGGTCATGTTTGTACTGCGTATTCATGAGCTCTGGGACTATTTCTACTGCACTAATGTCATCTCCTCAATGGAACCATCAGGATCTTAGACCTAGATTGCTCACATCTAGTCTTAGACTTAGATTGCTCACGTCTAGTCTTAGATTGGTCACATCTAGTCTTGGACTTAGATTGGTCACATCTAGTCTTAGTTGGTCACATCTAGTCTTAGACTTAGATTGGTCACATCTAGTCTTAGATTGGTCACATTTAGTCTTATACTTAGATTGGTCACATCTAGTCTTAGACTTAGATTGGTCACATCTAGTCTTAGACTTAGATTGATCACATCTAGTCTTAGATTGGTCACATCTAGTCTTGGACTTAGATTGGTCACATCTAGTCTTAGATTGGTCACATTTAGCCTTATACTTAGATTGGTCACATTTAGTCTTAGACTTAGATTGGTCACATTTAGTCTTATACTTAGATTGGTCACATTTAGTCTTATACTTAGATTGGTCACATTTAGTCTTATACTTAGATTGGTCACATTTAGTCTTATACTTAGATTGGTCACATTTAGTCTTATACTTAGATTGGTCACATTTAGTCTTATACTTAGATTGGTCACATTTAGTCTTATACTTAGATTGGTCACATCTAGTCTTTGACTTAGATTGATCACATCTAGTCTTAGATTGGTCACATCTAGTCTTGGACTTAGATTGGTCACATCTAGTCTTAGATTGGTCACATTTAGCCTTATACTTAGATTGGTCACATTTAGTCTTATACTTAGATTGGTCACATTTAGTCTTATACTTAGATTGGTCACATTTAGTCTTATACTTAGATTGGTCACATTTAGTCTTATACTTAGATTGGTCACATTTAGTCTTATACTTAGATTGGTCACATTTAGTCTTATACTTAGATTGGTCACATTTAGTCTTATACTTAGATTGGTCACATCTAGTCTTTGACTTAGATTGATCACATCTAGTCTTAGATTGGTCACATCTAGTCTTGGACTTAGATTGGTCACATCTAGTCTTAGATTGGTCACATTTAGCCTTATACTTAGATTGGTCACATTTAGTCTTATACTTAGATTGGTCACATTTAGTCTTATACTTAGATTGGTCACATTTAGTCTTATACTTAGATTGGTCACATTTAGTCTTATACTTAGATTGGTCACATCTAGTCTTTGACTTAGATTGATCACATCTAGTCTTAGATTGGTCACATCTAGTCTTGGACTTAGATTGGTCACATCTAGTCTTAGATTGGTCACATTTAGCCTTATACTTAGATTGGTCACATTTAGTCTTATACTTAGATTGGTCACATTTAGTCTTATACTTAGATTGGTCACATTTAGTCTTATACTTAGATTGGTCACATTTAGTCTTATACTTAGATTGGTCACATTTAGTCTTATACTTAGATTGGTCACATTTAGTCTTATACTTAGATTGGTCACATCTAGTCTTTGACTTAGATTGATCACATCTAGTTTTAGATTGGTCACATTTAGTCTTAGACTTTGATTGGTCACATATAGTCTTAGATTGGTCACATCTAGTCTTGGACTTAGATTAGTCACATCTAGTCTTAGACATAGATTAGTCACATCTAGTCTTAGACTAATATTGGTCACATTTAGTCTTAGTCTTAGATTGTTCACATTTAGTCTTAATCTTAGATTGGTCACATCTAGTCTTAGAAATAGATTGGTCACATCCAGCATTAGACTTAGATTGGTCACATTTAGTCTTAGACTTAGATCGGTCAGATTTTGTCTCGCGGCTTGTGCCAAAACCCCAAATGTTTACACTCCAAAACCAGGAGTGTGTGCCTCGGCAAGGATGTTTCTGTCCTCTGGTCGTGAGAAAACAATTGTTTTGATGCAAACAAGCAGTCGTTTGCATCAGAACAAATGAGTGGAAGTATAATTTCCCCAAAATGGTCCGAATCCCCCACGTAAACATTCCATTCAGTTGTAAACAAATGGCACAAATGGCATTCTGATCCCCTTTTGTGAGCAGAATGTTTCTCCGCTGTCGTATTTTACGCTTCATAATGCGCCACACATTTTCCATGGGAGACAGGTCTGGACTGCAGGCGGGCCAGGAAAGTACCCGCACTCTTTTTTTACGAAGCCACGCTGTTGTAACACGTGCTGAATGTGGCTTGGCATTGTCTTGCTGAAATAAGCAGGGGCGTCCATGAAAAAGACGGCGCTTAGATGGCAGCATATGTTGTTCCAAAACCTGTATGTACCTTTCAGCATTAATGGTGCCTTCAAAAATGTGTAAGTGACCCATGCCTTGGGCACTAATGCACCCCCATACCATCACACATGCTGGCTTTTACACTTTGTGTCGATAACAGTCTGGATGCTTCCCTTTTGGTCCGGATGACACGATGTCGAATATTTCCAAAAACAATTTGAAATGTGGACTCGTCAGACCACAGAACACTTTTCCACTTTGCATCAGTCCATCTTAGATGATCTCGGGCGCAGAGAAGCCGGCGGCGTTTCTGGATGTTGTTGATAAATGGCTTTCGCTTTGCATAGTAGAGCTTTAACTTGCACTTACAGATGTAGCGACCAACTGTATTTAGTGACAGTGGTTTTCTGAAGTGTTCCTGAGCCGATGTGGTGATATCTTTTAGAGATTGATGTTGATTTTTGATACAGTGCCGTCTGAGGGATGGAAGGTCACGGTCATTCAATGTTGGTTTCCGGCCATGCCGCTTACGTGGAGTGATTTCTCCAGATTCTCTGAACCTTTTGATGATATTATGGAGCGTAGATGTTGAAATCCCTAAATTTCTTGCAATTGCACTTTGAGAAAGGTTGTTCTTAAACTGTTTGACTATTTGCTCACGCAGTTGTGGACAAAGGGGTGTACCTCGCCCCATCCTTTCTTGTGAAAGACTGAGCATTTTTTGGGAATCTGTTTTTATAGCCAATCATCAATCATCAATCAATGTTAATTTATATAGCCCCAAATCACAAATGTCTCAAAGGACTGCACAAATCATTACGACTACAACATCCTCGGAAGAACCCACAAAAGGGCAAGGAAAACTCACACCCAGTGGGCAGGGAGAATTCACATCCAGTGGGACGCCAGTGACAATGCTGACTATGAGAAACCTTGGAGAGGACCTCAGATGTTGGCAACCCCCCCCCCTCTAGGGGACCGAAAGCAATGGATGTCGAGCGGGTCTAACATGATACTGTGAAAGTTCAATCCATAGTGGCTCCAACACAGCCGCGAGAGTTCAGTTCAAGCGGATCCAAGACAGCAGCGAGAGTCCCGTCCACAGGAAACCATCTCAAGCGGATCAGCAGCGTAGAGATGTCCCCAACCGATACAGGCGAGCGGTCCATCCTGGGTCCCGACGAGCGGTCCATCCTGGGTCTCGACTCTGGACAGCCAGTACTTCATCCGTGGTCATCGGACCGAACCCCCTCCACAAGGGAGGGAGGGACATAGGAGAAAGAAAAGAAGCGGCAGATCAACTGGTCTAAAAAGGAGGTCTATTTAAAGGCTAGAGTATACAGATGAGTTTTAAGGTGAGATTTAAATGCTTCTACTGAGGTAGCATCTCGAACTGTTACCGGGAGGGCACCCACCTGTTCCCAATTAGCCTGCACACCTGTGGGATATTCCAAATAAGTGTTTGATGAGCATTCCTCAACTTTATCAGTATTTATTGCCACCTTTCCCAACTTCTTTGTCACGTGTTGCTGGCATCAAATTCTAAAGTTAATGATTATTTGTAAAAAAAAAAAATGTTTATGAGTTTGAACATGAAATATGTTGTCTTTGTAGCATATTCAACTGAATATGGCTTGAAAAGGATTTGCAAATCATTGTATTCTGTTTATATTTACATCTAACACCATTTCCCAACTCATATGGAAACGGGGTTTGTGCAATGATTGTGTCGCTAGCATATTCAATAATAAAGCATGAATAAATGCTGAATTATTACTTAGTTGCAGTTGTGAAATTTTAATCCTCATATTGATGAGAGGATGCCTCGCCATGCTTGTAATTGACCGTCCGACCACGCCAGTTGCTTTTCACCGCAGACTTTGGGAAAATACTTTTTTTTGTTTGCAGACGTCACAATCAACAACATTTGTCTGCAGAGGGTTTGAGTCACAAGGACTGTGAAAGAAGTCTGAGGGGAAGAAATAGTTGAGTCATGCACACAGCAGCAGGAGGATCATGCTGACTTTCAAATAGCAGCTGGAGTCCAATTTCAAGCATGTTTGGAACCGCGAATACACGAGTGGAGGTTGACTTTTAATATCTTCTTCAATGAGGGATGCAAGTCATATTCGCTTTGTGACTCAAGCGCTCCGGACTAGATGGTCTTCGCTCGGAAGATCTGGTCTGAAAGGAAAGTGGACTGAACACACAGGAGGTTCTTCTGTTTTACGTCAATGATATGTAAAGTCTGTCATTTAATGAACTGACGTGAATCATCACCTGTGCAATGTATTTCTACTCAAACAAGAGTGCACGCTTGGAGAGGAATACTTAGTTTACACAATTTTTGCCTCAATTACAGAATTTAGCAGGTTTGCAAAGTAGGTACCAAACTCAGTGCTTTCACAGGTATCATCTTAGAAGGAGAACATCTTTTTTTCATTAGGATTTTAAAGATGATTGAAAAAAACACTTGACAGAAGCGGCTAATTGGAGTCACCGTTGTCAGCCTTCAAAGTCCTCGAAAACATCTTCAAAACCTTCCTTGAACGTTTTATATACACACTGCAAGTATATATATAATGTAGTAACAGACACCTTCATAACAATATGTAATATGTACAATATACACACTGCAAGTATATATATAATGTAGTAACAGACACCTTCATAACAATATGTAATATGTACAATATACACACTGCAAGTATATATATCATGTAGTAACAGACACCTTCATAACAATATGTAATATTTACAATATACACACTGTAAGTATATATATAATATAGTAACAGACACCTTCATTACAATATGTAATATTTACAATATACACACTGCAAATATATATATCATGTAGTAACAGACACCTTCATAACAATATGTAATATTTACAATATACACACTGCAAGTATATATCATGTAGTAACAGACACCTTCATTACAATATGTAATATTTACAATATACACACTGTAAGTATATATATCATGTAGTAACAGACACCTTCATAACAATATGTAATATTTACAATATACACACTGCAAGTATATATATACTGTAGTAACAGACACTTTCATTACAATATGTCATATTTACAATATACACACTGTAAGTATATATATAATATAGTAACAGACACCTTCATTACAATATGTAATATTTACAATATACACACTGCAAATATATATATCATGTAGTAACAGACACCTTCATTACAATATGTAATATTTACAATATACACACTGCAAGTATATATCATGTAGTAACAGACACCTTCATTACAATATGTCATATTTACAATATACACACTGTAAGTATATATATAATGTAGTAACAGACACCTTCATAACAATATGTAATATTTACAATATACACACTGCAAGTATATATCATGTAGTAACAGACACCTTCATTACAATATGTAATATTTACAATATACACACTGTAAGTATATATATCATGTAGTAACAGACACCTTCATAACAATATGTAATATTTACAATATACACACTGCAAGTATATATCATGTAGTAACAGACACCTTCATTACAATATGTAATATTTACAATATACACACAGTAAGTATATATATAATATAGTAACAGACACCTTCATTACAATATGTAATATTTACAATATACACACTGCAAATATATATATCATGTAGTAACAGACACCTTCATAACAATATGTAATATTTACAATATACACACTGCAAATATATATATAATGTAGTAACAGACACCTTCATATTAATATGTAATATTTACAATATACACACTGCAAACATATATATACTGTACTAGTAAAGACACCTTCATAACAATAAGTAATATGTATAATATACACACTGCAAATATATATATATTGTACTAGTAAAAGACACCTTCATATTAATATGCAGTATTTACAATATACACACTGCAAATATACATATCATGTAGTAACAGACACCTTCATAGCAATATGTAATATGTACAATATACATACTGCAAGTATATATACCGGTATATTAATAATGTAGTAACCGACACCTTCATAACAATGTGTATTATGTATAATACACACTGCAAGTATATATATATATAATGTAGTAACAGACACCATCATAACAATATGTAATATGTACAATATACACAGTGCAAATATATATTTAAAATATAGTAACAGACACCTTCATAACAATATGTAATATTTACAATATACATACTGCACGTATATATACCGGTATATATATAATGTAGTAACAGACACCTTCATAACAATGTGTATTATGTACAATATACACACTGCAAGTATATATATATATATATATATATAATGTAGAAACTGACACCTTCATAACAATATGTAATATGTACAATATACACAGTGCAAATATATATTTATACTATAGTAACAGACACCTTCATAACAATATGTAATATTTACAATATACACACTGCAAGTATTTATATAATATAGTAACAGACACCTTCATAACAATATGTAATATATACAATATGCACAGTATTTTAATCATTTTAATCATTTCTGGGCCTGAACTATTCCGCACATCAATTTCTGTTTCCATAGCAACGCACGTGTGACTTCTGGCCACACGTGTGTTCCTACTTCCAGAATCAAACACGCGAGTGTGTGTTCTAATCATGGCAGACTTGGTAACAGACAAAAATTGACGACTATTTTTGGACATAGGCGGATTCACAACCTTATCTTTTTGAAGCTGAATATACGGAGGATGAAATGCTGCTTATAGAAGCGAGCAGGAAGGAAGAGTGAGACGTTGGACTAATGAGGAGTCTTTGTTTGTTTACTTACTACTAAAATACAAGTTGTCTAGGATGTTCAACATTTTATTTAAGGACTAAATGACAATAATAAACATATGTTTCATGTACCATCAATTTTTTTTGGTTACAATAAAGACAATGATGACATTTTTGTGGTCCCCTTTATTTAGAAAAATATCGATAAGTACGAAAATGTTGGTATCGGGACAACCCTAGTCCATACATAAATGACCTCTGCAGTGGACTTTTGTGTTTGGTCTTTTTCTTCTGTTCGAGTTTCTCATCAGGAGAACGTACATTTTTGACAGCAACAGATTGGATTATGAGCAAAGGATTCCAAATATTCTCCATTGAGAATGTATTTTCCTTTTGAGTATTTGCAGTACAAGTCCACGTGGCAGCGGAGCAGTGGAGATAAACAAAAAAAAAGATGCCGTACAAAACAATGACTTGAAGACAGAAGTATCCAACAAGCTTGTTTAAGACCTTCTGAGAGCTGCCAGTGTTACCGAGCGCACGCAAGCTGGTGGCAGACTCATTCGCCATCTGCACTCAAATCCTCTCGGAGGCTCCAAGTCCATCGCCCCATCTGGTTGGGGGCCGCCGGCCACCAAGGTAAACAAACAAGACTGCAGAAGGGAGACTGCTTTCTGTGTCCGCCTTCAAACTTGTGCTGCGACACTCATTTGAGGATTAGCACATATGCAGAGCAAAAGAGCAGATGATCAGCGCACATTGAAAAAGCCAACAGAGCAGAGGACAGATGGAGAAGGGCTGAAGACGGTACTGGAAGGATGTGGAAGTGAGTGTAAGTGTGTGTAAGGGAGTGTAAGTACGTGTGAGGATGTGTAAGTGAGTGTAAGTGTGTGTAAGGTTGTGTAAATGTGTGTAAGTGAATGTAAGTACGTGTAAGGATGTGTAAGTGAGTGTAAGTGTGTGTAAGTGAGTGTAAGTGTGTGTAAGGGAGTGTAAGGATGTGTAAGTGTGTGTAAGTGAGTGTAAGGATGTGTAAGTGTGTGTAAGGATGTGTAAATGTGTGTAAGTGAGTGTAAGTATGTGTAAGTGAGTGTAAGTATGTGTAAGTGAGTGATACTACGTGTGAGGATGTGTAAGTGTGTGTAAGTGAGTGTAAGTGTGTGTAAGGATGTGTAAGTGTGTGTAAGAATGTGTAAGTGTTTGTAAGTGAGTGTAAGTAAGTGTAAGGATGTGTAAATGTGTGTGAGTGTAAGTACGTGTAAGGATGTGTAAGTGTGTGTAAGTGAGTGTAAGTGTGTGTGAGGATGTGTAAGTGTGTGGAAGAATGTGTAAGTGAGTGTAAGTAAGTGTAAGGATGTGTAAGTGTGTGTAAGGATGTGTAAATGTGTGTAAGTGAGTGTAAGTACGTGTAAGGATGTGTAAGTGTGTGTAAGTGAGTGTAAGTGAGTGTAAGTAAGTGTAAGGATGTGTAAGTGTGTGTAAGTGAGTTTAAGTAAGTATAAGGATGTGTAAGTGAGTGTAAGGATGTGTAAGTGTGTGTAAGGATGTGTAAATGTGTGTAGGTGAGTGTAAGTACGTGTAAGGATGTGTACGTGTGTGTAAGAGAGTGTAAGTGTGTGTAAGTGAGTGTAAGTAAGTGTAAGGATGTGTAAGAATGTGTAAGGGTGTGTAAATGTGTGTAAGTGAGTGTAAGTATGTGTAAGGATGTATACGTGTGTGTAAGTGAGTGTAAGTGTGTGTGATTGTGTGTGTAAGAATGTGTAAGTGAGTGTAAGTGTCTGGAAGAATGTGTAAGGAAGTGTAAGTGTGTGTAAGGATGTGTAAGTGTGTGTAATTGTTTGTGTAAGTGTGTATAAGTGTCTGGAAGAATATGTAAGTGTGTGTAAGGATGTGTAAGTGTGTGTAATAGCGTGTAAGTTTGTGTAAGGATGTGTAAGTGTGTAATTGTGTGTGTAAGAATGTGTAAGTGTGTGTAAAGATGTATAAGTCTAAGTGAGCGTACGTGTGTGTACGGATATGTTACTTTGTGTAAGTGTGCGTAAGTGTGTGTAAGGATGTGTAAATGTGTGTTAGTGAGTGTAAGTATGTGTAAGTGTGTGTAAGTGTATGTAAGTGTGTGCGATTGTGTGTGTAAGAATGTGTAAGTGAGTGTAAGTGTGTGTAAATGTGTGATTGTGTGTGTAAGTGTGTGTAAGGATGTGTAAATGCGTGTAAGTATGTTTAAGTGAGTGTAAGTGTGTGTAAGTGTGTGTGATTGTGTGTGTAAGAATGTGTAAGTGTGTGTAAGGATGTGTAAATGTGTGTAAGTGTGTGTGATTGTGTGTGTAAGAATGTGTAAGTGACTTGAAGTGTGTGTAAGTGTGTGTGATTGTATTTGTAAGGATGTGTAAGTGAGTGTAAGTGTGTGTGTAAGAATGAGTAAGTGCGTGTAAGTGTGTGTGTAAGAATGTGTAAGTGACTGTAAGTGTGTGTAAGTGTGTGCGATTGTGTTTGTAAGGATGTGTAAGTGAGTGTAAGTGTGTGTAAGTGTGTGTGTGTAAGAATGAGTAAGTGAGTGTAAGTGTGTGTGATTGTGTGTGTAAGTGAGTGTAAGTGAGTGTAAGTGTGTGTGTAAGAATGAGTAAGTGAGTGTGTGTGTAAGTGTGTGTGGTTGTGTGATTAAGGATGTGTAAGTGAGTGTAAGTGTGTGTGATAGTGTGATTAAGGATGTGTAAGTGAGTGTGTGTGTGTGTAAGTGTGTGTGATTAAGGATGTGTAAGTGTGTGAGTGTGTGTGTGATATAAAGAGTGGTTGCAAACCCAGCATGCAATAAGGACAATAAGTAGCAAGTGAGCATGTGCAGTAGACACTGAGAAGTACGGTGGCTGCCAAGGTACAAGAAGTAGCAAGTGAGCAGGAGGTGAGTGTTCTAGAGGAGTGGCAAGAAACATCAAAAGTCTCTTGGTGGCAGCCTGCTGAGAAAGTTCTACATGTAAACAAACTACGGTGAGTTCAAGGACAGGGGAAATTAGTATAGGACAAAACGGCCTCGGCTAAATACTCTCCTCAGTGAAGCATGTTTCGTATAAAGAGTGGAGTTTCTAACAGTGAGGAAGGTTTGTCCTTCTACAGAAATTATATTAATAAAATAATATATATTTAAAAAAGCTCCAAGGTTTAGAGAAAAGAAGAATGGAACTTCAACAGGAGACGTCTGAGTCCCGCAGAAAGTTGTGGACTGGCTGGACTCGCTCACAGGGACTGCAACACCTGTACTGATGATGCTTGTTCATAACATCAACACAACAACACAACAACACAACTGTTGATGTACAACCACAACAGTCTGCCCGCGAAAAGATCGATAAAAGTCATCAGAGCTTTTCTAAAGCCTTAAAATGATGCATCAATTCCTGCGTCCACGGCCAGGAGTGAACTTCTAATCCTTGGATTTATGTCTCAGCTTCACAGGCGACGTGTTTCCCACTCAGGGCTTGTTAGCTTTTATGAGGCTTGTTATTTATGTCAAGTGAACGGCTGATGGGTGAATGAGTGCAATAATCATTTCACATTTTACAACGCCGCCCTCCCAGTGTCTCCTGGCATCATCATGATCAGGGGTCCCCAAACTTTTTGACTCGGGGGCCACATTGGGTTAAAAAAATGTAGCCGAGGGCCGAGCTGTAAAATATATATCAGGTCAGGAAATAACACAGAGGCCTTTTCATCCCTACAAGCCTGTTTTGCAGGTTTCCCCGATGTTATAGTAACATAGGCTCCAGCACCCCCCGCCACCCAGAAAGGGATAAGCGGTAGAAAATACATGCATGTACAAACCCTGTTTCCATATGAGTTGGGAAATGGTGTTAGATGTAAATATAAACAGAATACAATGATTTGCAAATCCTTTTCAAGCCATAAAAAAAGGGACGGCGTGGCGCAGTGGGAGAGTGCCCGTGCGCAACCCGAGGGTCACTGGTTCAAATCCCACCTAGAACCAACCTCGTCACGTCCGTTGTGTCCTGAGCAAGACACTTCACCCTTGCTCCTGATGGGTGCTGGTTGGCGCCTTGCATGGCAGCTCCCTCCATCAGTGTGTGAATGTGTGTGTGAATGGGTAAATGTGGAAGTGGTGTCAAAGTGCTTTGAGTACCTTGAAGGTAGAAAAGCGCTATACAAGTACAACCCATTAAAAAAAAAAAAATATTCAGTTGAATATGCTACAAAGACAACATATTTGATGTTCAAACTCATAAACTTTATTTTTTGTGTGCAAATAATCATTAACTTTAGAATTTGATGCCAGCAACACGTGAGAAAGAAGTTGGGAAAGGTGGCAATAAATACTGATAAAGTTGAGGAATGCTCATCAAACACTTATTTGGAACATCCCACAGGTGTGCAGGCTCATTGGGAACAGGTGGGTGCCATGATTGGGTATAAAAACAGCTTCCCAAAAAATGCTCAGTCTTTCACAAGAAAGGATGGGGCGAGGTACACCCCTTTGTCCACAACTGCTTGAACAAATAGTCAAACAGTTTAAGAACAACCTTTCTCAAAGTGCAAGTGCAAGAAATTTAGGGAATTCAACATCTACGCTCCATAATATCATCAAAAGGTTCAGAGAATCTGGAGAAATCACTCCACGTAAGCGGCATGGCCGGAAACCAACATTGAATGACCGTGACCGTCCATCCCTCAGGCACTGTATCAAAAACCAAAATCAATCTCTAAAGGATATCACCACATGGGCTCAGGAACACTACAGAAAACCACTGTCACTAAATACAGTTTGTCGCTACATCTGTAAGTGCAAGTTAAAGCTCTACTATGCAAAGCGAAAGCCATTTATCAACAACATCCAGAAACGCCGCCGACTTCTCTGGGCCCAAGATCATCTTAGATGGACTCATGCAAGGTGGAATAGTGTTCTGTGGTCTGACGAGTCCACATTTCAAATTGTTTTTGGAAATTATCCACATCTTGTCATCCGGACCAAAGGAGAAGCGAACCATCCAGACTGTTACCAACGCAAAGTTGAAAAGCCAGCATCTGTGATGGTATGGGGGTGCATTAGTGCCCAAGGCATGGGTAACTTACACATCTGTGAAGGCACCATTAATGCTGAAAGGTACATACAGGTTTTGGAACAACATATGGCTGCCATCTAAGCTCCATCTTTTTCATGGATGCCCCTGTTTATTTCAGCAAGACAATGCCAAGCCACATTCAGCACGTGTTACAACAGCGTGGCTTCGTAAAAAAAGAGTGCGGGTACTTTCCTGGCCCGCCTGCAGTCCAGACCTGTCTCCCATGGAAAATGTGTGGCGCTTTATGAAGCGTAAAATACGACAGCGGAGACCCCGGACTGTTGAAGGACTGAAGCTCTACATAAAACAAGAATGGGAAAGAATTCCACTTTCAAAGCTTCAACAATTAGTTTCCTCAGTTCCCAAACGTTTATTGAGTGTTGTTAAAAGAAAAGGTGATGTAACACAGTGGTGAACATGCCCTTTCCCAACTACTTTGGCACGTGTTGCAGCCATGAAATTCTAAGTTAATTATTGAACATCAAATATTTTGTCTTTGTAGTGCATTCAACTGAATATGGGTTGAAAAGGATTTGCAAATCATTGTATTCAGTTTTTATTTACATATAACACAATTTCCCAACTCATATGGATCGGGGTTTGTGTAATAAAATCCTCTGAAGAGCAGGGAAACCTGCGAAACAGGGGATTTTATCATAACATATACTATAAAATCCCCTAAAAGGCAGGGAAACCTGCAAAACAGGCTTGTAGGAATGAACTAGCCTCTGTGTTTTTTCCTGACCTAATGTATATTCCGCTCTACCACGATATTGAGCAATGTATAACGGATAAACCACAGTAACTATATATATATATATATATATATATATATATATATATATATATGTATTTGTATATATGTTCAGAGCGCAATGAAGTCACATAATCAATGGGAAAATTCATTTTTAAACAATATGATTATCCTGGGTGGTTAGGAGACAATGAGAGTAACAAGCAGTATAAAATAGATTAGAAAGGACAGATAAAAAAAAAATTAAATACAAAAATAAAATTTGAATTCAAATTTTGGACGTTGGCGGGCCGTAGTTTGGGTACCCCTGGTCATGATGATGTCATGGACAACAAGTCACGCCAAATTGAAAACTCAAAGTAGTTCCTTAACACTGCCGGACCTCCAAGGTGTTTTAAATTCCAATCATACCAAACATAAATATAAACAATGGCATGGTTATTAGTAAATTAGTTGATACAGTACAAGTACAGTATTGTCCCCATACCAATATGTTGGTACCGGTACCAACATGTATTGCCATATTTTTCTAAATAAAGGGGACCACAAAAAAATTTCATTATTGTCTTTATTCGAACGAAAAATGTTAGTGTACATGAAACATATGTTTATTATGGTCAGGGCGTGGACTGTGGTGTGGATTGTTTTCCCGTGGTGCAAAAGGATTGGACCGGACACGGGTTCATGCATATCTCACCTGCTAGTAGACACGTGACCATGGTCTGACAGGCTGGTCCACTTTCACATCCCATGAGATGGTGAAAAAGACGATAGTTGCAACTTTTTTTTAACCCTTTGTGAGAATTGCGATTGAATCTTCATCCAAACGGAATTATGTGAGCGTCCCGTCGGTCGGCATCCCGGCAAGAGTGGAAATATTACAGTCGAAGTTCGTTTCATGTTACGCCTGTTCGGCATTGTGATGCCGGCTTCGATTCCCTCGAGGATGCGTCGAAATTGAACACAGCAAAGGTAAGATAAACAGATTTATTTAAATAACAAAAATAGCTATATAACAAAAATGCTACAGCTAGTAGAATAAAACAAACAAAGGACGCTAGCATAAAAGCTAGGATATACAAAAATGAGAACTAAACTGGCACATAGACACATTAAAGAGAAAAACAAAACATACAGCATGAGAGCTGGAATAAACAAATGGCTGAGCGTGAAAAGCTAGCGAGAATATACATACGATGTAGAGTGCAGGCGTAACTTGTTGCGTGAAAGCAAATTATGAACCCAGGCTGAACAAACAGAAGAGGACGGCTTATAAAGTGACGGTGATTATCTGTAGCAGGTGTGCGGGGCGTGAGCAGCAGGTGAACTGCTGAGTAACCATGGTGACCGACTTAAACAAGAAATAATAGGATCAGATGGAGAGTGAAAATAAAAATGGAACAATAAACAATAATATGTGGAGGATCCAAAAAGCGGATCTCAACATTTCATTCTGGTTTGTTATTGTTAGTTTGTATGTTTAGCGCCTAGCAATGCTGCTAATGCTACAGTGTCACAAGGAATCTGCATCCAAATATATTGCTCGTCCTCTTTGTGTTCGGGCTCAAAAATATAACGCCCTGGATCATCATTTTTCATAACGTAATCGTTGTTGGCGCTCTCAAAGTCTGTTTAATTGGCTTTGTTGTTGATGGGGAAGGGATTGGCTTCATCATCTCTCAGAATTGTTCCGGAATCTCCGTGAGAGCGATACTTTTTTGATCATATCTACTTATTCGCAAACTTTGAACGTTTTTTTGGTGCCCTAAATGAGATATATATGATCATATTTTCAATGTAAGGCCAACTTTTTTCCATATTGCTACTTTTGTCAGAGTTGCCACTGACAGTTTGTTTGTGTTTTAGTTTCTCCTCTGTGTGTTTAGTATTTCCTGTCCTTAGTTCCTGTCTAGTGCTCTTATTTTGGTTCAGCTTCCTGTTTGTCTCCCTTTGTCCTGTTTCCACTCAGCTGCGGCTGATTGGCATCTGGTCACACCTGATGCCAATCAGCCAATTCTTACTTTCCCTGCTTTGTTCCTCCAGTCAGTGCTGGATAATTGTATTGTGGTTGCCTCATGTCACTCTTGTGTCTTTGCTACCTGTCGTGTCTGGCATCATTTCAGCTATTACCTGTCGTGCTACATCTTGTCCTGGTCATCGTAGCGGTAAGCTGTTTTTGTTAGCCATAGCTATTTCCAGTTTTTCTGTTTTTTATCCTCTAACTTCCATGCTAAAGTTCATTTTTGTTTTTCTAGCTCCCAGTGCTAGCTCCCTTAGTTTGTTATTGATGATCTCGGCTGGCAGTTTTTGAAAAAACTCACATTATGTTTTCATAAACTGTGAGCCGTAATCATCAAAATGATATCAAATTAAGGCTTGGAATATCTCGATTTGTATGTTATGAGCCTATGTCACGTATTCATTTCACTTTGTGAGTGGAATTGCTGGAATGAACAAACATTTGCACAAAATTAACAATTTTCCAGTAACTTCAACCTGCGCTCGCCGACTCTTGCACATCGCTCTCCCGTGATATTAAGAGGGTGTTTATGATGACCGCCCAAGTTGATTAAAAGCTGAGTGAAACCTCAAAGGTCAAATGTGATCCGAAACTGTATTTCCCACAGGAAATAATGAAAAAAAGGTCAAACTCTCACCATCATAAAATATCTAATTACTGTACAGGCAATTTCTTAAAAGGGAACTGCACTTTTTTTGAATGTTGTGTATCGTTTACAATCTTTATTGAAGACATGACGACGGATGAATGCATTCTAAATATTAATTTAAATAATAATAAGGGCGGTCTCTATTCCACCCATGAAACCCAATGAATAACCATTAAAAAAGCACCAACAATACTCCATTTACATTTCCTTGTTTCTTCAGCATTGTCCACACGTTTAAAGTCAGGACTTTTGGAAGTCCAATCCAAAATCTTCATTCCAGCCTGATTTAGCCATTCCTTTACCACGTGTTTGGGGTCATTGTCCTGTTGGAACACCCAACTGCGCCCAAGACCCAACCTCCGGGCTGAGGATTTTAGCTTGTCCTGAAGAATTTGGAGCTAATCCTCTTTTTTTCATTGTCCTATTTAAAGCAGCAGTTCCATTGGCAGCAAAACAGGCCCAGCGCATAATACTACCACCACCATGCTTTACGGTTGGAATAGTGTTCCTGGGACTGAAGGCTTCACCTTTTCTCTTCCAAACACATTGCTGGGTATTGTGGCCAAAAAGCTCCATTTTGTTGCACTTACCCATCCACATCCACATGGAGAGGAAGCCAGATGAGGTGGTTCGGGCATCTGGTCAGGATGCCACCTGAATGCCTCCCTGGGGAGGAGTTTCGGAGGCCACGGAGAAGACCCAGGACACAATGGGAAGACTATCTCTCCTGGCTGGCCTGGGAACGCCTCGGGATCTATCAGAAAGAGCTGGACAAAGTGGCTTGAGAGGGAAGTCTGGGCTTCCCTGCTTAGGCTGCTGCCCCCGCGACCCAACCTTGGAAAAGCGGAAGAAAATGGATGGATGGATGGATGGGTGGACTTACCCGTGTAAATAATGATCAAAGGATGGTTTAGTGCAGCCAAACCGGGGTTTAATCTAAATAGTTCATTGTTTAAGACAGTGGTTCTCAAATGGGGGTACTTGAAGGTATGTCAAGGGGTACCTGAGATTTTTTTTAAATATTCTAAAAATATCAAAAATCCTTTATAAATGTATCTATTGAATAATACTTCAACAAAATATGAATGTTAAGTTAATAAAGTGTGAAAAAAAATGAAACAATGCAATATTCAGTGTTGACAGCTAGATTTTTTGTGGACATGTTCCATAAATATTGATGTTAAAGATTTTTTTTTTGTGAAGAAATGTTTAGAAGGAAGTTGATGAATCCAAATGGATCTCTATTACAATCCCCAAAGAGGGCACTTTAATTTGATGATTACTTCTATGTGTAGAAATCTTTATTATGGACTGAATGTCCCTTTGGGACAGAGGACCCTGTTGAATTTCTAAGGTTTTATTATTATTCTTTATTATTATACCCCCGCCGCCTCTTTGAGCTGTAATTTAACTCCCTTAACATGCTTTAAAACTCACACATCAGGACTGGCGAAAATTGCGATCAAATCAAAAAACATAAAACCCAAAACTCAAAATTGTGTTCTTGCGCCCCCTAGGAAGAAAACACAGACAAAACTGCCTCTAACTTCCAGTAGGATTGTCATACAAACATGATACAAAAACCACTACGTAGGTCTCAGTTAGATTTATATTTCATCCACTAACCCCCACACCCCCACCCCCCACCCCCCTGCCAAAATCAACAGGAAGTCTGCTATTCCCACTTCAATACAAAAGTTGGCTAAAAAATGTTGCTTTTTTTCAAACATTATCTCCTCTGAGGACGTTTGTCGTTTCAGCTTCAAATAAGCACAGAAGAGAGATTGAACCCTTCTGATTAAAAGCTAATTAAAGAGTTTAAATTACTACCCCGGTTTGGATTTTATGAGCCCGCAAAGAACAAAACTGTTTCTAACTCACTGTAGGACTGTCATACACACATGAAACAAAAACCTCAATGTAGGTCTCACTGAGACCTATATTTCATACACTGACCACCCGCAACTAAAATCAACAGGAAGTTTGCTATCCCCACTTCAATACAACAACTGCATTCCTTTCACAATGCATTAGTCTCAAAATGACGGCACCAAGGCGTCCTTATAAAATGCCCAAGCCACTTTACAACTGTTATTACTATGAGACTGATGTATAACACATGTGTATACAACTTTTTCTCTGTGTAATAATCCATCCATCCATCTTCTACCGCTTATCTGGGCTTGGGTCGCGGGGGCAGCAGCCAAAGCAGTCCCGTCCATCGCTGCTTGCAGCTTTAATTTATAATTGAATCACTTGTTTATTTTTTAACAAGTTTTAAGTTATTTTATAGCGTTTTTTCCAAATAGTACAAGAAAGACCACTACAAATGAGCAATATTTTGCACTGTTATACAGTTTAATAAATCAGAAACTGATGACATAGTGCTGTATTTTACTTCTTTGTCTCCTTTTTTCAACCAAAGAGGCTTTGCTCTGATTAGGGGGTACTTGAATTAAAAAAAAAAATGTTCACAGGGGGTACATCACTGAAAAAAGGTGGAGAACCACTGCTTTAAAGTCCTACTGAAAGCCACTACTAGCCACCACGCAGTCTGATAGTTTATATATCAATGATGAAATATTAACATTGCAACACATGACAATATGGCCGCTTTAGTTTACTAAATTACAATTTTAAATTTCCCGCGGAGTTTCTTGTTGAAAACGTCACGGAATGATGACGCTTATGATGACGTGTGTTTGTGACGTTTTGGGTAGGAGGGGACATATTAGCTCAGCACCACTCACGGCTAAAAATCGTCTCTTTTCATCGCGCAATTACACAGTAATTTGGACGTCTGTGTTGCTGAATCTTTTGCAATTTGTTCAATTAATAATGGAGACGTCAAAGAAGAATGCTGTTGGTGGAAAGCAGTGGATTGCAGCTGTCTTTAGCAACCGAAACACAGCCGCTGTGTCTTTGTTTGTTGTGAAGCTTTAACACAGAGCGGTCAAGCGAACATGTTTCTCTACCTCAACCAGCATGTTTTTGGATGGAAAAATTGTGATTTATATCTTACCGGAGACATCAATGGATTATTCTTCCTCCTGCAGTAGCTGTCAAAAAAGGCTTGGCTGTTAAAATCAGTACTCCGATCTTCCCATATTATGGTTTATTGTTGCATTTTTGTTTTATTCCGTCGTTCTACCCACATACTTCCTGTTTAGTCATTACCATGGTTACTCATCAGTTCACCTGCTGCTCACGGCCCCACACACCTGCTACAGATAATCACCGTCACTTTATAAGCCGTCCTCTTTTGTTTGTTCAGCCTGGGTTCATGAGTTTGTTTTCACACAACGGTACGTCTGCTTTGCACTTTTGCTTACATGCAATTCCTGTAGTATTCTCGCGAGCTCTCACGCTGCGCAATTTTATTACTCTCATGCTAAATGTTTTTTTTTCCCCTTTGTGTGCCTATGTGCCAGTTTAATTTACTATTTGTTTATCCTAGCTTTCATGCTAGCATCTTTTGTTTGCCTTTCCTTAGCTCCAGTATATTTGTTTTCTAGCACCTTTTGTTATTCAAATAAATAGTTAAACCTTACCTTTGCTGAGTTCTATTTCGTTGCATCCTCGAGGGAATCGAACCTGGCACCACGATGCCGAACCGGCGTCACATTGGCTTCTCTTTGAGATACTGGTGTGTTCACCACAGCCATCCGACCTCGAAGTATGTCTTTACAATCTCACTAAAACACTATTAAAACAATAAGCATATAAGGGATCTTCCAGAATTATGCTAGTAAATGTCTCTAATTACATCTGAAATGCTCACGCTGCTGCCGCCTGGAGCCGTCGCTTTTTATTTTATTTTATTTATTTATTTATTCTAGTCCTTCGCTATCAATATCCTCAGCCACAAATCTTTCATCCTCGCTCAAATTAACGGGGAAATTGTCGTTTTCTCGGTCCGAATAGCTCTTTTTGTCGGAGGCTCCCATTATAAACAATGTGAGGATATGAGGAGCCTTCACACTCGTGACGTCATCGTCTGCTACTTCCGGTACAGGCAAGACTTTTTGATCAGCACCAAAAGTTGCAAACTTTATCATGGATGTTCTCTACTAAATCCTTTCAGCAAAAATATGGCAATATGGCGAAATGATGAAGTATGACACATAGAATGGACCTGCTATCCCTGTTTAAATAAGAACATCTCATTTCAGTAGGCCTTTAAGGGATTATTCGGCTTAAAGGGGAACATTATCACCAAACCTTTGCAAGCGTCAATATATACCTTGATGTTGCAGAAAAAAGACCATGTATTTTTTTAACCGATTTCCGAACTCTAAATGGGTGAATTTTGGCAAATTAAACGCCTTTCTTTTTATCGGTCTTTTAGCGATGACGTCAGAATGTGACGTCACCGAGGTAACACACCCGCCATTTTCATTTTCACATTACAAACACCGGGTCTCAGCTCTGTTATTTTCCGTTTTTTCGACTATTTTTTGGAACCTTGGAGACATCGTGCCTGGTGGGTGTGTTGTCGGAGGGTGTAACAACACTAACAGGGAGGGATTCAAGTTGCACCACTGGCAAGAAATCTGCCGCCAGACCCCCATTGAATGTACCAGAGTGTCTTCACATTTGACCAGCGATGCTAAGACAGACATGGCACAGAGATGTATGGATAACCTGCAGATGCATTTGCAACCATTAAGTCAACCAAATCACAAAGGTGAGTTTTGTTGATGTTGTTGACTTATGTGCTGGCATGACTGCCAGCTAATCTATGCTAACATGCTATGCTAATCGATGCTAACATGCTATTTATGCTAGCTGTATGTACATTTGAAACTAGATACCCACATTTAATGCGAAACAAACATTTACCAATCGACGGATTTGAGCAAATACAGTATTAGCTTTCACTGTTATGCTGATGACACCCAACTCTACATGCCCTTAAAGCTGACCAACACGCTGGACTGTAGTCAGTTGGAAGCGTGTCTTAATGAAATTAAACAATGGATGTCCGCTAATTTTTTGCAACTTAACGCCAAAAAAACGGAAATGCTGATTATCGGTCCTGCTAGACACCGACCTCTATTTAATAATACAACTTTAACATTTGACAACCAAATAATAAAACAAGGTGACTCGGTAAAAAAATCTGGGTATTATCGTCGACCCAACTCTCTCCTTTGAGTCACACATTAAAAGCGTTACTAAAACGGCCTTCTTTCATCTCCGTAATATCGCAAAAATTTGCTCCATTTTGTCCACTAAAGACGCCGAGATTATTATCCATGCGTTTGTTACGTCTCGTCTCGATTACTGTAACGTATTATTTTCGGGTCTCCTCATGTCTAGCATTAAAAGATTACAGTTGGTACAAAATGCGGCTGCTAGACTTTTGACAAGAACAAGAAAGTTTGATCATAGTACGCCTATACTGTATATACCTATACGTACCGGTACAGTCCGATGACCATGGATGAAGTACTGGCTGTCCAGAGTCGAGACCCAGGATGGACCGCTCGTCGGGACCCAGGATGGACCGCTCGCCTGCGTATCGGTTGGGGACATCTCTACGCTGCTGATCTGCCTCCGCTTGAGATGGTTTCCTGTGGACGGGACTCTCGCTGCTGTCTTGGATCCGCTTTGAACTGAACTCTCGCGGCTGTGTTGGAGCCACTATGGATTGAACTTTCACAGTATCATGTTAGACCCGCTCGACATCCATTGCTTTCGGTCCCCTGGGGGGGGGGGGGGGGTTGCCCACATCTGAGGTCCTCTCCAAGGTTTCTCATAGTCAGCATTGTCACTGGCGTCCCACTGGATGTGAATTCTCCCTGCCCACTGGGTGTGAGTTTTCCTTGCCCTTTTGTGGGTTCTTCCGAGGATGTTGTAGTCGTAATGATTTGTTCAGCCCTTTGAGACTTTTGTGATTTGGGGCTATATAAATAAACATTGTTTGATGATTGATTGATTGAAATAGCGAAAATCAAGACCTTTAAAGATTTTTTTTGGGATATTCCGGGAGGTGTAAAATTTTGAAAAAAACTTCAAAAAATACAACAAGCGACCGGGAACTGATTTTTATTGTTTTTAACCCTTTTGAAATTGTGATAATGTTCCCCTTGAATGTAGACTCGGCCTAAGTCTAAATGTGGCCATGGTTGTGTTTAACTTCATTGAAATAAATGCATTGTAAAATGCTAAAAGATCTCACTTCATAAAAACCCAAGTGAAGCTACTTCGTGTTAGCGTAGATGCTAAAAGTGAGACGTGTGACACCTTCCGCCCGCATGTTTCTTCAACACAAACTACAAATGAGCCCTCAGCTTTTTCTTCTGGTTTTGAACTCCACTCTCTGCCTTCTGACACCCACTAACTCCTCCACCGTTGAGTTCTTAATTACTGGAGGTGATTTACAGGCCACGTTGTTGTTGACATGAAGAAATAATCCAGTTTAGTTGTCTTTGGGCCCACTCTTGGAGGCGCAGAATGGCAGCAGTGCATGAGGGTGTGAGGACTGGAGGTGGACTTTAAGTGCTGAGACAATAACACAACACGCTGGTGTATTTTTATTGTTAACACGCCTACAACTCCACTTGGACACTGATCAGCCTCCAACAAGCTGCCAGCAAACTCCAACTAACCAACACTTTCTTGGTCTTTTTTTTTTATTTTTTATATTTTCGTTATGTTTGCTGCACAGTACACAATTCACACTGGAACAGGAGCACACGATTCATTCAAAAACAACAAATATGGAAGCCATTGAGACTCCGGGCGGCAAAATAGTATGCAAAACATGTTTTAATAAGGTAAGATTGTGAGCTAAAGTCAACTAATAAATAACAAGGTGACATAATATTGCAAACATGTTCCCAGTTTGAGCATATGGAAAGTATTCACAGCGTTTCACTTTTTCCACAATTTTTTATATAACAGCTTTATTGCAAAATCTGTCTATCTGTGTTGGCCCTGCGATGAGGGGGCGACTTGTCCAGGGTGTAAGCGCCTTCCGCCCGATTGTAACTGAGATAGGCACCAGCGCCCCCCGCAACCCCAAAGAGAATAAGCGGTAGAAAATGGATGGATGGATGGAAATAAATTCACTATTGTCCTCAAAATTCTACATACAATACCCCGTAATAACAACGTGCAAAGGTTTCTTCTTTCTTTTTTTCTTTTTTTAAAAAGCTAAAGTCTTGTTCACGAGTGAGGGAAGAGTGGATGGTGAGATGGACAGGCGGATCGGTGCGGCGTCTTCAGTAATGCGGACGCCGTGTCGATCCGTTGTGGTGAAGAAGGAGCTGAGCCGGAAGGCAAAGCTCTCAATTTAGCAGTCGATTTATGTTCCCATCCTCACCTATCGTCATGAGCTTTGGGTTATGACCGAAAGGACGAGATCACGGGTACAAGCGGCTGAAATTAGTTTCCTCCGCTGGGTGGCGGGGCTCTCCTTTAGAGACAGGGTGAGAAGCCCTGCCATCCAGGAGTAGCTCGTTTCGGGCACGTCTGACCGGTAGGAAGCCACGGGGAAGACCCAGGACACGTTGGGAAGACTATGTCTCCCTGCTGGCCTGGGAACGCCTCGGGATTCCCCGGGAAGAGCTGGACCAAGTGGCTGGGGAGAGGAGCGTCTGGGCTTCCCTGCTTAGGCTGCTGCCCCCGCGACCCGACCTCGGATAAGCGGAAGAAGATGGATGGATGGATATAATTTATTAATAAATAAAACTAAATGGCATCTTGTCAGGATGCCACCCGAACGCCTCCCTAGGAAGGTGTTTAGGGCACGTCCGACAGGTAGGAAGCCACGCGGAAGACCCAGGACACGTTGGGAAGACTATGTCTCCCGGCTGGTCTGGGAACGCCTCAGGATCCGCCGGGAAGAGCTAGACGAAGTGGCTGGGGAGAGGGAGGTCTGGGCTTCCCTGCTTAGGCTGCTGCCCCCGCGACCCGACCTCGGATAAGCGGATGAAGATGGATGGATGGATAGAATTTATTAAGAAATACAACTAAATAATCACATGCACATAAGTTTGAGCTCCGGCCGAGTGACACTAAGACTATAGAATGGGACCCATTACCTCCCTGCTTGGCACTCAACATCAAGGGGTTGGGATTGGGGGTTGAATAACCAAAAATGATTCCGGGTCGCGGCCACCGCTGCTGCTCACTGCTCCGCTCACCTCCCAGGGGGTGATCAAGGGTGATGGGTAAAATGCAGAGAATAATTTTGCCACACCTAGTGTGTGTGTGACAATCGTGGGTACTCTAACTTTAACTTTAAGTATTGTCTATGAATGTTATCATTCAACAGGTCACTGTAGTCTCAGGGCATTGATAATCGCAACTGGACTGTTGTTTTGAGGGAGCGAGCAGTCGGCATGCCGACTGCAGGATTTTCCACCTGAGCTGTTGCCCGAGAATCACATTTTCATTTATCTACCTTATGCCGTAACCTTTATTTAAAATTTGGCGGTACATCCAACCAGCCTCACAGCCTAGGATTCAACTGTTCACCCTCCAGAGGGAAAATGGGAACTTAAGTCAACTCTAGGGGTGATGCTGATCAAAGAGCATGATTAGGATGCCCACATAAAAAGGCCACTCTGAATTGTGTAGATTTAATCACACAGCACAATGCCACAGATGTTGCAGGTTTTGAGGGAGCGTGCAGTTGGCCTGCTGACTGCAGGATTCAGAATTAGTTTAAATGTCTAAGATGAGTGGAATGTGGAATGCTTTGAATCAGTTGCAAAATGTGGGAATTGTGGAAGTTTGAAAAATGGCCAATTCAATTTAAATGGGAAAAATGTCCATGAAAACTGGGAATTCTTGAAAATCCGGGAATTTTTCAAAGTTGTTGAAGGAGAGCGCACAGATTTGAACAGGCTGAATATTTTGGAATTGGAACGGTTTGAATCGGATAGAAAATGTGGGAATTGTTGAACTTTGAAAAATGGCCCATTCTTTTCAAAGGGAATTTCATGGAAATTTGGGAATTTTCGGGTAAAGTGGGATATTTTTTGGGACAATGCTAAAATACTTGAATGTTGTGAATGTGTTGAAAGAGTTGGTGTTGGAACTTTTCATATCGGTCAAGAAGTGTTGAAGTAGTACAATTTTTTAATTGACAATTGGTATTAAGGAATTCCAGGAATTTCAGAAAAAAATAGAATTTTTCCTGTTCAAAAAACAACTTTGGTTTTTGTCCTGATTAAGAGGAATGTTTTGACGGTGGAAGGGTTGAAATGCGTTGAAAAATGTGGAAGGAGTAGTCGACAGAAAAAAGGGTCAAAAAAGGGAATTCCTGGTATTTTTCAAACCTTGGAAAAAATATTGTTTGAATTTCCATAATAAGTGGAATATGTTGAAGGCAAAATGGTTTGAATCGGTGTAAAAATGTGGAAATGGTGGAAGTTTGAAAAAAGCCAATTCATTCTGAATGGGTAAAATGTCCAGGAAAACCTGGAATTCTGGGAAATCTGGGAATTTTGTAATTTGTCAAGGAAAAGCCCGTGATTCCCGAATAGGCTGAACAGTTTTAAGTTGGAACGGTTTGAATCGGATAAAAAATGTGGAATGTAGAGCGCGCCAAAATCTGAAAAAGAAGAAAAAGACCATAAAACATTTATTGTTTGAATGCTTTAGGGCATTCACACAATAAATCGATGAATTTTGGTGTAGAAAAAAGGGAAACAAAAGGAGGAACGAAGAAAATTGCATAGTTTCTTTGAATGATTGTCACCCATTATTAACTGCTTGATGCACATTAAAACAAAGTGTGTACTATGGGGATATTTCAGAAATGGTTCCAGACTTTCCCCGGTTGCTAAAGCAACAAGTACATGTCATGAGCGTTTAAAGCCACTGAAGTGAAACCAAAAGGTGTCCAGGCTGTACCTGCTAGCCAGCTCCATCTGTCTGCCCTTTCATCTCACGCCAGCTGTTGAAAAGTAGAAATTAATTCAGACGTATTTCACCCTGGGTATATTTTTATCGCACTTTCATCAAGTCTTGAGGGCGATGGACCTGCCGCCTCCTTTAAGCGCTGTAAGGTAGCGTGTTCCTTCTGAGGAAACATTGAACCTGTCACTCAAACCTTATTAATAGCATTGCACATGTCTGCCTTCTGGCTTGGTTATGGTCCACAGCCACAGGCGAGCGTAGTGGTTATGGTCCACAGGCACAGGCGAGCGTAGTGGTTATGGTCCACAGCCACAGGCTAGTGTAGTGAACAATGAATGACTTGGTTATGGTCCAGAGCCTCAGACGAGAGTAGTGAACAATGGCTTTGTTATGGTCCACAGCCACAGGCGAGCGTAGTGGTTATGGTCCACAGCCACAGGCGAGCGTAGTGAACAATGGCTTGGTTATGGTCAACATGCATAGGCGAGAGTAGTGAACAATGGCTTGGTTATGGTCCACAGGAACAGGTGAGAGTAGTGAACAATAGCTTTGTTATGGTCCACAGCCACAGGCGAGTGTAGTGAACAATGAATGACTTGGTTATGGTCCACAGCCACAGGCGAGTGAAGTGAACAATGACTTGGTTATGGTCAACATGCATAGGCGAGAGTAGTGAACAATGGCTTGGTTATGGTCCACAGGCACAGGTGAGAGTAGTGAACAATGGCTTGGTTATGGTCCACAGGCACAGGTGAGAGTAGTGAACAATGGCTTTGTAATGGTCCACAGACACAGGTGAGAGTAGTGAACAATGGCTTTGTTATGGTCCATAAACACAGGTGAGTGTAGTGAACAATGACTTGGTTATGGTCAACATGCATAGGCAAGAGTAGTGAACAATGGCTTTGTAATGGTCCACAGACACAGGTGAGAGTAGTGAACAATGGCTTTGTTATGGTCCATAAACACAGGTGAGTGTAGTGAACAATGACTTGGTTATGGTCAACATGCATAGGCAAGAGTAGTGAACAATGGCTTTGTAATGGTCCACAGACACAGGTGAGAGTAGTGAACAATGGCTTTGTAATGGTCCACAGGCACAGGCGAGCGTAGTGAACAATGGCTTGGTTATGGTCCATAAACACAGGTGAGTGTAGTGAACAATGACTTGGTTATGGTCAACATGCATAGGCAAGAGTAGTGAACAATGGCTTTGTAATGGTCCACAGACACAGGTGAGAGTAGTGAACAATGGCTTTGTAATGGTCCACAGCCACAGGCGAGCGTAGTGAACAATGGCTTGGTTATGGTCAACATGCATAGGCGAGAGTAGTGAACAATGGCTTGGTTATGGTCCACAGGAACAGGTGAGAGTAGTGAACAATAGCTTTGTTATGGTCCACAGCCACAGGCGAGTGTAGTGAACAATGAATGACTTGGTTATGGTCCACAGCCACAGGCGAGTGAAGTGAACAATGACTTGGTTATGGTCAACATGCATAGGCGAGAGTAGTGAACAATGGCTTGGTTATGGTCCACAGGCACAGGTGAGAGTAGTGAACAATGGCTTGGTTATGGTCCACAGGCACAGGTGAGAGTAGTGAACAATGGCTTTGTAATGGTCCACAGACACAGGTGAGAGTAGTGAACAATGGCTTTGTTATGGTCCATAAACACAGGTGAGTGTAGTGAACAATGACTTGGTTATGGTCAACATGCATAGGCAAGAGTAGTGAACAATGGCTTTGTAATGGTCCACAGACACAGGTGAGAGTAGTGAACAATGGCTTTGTTATGGTCCATAAACACAGGTGAGTGTAGTGAACAATGACTTGGTTATGGTCAACATGCATAGGCAAGAGTAGTGAACAATGGCTTTGTAATGGTCCACAGACACAGGTGAGAGTAGTGAACAATGGCTTTGTAATGGTCCACAGGCACAGGTGAGAGTAGTGAACAATGGCTTGGTTATGGTCCACAGGCACAGGTGAGAGTAGTGAACAATGGCTTTGTAATGGTCCACAGACACAGGTGAGAGTAGTGAACAATGGCTTTGTTATGGTCCATAAACACAGGTGAGTGTAGTGAACAATGACTTGGTTATGGTCAACATGCATAGGCAAGAGTAGTGAACAATGGCTTTGTAATGGTCCACAGACACAGGTGAGAGTAGTGAACAATGGCTTTGTTATGGTCCATAAACACAGGTGAGTGTAGTGAACAATGACTTGGTTATGGTCAACATGCATAGGCAAGAGTAGTGAACAATGGCTTTGTAATGGTCCACAGACACAGGTGAGAGTAGTGAACAATGGCTTGGTTATGGTCAACATGCATAGGCAAGAGTAGTGAACAATGGCTTTGTAATGGTCCACAGACACAGGTGAGAGTAGTGAACAATGGCTTTGTTATGGTCCATAAACACAGGTGAGTGTAGTGAACAATGACTTGGTTATGGTCAACATGCATAGGCAAGAGTAGTGAACAATGGCTTTGTAATGGTCCACAGACACAGGTGAGAGTAGTGAACAATGGCTTTGTTATGGTCCATAAACACAGGTGAGTGTAGTGAACAATGACTTGGTTATGGTCAACATGCATAGGCAAGAGTAGTGAACAATGGCTTTGTAATGGTCCACAGACACAGGTGAGAGTAGTGAACAATGGCTTGGTTATGGTCAACATGCATAGGCAAGAGTAGTGAACAATGGCTTTGTAATTGTCCACAGACACAGGTGAGAGTAGTGAACAATGGCTTTGTTATGGTCCATAAACACAGGTGAGTGTAGTGAACAATGACTTGGTTATGGTCAACATGCATAGGCAAGAGTAGTGAACAATGGCTTTGTAATGGTCCACAGACACAGGTGAGAGTAGTGAACAATGGCTTTGTTATGGTCCATAAACACAGGTGAGTGTAGTGAACAATGACTTGGTTATGGTCAACATGCATAGGCAAGAGTAGTGAACAATGGCTTTGTAATGGTCCACAGACACAGGTGAGAGTAGTGAACAATGGCTTGGTTATGGTCAACATGCATAGGCAAGAGTAGTGAACAATGGCTTTGTAATGGTCCACAGACACAGGTGAGAGTAGTGAACAATGGCTTTGTTATGGTCCATAAACACAGGTGAGTGTAGTGAACAATGACTTGGTTATGGTCAACATGCATAGGCAAGAGTAGTGAACAATGGCTTTGTAATGGTCCACAGACACAGGTGAGAGTAGTGAACAATGGCTTGGTTATGGTCAACATGCATAGGCAAGAGTAGTGAACAATGGCTTTGTAATCGTCCACAGACACAGGTGAGAGTAGTGAACAATGGCTTTGTTATGGTCCATAAACACAGGTGAGTGTAGTGAACAATGACTTGGTTATGGTCAACATGCATAGGCAAGAGTAGTGAACAATGGCTTTGTAATGGTCCACAGACACAGGTGAGAGTAGTGAACAATGGCTTTGTTATGGTCCATAAACACAGGTGAGTGTAGTGAACAATGACTTGGTTATGGTCAACATGCATAGGCAAAAGTAGTGAACAATGGCTTTGTAATGGTCCACAGACACAGGTGAGAGTAGTGAACAATGGCTTGGTTATGGTCCATAAACACAGGTGAGTGTAGTGAACAATGACTTGGTTATGGTCAACATGCATAGGCAAAAGTAGTGAACAATGGCTTTGTAATGGTCCACAGACACAGGTGAGAGTAGTGAACAATGGCTTGGTTATGGTCCACAGGCACAGGTGAGCGTAGTGAACAATGGCTTGTTTTTGGTCCACAGGCACAGGTGAGTGAAGTAGTGTAGTTTATACACACGTACTGTTTAATTTTTGCAGTTTCTTTTTAATGAGTTTTTGCAAAAGTATTTGCAAAAACTCAGCCAGTTGTCCTTTTTGCAAGAGGAGTGGAGTCCTAAAGTTCTTTGAAATAACTTTTTTTGTGAATTTGTTCATGACTCGCATCTCTTTTGGAATTAATGTTCTTACTTTTACACATTTTTACCCCAGATTTGGCATAAACACTGAAAATGTGTTCCACTCTCTTTCTAGGATTCAACTGTTCACCATCCAGAGGGAAAATGGGAACTTAAGTCAACCCCAGTGGTGATGCTGATTAAAGTACAATACGAAAATTGGTATGTACGAGAACCGAGGTACCACAGTACTCTCCAAGTTTTTTAATAAATAATATCATCACTCCGTAGCAAACAAATGGCGTATAATTCAAAATGTCACAGGCAGCTTATGCTGACAAGGCCCTATAGGAATTGTCGATATTTGCCAAGTTAAAGCATGGAGCGATATCAGAAGAAGTATTTTAATATTTGGTAATGCGAGGCAAATTTCCTGTGAGATTGTTGGGATCACCTTCCCTGACGACAGCCGCACTACTGTGGCGGTCCACCACAGCAGGGTGAGATGGTAGACTTGGCAAGAATGCACGGGAACGAGTAAAAATAATATATATTGCACACATTTGACTGCACTAACCATAGACAAACAAACATGGCCAGAGACAGGAACAACGCAACAAAAGAGATTCTACTCCGTCCTAGGCTGCCTACTAGCCTCTGGCCAATGTCCGGTTGGCACGGATGAGCGAGAATCCGATGCTCATTAACCTCTGCGAATGATTGAAAACTGTTAATATTTACACAAAAGACCTATTGTTGACAAATCTGTCTAAATCTGTGTTAGTGAGCATTTTGTATTTACCAAGATAATCTATCCCACCTCACAGGTGTGTATTATCAAGATGCTGATTAGGCTGCCCACAAAAAGAGGCTATTGTGAATTGTGCAGTTTTATCACACAGCTCAATGCTACAGATGTCACAGGTTTTGAGGGAGTGTGCAGTTGGTATGCTAACTGTAGGAATGTCCACCAGGGCTGTTGCTCATAAAAAAAAAAAAAAGTTCATTTCTCTACCTTAAGCCGTCTCCAAAGGCGTTTCGGGGAATTTGGCAGTACATCCAACCGGCCTCACAGCCACATACTATGTGTAACCACACCAGGCCAGGACCTCAACATCCAGCAGGTGCACCTCCATGATTGTCTAAGACTAGCCACCCGGTTTGCATAACCAAAGAAATTCTGCACAAACTGTGAGAAACTATCGCAGGGAAACTCATCTACATGCTCGTCGTCCTTATCAGGAACTCGACATGACTGCAGTTTCTTTTTGTATAGAATAAAGTTTTAGATCTTGGAGTTTAACTCGTGAAAAATGGGAGCAAAAACAAAAATGTTGCGTTTATATTTTTTGTTCAGTGTATTTAATCATTATCAATATGTAAAATAAAAATGTTTCTCCTTTGGCTGCTGGCGTATACAAGGCATTTTTTCCGTTTTTTGAGATGGTAGACTTGGCAAGAATGCACAGGAACAGGCAGTATCGCCATTTGCAAATGGTGATACTGCCTGTCGCAAGGCAGGTGAGTGTGTTACTTTTACTTTGTATTCGCACTCCGCGCCACTTCACAGTCCACTCATCCATTTTCCACCGAAACACTTTTCGCCACAGTCCTCTTGCCCGCCTCGCTTAACCGTTCGATGTCTGCTTTAACAAGCTCGACTCTCAGACGTGTTCCATAGTAACAAACTCGGGCCAACTCTGAAGCAAGAAGAGCTGTCAGATATAATTGAAATTGTTCGTTTTTTTTCTCCTTTTACAGGTACTGCAGTTCCAATTGATAGAAAAAAAAACAATTACTGGAGGCATCTTTGAAAGCCAGTTTGTCCGACATCTTGCAGTGGTTGAAATAATAGTATGGTTGAAGAAAAAAAAAAACAGGTTAAAAATGACACAATTGTGGGATCTGCCCTGGTGAAATATGGCATCTATTGGTTTTTAGAAAGAGCAGAGATAGAGTTTGTCTGTAAAAAGACCAAACAGTGGAATAAACACACAATAGTGCTTTTAGTAGCTACACAACCCTAACAACTGACCATAACCCTAACCCAAGACTATATGTTGGTCAGTGCACTTCAACTAGACTATTAAGGGGCCCCTGGATCCCACGTGATATAGATGACGTACTATAATGTGGGGCCTTTGAACACTAATACATGCAATCAATAGCTTCACTTAAGTTCTGAAAATTACTCTTGAAAAATATTCCCATTGTTACCTTTTTCTGAAATGTCAGTCGACACACTTGGAAAAAAATATGTACTTACTTTTTGTACACATTTTATTCTTTTTACTCTTCATCATTCAGGGATTATATCGGCTGTGAAGGTGCATTGTCCTGCTGACCCCACTATGGACTGGACTCTCACTACTATGTTAGATCCACTATGGACTGGACTCTCACTACTATGTTAGATCCACTATGGACTGGACTCTCACTACTATGTTAGATCCACTATGGACTGGACTCTCACACTATAATGTTAGATCCACTATGGACTGGACTCTCTCACTATTATGTTAGATCCACTATGGACTGGACTCTTACTATTATGTTGAATCCACTATGGACTGGACTCTCACACTATTATGTTAGATCCACTATGGACTGGACTCTCACACTATTATGTCAGCTCCACTATGGACTGGACTCTCACACTATTATGTTAGATCAACTATGGACTGGACTCTCACACTATTATGTTAGATCCACTATGGACTGGACTCTCACACTATTATGTTAGATCCACTATGGACTGGACTCTCACACTATTATGTTAAAGCCACTATGGACTGGACTCTCACTATTATGTTAGATCCACTATGGACTGGACTCTCACACTATTATGTTAGATCCACTATGGACTGGACTCTCACACTATTATGTAAGATCCACTATGGACTGGACTCTCACACTATTATGTTCGATCCACTATGGACTGGACTCTCACACTATTATGTTAGATCCACTATGGACTGGACTCACACTATTATGTTAGATCCACTATGGACTGGACTCTCTCACTATTATGTTAGATCCACTATGGACTGGACTCTTACTATTATGTTGAATCCACTATGGACTGGACTCTCACACTATTATGTTTGATCCACTATGGACTGGACTCTCACACTATTATGTCAGCTCCACTATGGACTGGACTCTCACACTATTATGTTAGATCAACTATGGACTGGACTCTCACACTATTATGTTAGATCCACTATGGACTGGACTCTCACTATTATGTTAGATCCACTATGGACTGGACTCTCACACTATTATGTTAGAGCCACTATGGACTGGACTCTCACACTATTATGTTAGATCCACTATGGACTGGACTCTCACACTATTATGTAAGATCCACTATGGACTGGACTCTCACACTATTATGTTAGATCCACTATGGACTGGACTCTCACACTATTATGTTAGATCCACTATGGACTGGACTCTCACACTATTATGTTAGATCCACTATGGACTGGACTCACACTATTATGTTAGATCCACTATGGACTGGACTCTCACTATTATGTTAGATCCACTATGGACTGGACTCTCACACTATTATGTTAGATCCACTATGGACTGGACTCTCACTATTATGTTAGATCCACTATGGACTGGACTCTCACTATTATGTTAGATCCACTATGGACTGGACTCTCATTATTATGTTAGATCCACTATGGACTGGACTCTCACACTATTATGTTAGATCCACTATGGACTGGACTCTCACACTATTATGTTAGATCCACTATGGACTGGACTCTCACTATTATGTTAGATCCACTATATTTCTACCCTGCAAGGTAGTACCTAATAGTCCAAAGGAAGAAATACACAATAGTTAATGAGATGTGTCCGCCTTCTTCCGGCATTTCCAAGTGTTTACTTAATTTTTCATCTGATTGCAGAATAACATGATCAGTCCTTCTTCCAAATCACACATAAGACAACACTGGAAACAATATGTCAATTATTACAAACTCGGCTTGTCCCCATACAATATTTTAGTACCTACATCCATTTAGACTACTTTCCTCAATAAAGGGGACCACAAAAATAGTCAGTATTGTCTTTATTGTAACAAAAACATGTTAGTGTAGATGAAACATATGTTTATTATTGTCATTTAGTCCTTCAATAAAATGTTGAACATACTAGACAACTTGTCTTTTAGTAGTAAGTAAACAAACAAAGACTCCTAATTAGTCTGCACTAACATATTGTCTCATTTATACCCCAAAGGAGTATAAATATTGTCTCTTGATTAGACACAGGTGTGTCCCAAAAAACAGAGGCAGGTGAAAATCATAAGAAACCGTAGTGACAAAACAAACAAGGAAGTGCAACCAGAAACTATCCATCCATCCATTTTCTACCGCTTATTCCCTTTCGGGGTCGCGGGGGGCGCTGGCGCCTATCTCAGCTACTAAAGAAGTCCAAAACTAACAGAACATAATTAAACTGAACATGATCCGGACCACGGATCATGACAGACCCATTAGTTACACCTGCCTCATGTGTTCGGATCACGCACCTGCTCTAATCAGAGACTATTATTTAAGCCTGTTTTTGCCAGTTAGTCGGCCTGGCGACATTACTCTGTATTTGTTCTGTTAACGCCATACATTCTTGCTCTGTATTGATTGTTTCATGCTATGCCAAGTAAGTTTTGTTCATTCAGGCCACAGTTAGCGAGTTTTGTTTTATGTCCATAGTTTCTGTCTAAGTGTTAGTTTTTTTGTATCTTCGAGTCTCGTTCAATAAATATGTTCTTACCTTCACGCCTGGTCCAGAATAGTCTGTTTGCATGCCAGGAGAACATGACCGTCATGACAGTTACAGTTAAAGTACAACAGATTGTCACACACACACACACACCAGGTGTGGCAAACTTATTCTCTGCATTTGACCCATCACCTTTGATCACCCCCTGGGAAGTGAGGGGAGCAGTGGTGATTTAACCCCCAATTCCAACCGTTGATGCTGAGTGCCAAGCAGGGAGGTAATGGGTCCCATTTTTATAGTCGTTGGTATGACTCGGCCGGGGTTTGAACTCACGACCTACCCATGTCAGGGCGGACACTCTAACCACTAGACCACTGAGTAAGCTAACTAAGAGTACAGCTCTAAACTTCTCTCCTCATTGAGCTAAATTGAACTCGTTCCACATGATTCGTTGCTTCTGGTACTTTCGCCCAGGAAATAGTACCGTTTTTGATTCATTAGTACCGCGATACCACACTAGTAGGGTTATACTGTACAACCCTAGTACAAACTATGAATTTCGATGTAAAATATCTCACCATCCAAATATTAGGTGCATTGCCATTGCAGTTTTTTGGAAAATAAACGCGATATTTCAAAAATGTTGACAAAGTACATTTATGTATTGTTTTGCATTATGAAGCAATAATTCTTAAAACAAATCTCATCCACTTTGACTCCTGCTGTGACGTCAACAGAAGACGAAGGCAACACCCTCACATTTAATATCCAAACGTGTCAAAAGCCACCTCATGACAGCAAAAAAAATTATATATGTTTTTTCTCTCCAAACATGGGTGTTTGGTTTACCACTTTCTTATTGCGGTTTTGCGCATTTCTTGGTGTGATGGAAACACAATTCAGAAGAAAATGAGCTTGCAATCTTCATCTGTCATATTCCCCAGTTTCTCCCTGGGACAGAAATACACATGCGTGTACATATGTGCTCTAATTATATAGCGGCTGTGTAGGAGGGCTGCAGGGGGAGCGGGTGGGAAATAAACACGGAAACATTTTTATGTACCTGCTCAGCATCAACAGTCTTGATTCATGGAAACATTTCAGCTTTTTCAGAGAAGGCGTAAACAGTCTGAATCATTCTAGTCTGCTCTTAAACACAATCAGGACCAGAAATATTACTTACATGCTTTTTTTTAGTCAGTATTACAAAAAGTAGCTGCTCAATATTTCTCTTCTTTGGTTATCTTGGACCTGCTTAATTGAAAACACTCAAAAATCTGATTTGTTTTAAGTTGTCCTACAATGTAATAACGTGGGACAAGAATAATACAGATCGTCCTTAGGTTTTGGACAACTTTTGATCCTACTGCACGTTGTAAGTGGACTCTTGGTGGTGATTGACGACATGTCAATTAAATTGAATAAAATGTATGTTTTGACTTAAAACCGCATTACAAAGGATGCGTTCCATTCCGTGAGTGTCTTTTTTATTTATTTTAGTAATCGACTAATCTATCTATTTGTTTGTTTAATCAACAGAGTCGTCAAATAAAAAACACTTTACACTTAGTTTTTTAATAAATACACAGTGAAATTGCACTTTCACCATGCCTGCATTATTACAAGTAAAAAAAAAATATAAAAAAAACACACACCACCGCTCTCATGTACACTCCATTGCAGCGACTATGCAGAAACTATGTCCACTTATTCAAATTTCTGGCCAATCCATACGGTACGGATTTTTTTAATAATGGGTCTGCTGCAATGCAAGCGGTCCATATTATTATTATTGCTAATACTTAACGTTTATTTATTTATTTTTTTTTAATTTTTTCGCATTTTTTCCGCCTTTTTTCTCTCACAGTTAATATGAGACGAAGCGGGCAACAAACCCCCACATATGTTATACTGCCTGTTGGGAACATATGTGGGGGTTTTTTGCTCATACTTCACTTTTATTTTATTTTTTTATTTTTACATTTTTTAGCATTTTTTCCACATTTTTTCTCCTACAAATAATATGAGATGAACCGGGCAACAAACCCTTAAAATAAAATAAATATGTTCCCAACCGGCGGTATAACATATGTGGGGGTTTTTTGCTCATACTTCACTTTTATTTTTTTTTATTTTTTTTACATTTTTTAGCATTTGTTTGCATTTTTAGCATTTTTTCCGCATTTTTTCTCTTACAATTAATATGAGACGAACCGGGCAACAAACCCCCACACATGTTATACCGCCGGTTGGGAACATATGTGGGGGTTTGTTGCTCATACTTCCCTTTTATTTTTATTTTTTTTATTTTTACATTTTTTAGCATTTTTCCACATTTTTTCTCTTATAATTAATATGAGATGAACCGGGCAACAAACTCCCACATATGTTAAACCGCCGGTTGGGAACATATGTGGGGGTTTGTTGCTCATACTTCACTTTTATTCATTTTTTTCTTTTTAAATCTTTTCGCTTTTTTTCCTCATTTTTTCTCTCACAATTAATATGAGACGAACCGGGCAACAAACCCCCACATATGTTATACCGCCGGTTGGGAACATATGTGGGGGTTTGTAGCTCATACTTCACTTTTTATTTATTTTTTTCTTTTTAAATCTTTTCGCTTTTTTTCCTCATTTTTTCTCTCACAATTAATATGAGACGAACCGGGCAACAAACCCCCACATATGTTATACCACCGGTTGGGAACATATTTGGGGGTTTGTTACTCATACATCCCTTTTTATTTATTTATTTATTTATTTTTTTTTCGCATTTTTTCCGCATTTTTTCTCTTACAATTAATATGAGAGGAACCGGGCAACAAACCCCCACATATGTTATACCGTCGGTTGGGAACATATGTGGGGGTTTGTTGCTCATACTTCACTTTTATTTTTATTTTTTTTCATTTTTACATTTTTTAGTATTTTCCGCATTTTTGCTCCTACAAATAATATGAGATGAACCGGGCAACAAACCCCCACATATGTTATACCGCCGGTTGAGAACATATGTGGGGGTTCGTTGCTCATACTTCTATTTAATTTTTTTTATTTTTACATTTTTTAGCATTTTGTCCACATTTTTTCTCTTACGATTAATATGAGACGAATTGGGCAACAAAACCCCACATATGTTATACCGCCGGTTGGGAACATTTGTGGGGGTTTGTTGCTCATACATGCCTTTCATTATTTTTTTTCTTTTTACATTTTGTTAGCATTTTTTCCGCATTTTTCCTCTTACAATTAATATGAGACGAACTGGGCAACAAACCCCCACATATGTTATACCGCCAGTTGGGAACATTTCGTGCTACCACGGCGACGTTATTCACGGATAATTTTTTTTTAAAATGGGTCAACTTAATGGGTAATTTTTTTAGCAAATTTTACACTTGTTTTGAAATAATTTTACACTTGCGATGACGGACTAAAAGTCTCAGAAAACTAGCGCGCAGAAGCCTAACACGCCATGGAGTTTGCCGCCAATGTTTTTCTTGTAAAGTGTATAAAAAGAAATGTGGAACCTTGACAAAAAGCAAAAGCAAGCACTTTCATGTGATATTGGACAGAAAAGGAGGACTTTTCTAACTTATTTCAATTGTTGTGCAGGAATCTGGGCAAATGCATATCACACCAACATAACGCCTTTTATTTCTTTCACAGAAAAGAGTAATTTGTTTTATTTTTAAAATAGGATACAGAGACCACACAAATCCACACTGCAAAAAGTCAGTGTTCAAAAACAATTAAAAAAAAAAATGAGTGGTATTTTATTTGAACTTAGCAAAATGATCTGCCAATAGAGCAAGACAATAGGGCTTGTCAAGACTTTCCAAAACAAGTCAACTTAGCTAACCTCAATGAACCCAAAATAATTTAAAATAAGTATAACAAGTGCACTTTTCTTGCTAGAATAAAAAAAGTAGTTGCAAAAATATTCTTAAATGAAGTAAACGCTAGTGCCATTATCTTGACATCATGATAGGTGCTGGACATTACATTTACTTATACTAAAAACTCATTTATTGTTCCTAATGGAAAGACAACAAAGCAAGCGCTTGTTTCTCTCGGGGTCTCCTAGCCGCTCAGGCAACATCTGCTCTAAACCACGGATGTCAAACTCTGGCCCGTGGGCCAAATTTGGCCCGCCCTGTAATTAAATGTGGCCCTTGAGGCAATATCAAATTAACATTAGAGCTGGCCCGCCGGTATTATACAGCGGCATTCATCGCTAATACTCATACTTGCCAACCCTCCTGATTTTCCCGGGAGACTCCTGAAGTCCAGTGCCCCTCCCGAGAATCTCCCAGGGCAACCATTAGCCCAAATCTCTCCCGATTTCCATCCGGACAACAATATTGGTGGTGTGCCTTAAAGGCACTGCCATTAGCGTCCTCTACAACCTGTCGTTGTGTCCGCTTTTCCTCCTTATTAACAGTCACATAATATATGCGGCTTTAAAACACACACACACACACACACACACACACACACACACACAAGTGAATGCAAGGTCAACAGCCATACAGGTCACACTGAGGGTGGCCATATAAACAACTTTAACACCGTTACAAATATGCGCCACACTGTGAACCCACACAAAAACAAGAATGACAAACACATTTCGGGAGAACATCCGCACCGTAACCACAACAAACAGAATAAATACCCAGAACCCCTTGCAGCACTAACTCGTTCGGGATGCTACAATATACACTTCCGCTACCACCAAACCCCGCCCACCTCATTATTTTATTTTCAAATTTATCAGTCTGTGGAAAAAGTTAATGTTGATATTTACCTCAGAAGGCTGCAAATAAAAAAGAGGCATTACATTTTTTTATTTAAATTTTATTTCATATACCATTGATGTTTTTTCGTTTGTTTTTTGAAAGTTGATTTTGCACTATTAACTTATATAAGCGTTGCTATTTCCATATTCCATATAAAGCAAATCAGTGTAGCAAACTCAGCAATAATTAAATTTCATTCATGCACTTTCTCAAGGCTTGAATGTTTGATTCATTTGTTGTTATTTTATTTTCAATATTATTATCCCTGGAAAAAGTTAGATCTGATATTTACCTCAGAAGGCTCCAAAAAGAAAAGAGGCATTCAAGTTTTATTTGATATGCCATTGATTTTTATTTATTATTAGAAACTGGATTTTGCATGTCACTATAGTTATATAAGCCTTGCTTGTTCAATTTTCAATGCAAAACTTGTTTGGGTCCCAGTAAAAAAGGTTAATTTGTTCAACCTTGGCCTGCGGCTTTGTTCAGTTTTAAATTTTGGCCCACTCTGCATTTGAGTTTGACACCCCTGCTCTAAACAATGCATTCTTCCATCGACAACATGACAACATTTCGCCAAGTGCGTGCTCTTTCAGTCAATAAAAAGATATATTTAATAGACAGAAAGTATACACTCCATCCATTGTGCAACATGTGAATGTTTTAAGGGGAATTAAATGAGATCTCTGAATGGGGAACACAATCTTCCCAAAGTGGGACCCCCACCCAGACACGCTGGTACTTAGCTCATGAAAAACAAGATTTTGTTTATTTTAATCGTAAATCACGTCAATTGGAAAATAATCTCATGAAAATGACTGCTGTCATTTGAGTATCATAATAAAACAACGATGGTCAACACTGTTCATTGTGACGTCTTTCTAGATGCTTTAAAGAGGACATCAATTCCATCCATCACTTTTACGGAGCAAAAAGGTTTTATTGTTGGCCTTAACCACAACAAAAACATGAGTAAAAAAACGACTACCGTATTACTTTGAATTGCAGCCAGGGCGCTAATTATTTTAAAACATCTTCTCACTCCGGCACTTACCAAAGGCATGCGGTAAATTTTGGCCTGCGCTTATAAATTTGAGTGTGATGTAAGGATACCATCATGAAAAGCACATTTAATTAAAAAAAACCTTATTATGGTCTTACCTTTACTTATAAATGAAGTCCATGCGCAGCTCCTTCTGATCAAAAGCATCGATAACTTGTTTATAGAAGTCTTCCTTATCTTTCTTCAGTTTTAAAAGTCTCTGTCTCGATGGAGATCTTCCTTTATTACCTCCTGCTTCCATTGAAAGTCCAGTTTAGAAAACTGTTTTATTTTAGATATGTAATCCTCCATGTTAAAAGTGCAAGCGAGAGGAAAAAATAAACGCTTGCTGCTTGTTGTCACTTCTTCTGCAGCCGAGTAGTCGCAAGAAGGATCACTAGCGCCCTCTACCACCAGGAGGCGGGAGTCATTTAATGACTCATATTTGACACACGCAGGTACGGTATATTAATAAAACATAGCTGCTTACTGTTCTTTTTAGCAAATTTTAATAGTTTGGACCTTAAATCCTACTGAATAGCTCTTAATCTTCTTCCCTTTATGCGATTTCAAATGATTGAAATCAGCCTCCTCCGTTTTGAAAATGATGACAGGTGAAGTGTCACTCGTGACGTGACGAGTTTGACCCGGCGGAAATTCTAGACATATGCTAATTATTTGGCGAAACGAGTTTGACCCGCCGCATACTATATACCCAGTGGCAATTCAAGGAAATACGGTATTTAGCCAAACTGGTCATTTTGTGTCCTACAAACTGGGCCAAGACCAACTGTTTGTTATATCAGCCACTGATGCGTTTAGGGCCACACAAAAAGTGGTACAACTCCAAAACTACACATAAAGTGTAAATGCCAGGTGGTTACATTATGACTCCTCAGTCACATGTGTGCTGGTTCTACTCTCGTTTATTAACGATGTTCATTTACGGATATTAATCATGAAATGCTCATAAAAAGATATATTTATAGACAGAACGTTACAGGAATGTATACACTCTATCCCATGCTTACATCTCATTGTGCAACATGTGAATGTTTTAAGGCAGGGGTGTCAAACTCAAATACAGAGTGGGCCAAAATTTAAAACTGAACAAATCCACGGGCCAAGGTTGAACAAATTAACCTTTTAATAGGGACCCAAACAAGTTTTGCATTAAATATTGAACAAGCAAGGCTTATGTAACTTTAATGACATGCAAAATCCAGGTTCAAATAATAATAATAATAATTTCAAAAATATCAATAGCATTATAAGTAAAATTTGAATAAAAATGTTATGCCTTTTTTTCTATTTGCAATTTTTTAAGGTAAATATCAATTTTTTTCTACAGGCTAATAATAAATTTGAAAATAAAAGAACAATAATGAATGAACCAAACATTTAAGCCTTGAAGTAGCAAGAGAAAATGCATGAATAAAACGTTAATTATTGGTCAGTTTGCTGGAAGTTTCCCGGAAGAGTTACTGCTGCAAGGGTTTCTGGGTATTTGTTCTGTTGTGTTACAGTGCGGATGTTCACCCGAAATGTGTTTGTCATTCTTGTTTGGTGTGGGTTCACAGTGTGGCGCATATTTGTAACAGTGCTAAAGTTGTTTATACGGCCACCCTCAATGTGACCTGTATGGCAGTTGACCAAGTATGCATTTCATTCACTTGTGTGTGTGTGTGTGTGTGTGTGTGTGTGTGTGTAAAAGCCACAAATATTATGTGACACGCTGTTAGTATGGAGGAAAAGCGGACGTGACGACAGGTTGTAGAGAAGGCTAAAGGCAGTGCCTTAAATGCACGCCCCCAATATAGTTGTCCAGGTGGAAATCGGTAGGAATTCGGGAGAATGGTTGCCCCGGGAGATTTTCGGGAGGGGCCCTGAACTTTGGGAGTCTACCGGGAAAATTAGGAGGGTTGGCAAGTATGAGTATTAGTGGTGGATGCGGGGTTACAGCGGCACCGACGCTGTATAACACCGGCGGGCCAGCTCGAATGCTAAATTGATATTGCCTCAAGGGCAGTTGATCTGCCGCTTCTTTGCTTTTTTCTCCTATGTCCCCCCCTCCCTTGTGGGGTTGGTCCGGTCCGATGACCATGGATGAAGTACTGGCTGTCCAGAGTCGAGACCCAGGATGGACCGCTCGTCGGGACCCAGGATGGACCGCTCGCCTGTGTATCGGTTGGGGACATCTCTACGCTGCTGATCCGCCTCCGCTTGGGATGGTTTCCTCTGGACGGGACTCTCGCTGCTGTCTTGGATCCGCTTTGAACTGAACTCTCGTGGCTGTGTTGGAGCCACTATGGATTGAACTTTCACAGTATCATGTTAGACCCGCTCCACATCCATTGCTTTCGGTCCCCTAGAGGGGGGGGTTGCCCACATCTGAGGTCCTCTCCAAGGTTTCTCATAGTCAGCATTGTCACTGGCGTCCCACTGGATGTGAATTCTCCCTGCCCACTGGGTGTGAGTTTTCCTTGCCCTTTTGTGGGTTCTTCCGAGGATGTTGTAGTCGTAATGATTTGTGCAGTCCTTTGAGACATTTGTGATTTAGGGCTATATAAATAAACATTGATTGATTGATTGATTGATTGACTACATATGTGGGCAATATGGGCATATGGGCCTCAGACCCAAGAAAAATTCGAGAGAACATTGTTTAAAATATAGATTTCCTAGGCCGCAGGTGACCACACTGATTTTAGGGAAAGATTTGGGGATGAAGTCAATGATCTGCCAATGAGCTGTCAGATCTGAACGCGACACGCTTGTCTTGTCACAGCAGGTCTGCAGGAAGGCGGGAGATAAGAGGCTGATGTGGACCACTGAGGCTCAGTCAGGGGAAACCGACTGCACACTCGGTTGCCTTGCCAACCCAGTCCCTCCGAGTGCGAGGGTTACACGCCAAGCCTTCCCTGCCTATGCAAAAATAGGTTGCCATCTGTTTTGGTGACTTGTCTTTGTTGCGACTTCTTCAAGAAGACCGCGGGCGTTGGTCCTCTTAGATCTTCTTAGATCCTCACCGTCGGAAGACCCTTTGATTTTTTTCCCCGCATGAAAGCCAAGAGCGTGGGTCTCGTCGTTGACGAAAGAAAGACAACAAAACTCACCCTTTCCTTTGTTGATGTTGAACTTTCAAATTAAAAGCGTGTTCGACCGGAGAAACTAGTTCTGTACTGTGTTTTCTGACTAATAATCACCGGCAGATCCAACGACAATACGTGATGGCAAACTTGTTGCTTAGGAACAGTGAGATATAACCCAAACTTTTTTTAAGCTGATCTAATCCCCCCCGGTGCTGCTCGTGTGTGTGCTCTAGTACTGCTACCCTTCTTGAGACATCAACATGGAAAAGTAGCTTCCATATGAGGAGGTGTGAACAAGTTAGGACATAAATCATGGTCCCAATACGGAAAAAGCGTTGAATCTAAGCCAAATACTAGAGTCCGTGAGCATTGCTCCAAAGTCTGGATTTTTTGTTGTTAATTTAATGTGCATGCAAAAGTAAACATTGACAGGTGCGATATATGATAAAATAAGACGGCAGCTAAAGAAGGACTTCCCTATTCATCCCCCAAAAAAACGCCAGCTGATTTGACCACTTCCTGTGCTGACTTAAGACTAGCCATATGTGACCAAAGGATAAAGAAATACACCAAGCTACCAAGACTTAAGTGGCCATTAACAGTTAGCTTCTACAGCTGAGTTGCTCAAAGTGCGGCACAGGGGCCATCTGTGGTCCCTGACTCCTTTGTCATCGGCCTTAAGCACGTAACAAAAACAAAAAATAGAGATCTCATTTGCACCCCTGGTCGGGAAATCTATCCAAATGAGGGTGGTCCCAAGAAGGATGCATATTTCAAATTGACTGTGTGTCGCTTTTAAAAGTGCTCCCCCTCTGGTCAACATATGAAATAACAAGTGTGTGTAAGAAATTGAAATGCGCCCCCTTTGGCCAAAATTAATTAAAATAATAATAATACTATATATATACATATACATATATATATATATATATATATATTAGGGCTGCGAATCTTTGGGTGTCCCAAGATTCGATTCAATATCGATTTTTGGGGTCGCAATTCGATTATATATCGATTTTTTTTGATTCAACGCAATTCTCGATTCAAAAACGATATTTTTCCGATACAAAAGGATTCTGTATTCATTCAATACATGGGATTTCAGCAGGATCTACCCCAGTCTGCTGACATGCTAGCAGAGAAGTAGATTTTTTCAAAAAGCTTTTATAATTGTAAAGGACAATGTTTTATCAATTGATTGCAATAATGTCAATTTGTTGTCCAGCTTATGAGATGCCATGCAAGTGTAAGCCACTGTGACACTATTGTTCTTTATTATTATTTTTATAAATGTCTAATGATAATGTCAATGAGGGATTTTTAATCACTGCTGTGCTGAAATTATAACTAATATTGATACTGTTGTTGATAATATTCATTTTTATTTCACTACTTTTGGTTTGTTCTGTGTGGTGTTTGTGTCTCCTCTCAATTGTTCTGTTTATTGCAGTTCTGAGTGTTGCTGGCTCAGGTTTGCTTTTGGAGTTGGATTGCATTGTCATGGTATTGTTGTGTAGTGTTTTGTTGGATTGATAGAAAAAAATAAAAAAATAAAAATAAAAAAATCAATTGGAAAAAAAAGAGAATCGATTCTGAATCGTAAGTCATATTCGAATCGATTTTTTCCCAAACCCCAAATATATATATACATATATATATATACCATTTACAAACAAAAAAAGAAAGCATTTTTTATTTTTACTAAAAGCCATCCTTTTTCTCACAATGTGTTGACTTTTTTCTTAGAAAATCAGGAAGAATTTCTCATAATCTTTTGTTTTCTGTAAAATTGCAATATTTCCTCCCAAAATTATGACTTTTTACGTAAAATTATTACTTTTTAGTGCAAAATGATGACATTTGTCATAGAAAATTCAGACTCTACACAATATTCCCAATATTTTTGGTTGTTCTTGTAAAATACTGACATTTTGTGAGCGAAATGATGACTTTTGCAGAGTAAAATTTCTATTATTATAACATTGCCCACATTTCTAAGTTTTCTTATGAAATTGTGACTTTTGTCGGGTAAAATTACGACTATTTTCATAAAATTGCCACAATGTTAAGCTTTTCATGTAAAATTGCAACTGTTATTGAGTAGAATTCCATTATTTTATCATAATATTGGCCAAATGTTCAGTTTTTCTTTTAAAATTTTGGCTTGCATTGAGTAAAATGAGGACTTTTATTATAATACTGCCAAAATTCTAACTTTTTCTTGTGAATTCCAACTAACTTTTCGCAACATATTTTTTTTATATTTGCATAGTATGTATATATTATTCATGTTGTAAATACACATCTTTATATATCTAAAAAGGCTGGTTCTAAAGAGGGAGGCATTTTTCTCAGGTCCCCAGAAGGTAAGAAATACACAATTGTGTGCATGCGTGTGTGTGCGTGTGTGTGTGTACTTGTGTGTGTGTGTGTGTGTGTGTGCGTGTGTGTGTGTGTACTTGTGTGTGTGTGTGTGTGTGTTTGTGTGTGTGTGTGTGTGTGTGTGTGCTTGTGCATTGTGGGGGTTGGGGGAGTCAAGTTTGGCAGAGGTGGTTTCTAGGCAACTGTTTTGTTTTTATATTCATACAAAGCTTAATAATTCCTCTGCAGTTTTTGTTGTCTTCAATTTTACCCATTTGCTGTTTTGAGAGGTTCTATTTAAGGCAGGCCAATGTTTTTGAGCAACTAATCAGTGGTTACATTTTGTTTCTTTAGACAGTAAGTATCCACATTCATTATCGTCTCGGCTTGTTAGAGGCCAATAAATCGTGACATTGTTGCTCTATTAGACTGCATGTTTTGCTGAAATCTTATTTTAACTACCTTTTCTTTTTCTGAAGCCACAGTCAATTAAGTACAATGAATATTAGGCATGTAGAACATTGCTGTTTTGCACCATCTCAGGTCATAATTTATACAAAACCCAAAACTAGTGAAGTTGTCACGTTGTGTAAATGGTAAATAAAAAGAGGATACAATGATTTGCAAATCCTTTTCAACTTATATTCTATTGTGTCAGAGTTAGTTTGTGACAAAACCCACGATACAGAGATGGAGGCAGGCATTGAATAGGACAACATGATTTAATTAAAATAATCGAACAAGTACAAACAAAAGGGTACTAACACAAAGTGCGCACGAGTCGGATAACAAACTAAGAGAGCTAGCATTGGAGCTAGAAAACAAAAAGGCGACTTAGCATGGAAGCTAGCAAAAACAAAAAGGGGCCTAGCGTGGAAGCTAGCGGGTAGCGAGCAGGAAAACAGAAGTCGTACTTATAAAATGAAAGAAAAAACTGGAAGCAGGGAACAAAAAACAGTAAGCTACAAACATCAAACGAATATAGCTTACGGCTACGCTGCAAAGATACGACAAGGTACGACACGACAGGAGCGATAATACATGACAAGAGCGATAAGAAGGGACATCGACAAGACAATAATCCAGCAACTGACTGGAGGACAAAAACAGACTCAAATAGAAGTGGGCTGATTGACACCAGGTGTGGCCAGGTGTTAGCCGCAGCTGAGGGAAAACAGTGCACAGGGAAAAAAAACGTAAACAGACAAAATAAGAGCGCTGACAGGAACTAAAAACAGGAAATACTACAAACACAGAGGAAAAACTAAAACACAAACAAACTGTCAGCAAATTGAATAGACTGCAAAGACTAGATATTTAACATTCAAATAGGTAAACTTTGTTATTTTTCGCAAATATTAGCTCATTTGGAATTTGATGCCTGCAATGTGTTTCAAAAAAGTTGGCACGGGTGGCAAAAAAAGAGTGAGCAAGTTGAGGAGTGCTCGTCAAGGACTTATTTGGAACATCCCACAGGTGAACAGGCTAATTGGGAACAGGTGGGTGCCATGATAGGGTAATTAAAGCAGCTTCCGTGAAATGCTCAGTCGTTCACAAACAAGGACAGGGCGAGGGTCACCACTTTGTCGTAAAATGCCTGAGCAAATTGTTTAAGAACAACATTTCTCAAGCAGCTATTGCAAGGAATTTAGGGATTTCACCATCTACGCTCCGTAATATCATCAAAAGGTTCAGAGAATCTGGAGAAATCACTGCATGTAAGCGGCAATGCCCGTGACCTTGGATCCCTCGGGGGGTACTGCATCAAAAAGCGACATCAGTGTGTAAATGATATCACCACGTGAGCTCAGGAACACTTCAGAAAACCACTATCAGTAACTACAGTCTGTCCCTTTATCTTTAAGCGCAAGTTAAAACTTAGCTTGCAAAGCCAAAGCCATTTATCAACAACACCCAGAAACGCTTCGCTGGGCCTGAGCTCATCTAAGATGGACTGACGCAAGGTGGAAAAGTATTCTGTGGTCTGATGAGTCCACATTTCAAATAGTTTTTGGAAACTGTGCACATCGTGTCCTCCGGACCAAAGAGGAAAAGAACCAGCCGGACTGTTCTAGGGTGAAAGTGTAAAAGGCAGCATGTGTGATGGTATGGGGGTGCATTAGTGCCCAAGGCATGGGTAACTTACACATCTGTGAAGGCACCATTAATGCTGAAAGGTACATACAGCTTTTGGAGCAGTCTGAGCAACGTTATCATGGACGCCCCTGCTTATTTCAGCAAGACAATGCCAAGACACGCGTTACAACAGCGAGGTAGAGCCCTGTTTAAAGGTACCCTGTATGCTGGGGAAGAAGACGTCCCACCGCCTGCGCTAATGGGGTCGCTCATTTGAAGGATCCCTTTCAATCATCCCAGGCAGTGCTTCCCCTCATCTTCCACGTGCCAAACCTTTTAAAGCAGCCTCCGGACATTTTCATGAAAGACACAACAACCTTATTCATCTTGACATTGCACACAGTACCAGTTAGGACCTGATCTACAAAGATCCAAATAACACCTCCCTATTCAAGGGCGGGTGTTATCAGTGGCCGTGTGATCTACTAAGACTGCATATAAAGTGTATAATTGGTGTGGACCGCGTTATTTAAATGAGGTTTTTGCTTTCAACATGGAGACACTCATTTACTGCACATTCATGTGTTCATAGCATGTTACTATGTATTTAACATGCAGCAGACCTTTATATTACCACTTTTTATGGGCATTTTAAGCGCTGAAGGTGCGCTCATGGGTGATGGCGGCACTAACTGCAAGCGTGCCATGGTGAGGTCCGGGAGCAGAAACATTTTTTTCCACAACAGCACACGAACGTCATCAAAAAAACACCAGAACACAATCATAGAATTTGTTTTATTCAGCCCCTCAATAAGATATCAAACAGCTATAAAATCATAAAATTATATTGCTGAAGAGACAATATGTATTTGAAAGTCCATATATAAGGTGGCTCCCGCAGTTGAGTTTTAGTCTTGATAAATCACACTGTGTTTGGTTAATAGGTAAATTGTCATTTTAAACAGTTATGTGGGAGTTCTGATGATCAACAAATGTAAGTGTGTGTATATATATATATATATATATATATATATATATATACATACAGTATATATATATACACAGTATATATATATAACATATATATATATGTATATATATGTATATACATATATATATATACTTTATATATATATGTGTGTGTGTGTGTGTGTGTGTGTGTGTGTGTGTGTGTGTGTGTGTGTGTGTGTGTGTGTGTGTGTGTGTGTGTGTGTGTGTGTGTGTGTGTGTGTGTGTGTGCGTTTGTCAAAGTGACATATGGGGACATTTTTATGAAATTTCACCTTACATATGAGGACCTGTTGAAATATGAGGACATTTTCCATGTCCCCATATTTCCCGCAATGCTATCGTGTGTATGTGTGTGTGTGTGTGTGTGTGTGTGTGTGTGTGTGTGTGAGAATAAGCGGTAAAAAATGGATGGATATATATATATTTATATATGTCTCCTGATGATTGAGGGGAACCCCTCATGAAACAGTTCTGTAGAGATGAAGTAGTCTTGTGATTTTTCCCACACCTACAGATATATATATATATATATATATATATGTCTTGATTGGATTATCCGGAGAATAGTGCTCGATACCGTGGTAGAGCGCAATATGTAGGTGTGGGAAAAAAATCACGAGACTACTTCATCTCTACAGATCTGTTTCATGAGGGGTTCCCTCAATCATCCTGATGATTGAGGGAACCCCTCATGAAACAGATCTGTAGAGATGAAGTAGTCTTGTGATTTTTTTCCCACACCTACATATATATATATATATATATATATATATATATATATATATATATATATATATATATACACACATGTATATATACATACACACATATACGTGTGTGTGTAGATATATATATGTATATATATATATATATATGTTTATGTATACACATAAATGTGTGTATCTATATATATACATATAAACAAATATATATATACATATATATGTGTGTTTGTGTGTGTTCGTGTGTGTGTGTGTGTGTTTACGTGTGTGTGTATATATATACATATATATATATATATATATATATATATATATATATATATATATATATATATATATATACATATATATATATATATATATATATATATATCTTTATTGCAGACTCCAACGTCCAGGTAAACATACAATACATAAAACAAAGTAAATATTACTATTAAAATACAATGCTTGTGCATATTCAGTTAAAGGCATCTAGTAAATAAATGAAAGAAGCAATTAAAAAAAAAAAGCGCCTACACATTCTATAAAAGGCAGCGATACCAGTGTTTCCACATATAGGACTGGTACCTAACAGAAGTACACTGCTGATTGCTTCTCTGTATAATAATAAGATCATTATTGGAGCCCTGCAGTCCACATATAAAGTTAATCATTAGTTTTCTCAGGGTGGCGTGGAAGGTGTTTATCCCTAAATCACAAAAAAGCTTGCTGGCACTTCTACCCCTGGGCTTTCAGACCAGGATTCTCAGACAGTCATTAAATGCAAGCTGGAGTTTTTCCTCTTTTTTTGAAGCTCACCCAGAGGGGTGTTGTGTATATAGGAGTGCAGTACGCTCTAAACAAGCACACCTTCGCTCGCTTCATCAGAACAATACCGACATTTTCTCACCAGCATATTGGCTTGAACGAACAGCATTCTTCTCTCTCTAACATGTCAGCATCATATATATATATATATATATACATATATATATATATATATATATATATATATATATATATATATATATATATATATATACACACACACACCGTATTTCCTTGAATTGCCGCAGGGTATATAGTATGCATCAGCCTTGAATTACTGCCGTGTCGAACTTGCTTCCCAAAATAATTAGTGCATGCTTGGTATTACCACCTGGTCAAACTTGTGACGTAACGAGTGACACTTCCCCTGTCATCATTTTCAAAATAGAGGAGGCTGATTTTAATACCGGTAATTTGAAATCGCATAAAGGGAAGACAATTAAGAGCTATTCAGAAGGATTTAAGGTCCAAGCTTACATCACACTCAAATTTTTACTGCATACCTTTGGTAAGTGTCGGAGTGAGAAGAGGTTTTAAAATATTTAGCGAATGCTTACTTTTACCGCATGCCTTTGGTAAGCGCAGGAGTGAGAAGAGGTTTTAATATAATTACCGCCCATGCGGCAATTCAAGGAAATACAGTATATATATATATATATATATATATATATATATATATATACATATATATATATATATTTTTTTTATTGTGTGTGTGTATATATATATATATATATATATATATATATATATATATATTATATATATATATATATATATATATATATATATATACTGTATATATACTATATATATAATTTGTATATGTATACATGTATGTATATATGTATGTAATTATATTTATGTGTATATATAAATGTATATGTAATCATATTTATGTGAATATATATATATATATATATATACTATCATATCTACTTATTTGCAAACTTTGGAAGGCTTTTTGGTGTCATAAAGGAGTTTTTGTTTTTGTTTGTCACTTTACAATATCGAGAGTCCAAAAGTATATTTAAACACACTCACTGTCTGAGAACCAAGATTGGACAAGAAGTCTTTGACCTAACTGAAATACTGCACTCTTTAAAATGTTAAAATCAGGAAATTTTACAACTTAGTTCCAATAATGTGCATACAATTACAATGTGACTTAACTGCATTTTTACTAACATTGTTTGACCATCTTACCAAAGTACAGTACTTCAGAGGCGCAAACAGCCTTCTTCCCTTCAGTGCGACAGTGCCCTCTGTGGGACAGAAGGCAGAACTGCACGGGACATTCTCTTCTTTTGGGATCAGTGTGGATGTAATAATAATGTCATGGTAACATATTTGAAAGGTATTAAGGCCACGGGACTATATTATTGTGGAATTGGCAAAAAAAAAAAAGGCTTGATAAAAAAAGTATTATGTGTCAAATGGAAGTGGCAGGAATGTTGTCATTCACCCGGTCTTTGTAGTCTCAGGTCACTGTAGTCTCAGGTCATTGTAGTCTCAGGTCATTGTAGTCTCAGGTCATTGTAGTCTCAGGTCTTTGTAGTCTCAGGTCTTTGTAGTCTCAGGTCATTGTAGTCTCAGGTCATTGTAGTCTCAGGTCATTGTAGTCTTAGGTCTTTCTAGTGTCAGGGTGTTCAATCCTCACAACTGGACTGTTTGGTTAGTCTTTGAAGATGTTTCACCTCTCATCTGAGTAGACTTCATCACTTCATGTTCATTGACTTGCATTTTTACATCTAGTCTTAGTCTTAGATTGTCACATCTAGTCTTAGTCTTAGATTGTTACATCTAGTCTTAGACTTAGACTGGTCAAATCTGATCTTAGACTTAGATTGGTCAGATCTAGTCTTTGTCGTAGATTGCTCAGATTTTTCCCACTCCAGACTGGGTCCCCCTAATGAGCTCAGTCTAGATTGTATTTTTTTACTCATCCTTCCCCAGCGTTTACCTTTTTCCTATCTTTTACGGGGCGCCTCGTGGCGACCCATCAGCGCTCCTGTCCTGTAATCCTGTACACTGTTTGTTTGTCTCATCTTGAACGAGTTTGGGCTGAAAACAAAGTTTTGTTGTACTTGTGCAATGACATCTAAGTCCTGTCCTATCCTGTCCTAGTGGTCATCATGATCCGTGGTCCGGATCTGCATTTGGGGAGAACGAACCCCACAGTAAGCTGCGAAAACCCCGTTGTGACAGCGGTAAGCCAAAGAATCAGTTGGTTAAAGTACAGCGTTTTAGTTTCCTACATTCCAACACAGTGTGACTGTTCAAACTGCATGTGTGTTACATTACAGTAACCGACGATATGAAATATACCGTATTTCCTTCAATTGCCGCCGGGTATATAGTATGCGCCTGCCTAGAATTACTGCCGGGTCAAACTCGTATTGCAAAATAATTAGCGCATGCTTAGCATTACCGCTGGCTCAGGATTAACGCCGGGTCAAACTCGTTTCGCCAAATATTATTTCTAGTAGAGCATGTTTAGAGGTTTTTCACTGGGTCAAACTCGTTTTGCAAAACAATTAGCATATGCCTAGAATTTCGCTGGGTCAAATTTGTTTCGCAAAATAATTAGCGCATGCTTAGCATTACCGCCAGCTCAGGATTAACGCCGGGTCAAACTCGTCACGTCACGAGTGACACTTCACCTGTCATCATTTTCAAAATGGAGGAGAGTGATTTCAATAATTTGAAATCGCATAAAGGGAAGAAGATTAAGAGCTATTCAGTAGGATTTAAGGTCCAAGCTATTGAATATGCTAAAAAGAACAGTAAGCAGCTATGTTTTATTAATATACCGTAGCTGCGTGTGTCAAATATGAGTCATTAAATGATTCCCGCCTCCTGGTGGTAGAGGGCGCTAGTGATCCTTCTTGCGACTACTCGGCTGCAGAAGAAGTGACAACAAGCAGCAAGAGTGAGCAGCGATCGCTTATTTTTTCCTCTCGCTTGCACTTTTAACATGGAGGATTACATATCTAAAATAAAACAGTTTTCTAAACTGGACTTTCAATCAAAGCAGGAGGTAATAAAGGAAGATCTCCATTGAGACAGAGAGACTTTTAAAACTGAAGAAAGATAAGGAAGACTTCTATAAACAAGTTATCGATGATTTTGATCAGAAGGAGCTGCGCATGGACTTCATTTATAAGTAAAGGTAAGACCATAGTAACATATTTTTTATTAAATGTGCTTTTCATGATGGTATCCTTACATCACGCTCAAATTTATAAGCGCAGGCCTAAATGTACCGCATGCTTTTGGTAAACGCCGGAGTGAGAAGAGCTTTTAAATTAATTAGCGCCCCGGCGGCAATTCAAGGAAATACGGTACTTGTCAAAGAAAACATCCGCCTTGTTTTTAATGACTACTTTAGCCTACTACGTTACTGTATTTTAGATGTTGGTCATTGTTTACTTGGAGAGTCAAGTGTTTTCTGAGGCGGTACTTGGTGAAAAAGGTTTAAGAACCACAACTCTAGACATAGCAATGTGGTTTTTCTTTGGCTTCACTGTACCAACTTAGTCGGCAACAGTTAATTCTGAAGTATTTGATAGAGTTCTCTGGCAATAAACATGTAGACACTTGCAGCGTGAGGACGGTCACATCTTGTATAAAAGGGGCTGTTTGCAACGTTTACACACATGCCTAGAGGGCGCCAACTTTCCAAAGTATTTTCCACAGCGTATCCCGCCCTCTCTCGGCTTCTCCTGGGTAATGACGTAACTCATTAACACACTCATTAGCCTTAGGTGTGGTTAACTAGTCAAATACATTTGGATAGCTAGCATTAGCTGTCATTAAATGTGCACTATATTGCCAAAAGTGTTTGGCCACCCATCTAAATGATGAGAATCAGGTGTCCTAATGACTTGGCCCGGTGTATCAAATTGAGTACTTAGGCATGGAGACTGTTTCTACAAACTTTTGTGAAAGAATGGGCCGCTCTCAGTGATTTCCAGCGTGGAACTGTCACAGGATGCCACCTGTGCAACAAATCCAGTCCTGAAATTTCCTCGCTGAATATTCCAAAAACAACTTTATTATAGGAAAAGTGAAGATTTTGGGAACAACAGCAACTCAGCCAGGAAGTGGTAGGCCAGGTAAACTGACAGAGAGGTCAGCATAGTGCAAATATTTCTGCACAGTCACTTGCTACAGAGCTCCAAACTTCATGTCCCCTTCCAATTAGCCCACGTACAGTACGCAGAGAGCTTCATGGAATGGCTTAACCTAAGCCATACATCACCAAGTCCAATGCAAAGTGTGGGATGCAGTGGTGTAAAGGACATCAACACTGGACTCTAGAGCAGTGGAGACGCCTTCTCTGGACTGATGAATCACGCTTTTCCATCTGGCAAGCTGATGGACCAGTCTGGGTTTGGAGGTTGCCAGGAGAACGCTACATTTTGGACTGCATTGTGCCGGGAGTGAAATTTGGTGGAGGAGGAATTATGGTGTGGGGTTGTTTTTCAGCAATTGGGCTTGGCCCCTTAGTTCCAGTGAAAGGAACTTTGAATAACAGGATACTTAAACATTTTGGACAATTCCATGGGATGGCACTTCAGGTTCGAATATGAGTAAAGGCAGGTGGCCATATACTTTTGGTAATATAGTGTACATTCTATCATAACAACAATACAACTGCTATTTCTTCGTTGCTTCTTTTGGACAGTGGTGTGCCGTCAGTCCACCAAAACCTTCTCTGCCGGCCTAACATGACCATAAATCACGAGCATAATTAAAAATAAAAGTCATTTTTTATTTACTTTCCATAAATATCTTTGATCACATTCTCTTCATGTCATATTATGCTCCTCCCAGTGCTGTTGTTTTTAGTTTTAGTTTGCATCCAATCAGAATTCAGCTAGCTTTTGTTGCCATGCTGTACCAAATCTGCCTTCAGAATCAACAATATCCATGCACTGTAAGTGAACGGGCACATACAGTTGATAGACAGTTGTGATAGCCAACCAGATCACAAGTTGTTGACTATATCCTATCTATGCAGCCTGAGGTTAACGAGACTGTGATTGGATACTCACTTGTCACTCCGAAGTGAGTATCCAATCACAAGTTGCAATTTAGCAGGCAGCAGGAAGTGTTGACCCACAGAGGAGGAGAACAAAAGGTTGATTAGGTAGCAGATATATATTTGCAAGGCCATTTTCAAGAAGGATATTTAAAGAGAAAATACATCTTGTGAGACCATGTCGGCCAACCCCGGAAAATAGCTCAGCTGTTCCGGCGATGAAATGGGGAAATGCTCGCCATTGGACTGGACTCTCACACTATTATGTTAGATCCACTATGGACTGGACTATGGACTGGACTCTCACACTATTATGTTAGATCCACTATGGACTGGACTCTCACACTATTATGTTAGATCCACTATGGACTGGACTCATACTATTATATTAGATCCAATACGGACTAGACTCTCACTATTATGTTAGATCCACTATGGACTGGACCCTCACTATTATGTTGGATCCAATATGGACTGGACTCTCACTATTATGTTAAATCCACTATGGACTGGACTCCCACACTATTATGTTAGATCCCCTTTGGACTGAACTTTCACACTATTATGTTAGATCCACTATGGACTGGACTCTCACTGTTATGTTAGATCCACTACGGACTGGACTCTCACTACTATTATGTTAGATCCACTATGGACTGGACTCCCACACTATTTATGTTAGATCCACTATCGGCTAGACTCTCACTATTATGTTAGATCCACTATGGACTGAACTCACACTATTATGTTAGATCCAATATGGACTGGACTCTCACTTTTATGTTAGATCCACTATGGACTGGACTCTCACTGTTATGTTAGATCCACTACGGACTGGACTCTCACTACTATTACGTTAGATCCACTATGGACTGGACTCTCACACTATTATGTTAGAGCCACTATGGACTGGACTCTCACTATTATGTTAGATCAACTATGGACTGGACTCTCACTATTATGTTAGCTCCACTATGGACTGGACTCTCACTATTATGTTAGATCAACTATGGACTGGACTCTCACTATTATGTTAGCTCCACTATGGACTGGACTCTCACACTTTTATATTAGATCCACTATGGACTGGATTCACACTATTATATTAGATCCACTATGGACTGGACTCTCACACTATTATGTTAGATCCACTATGGACTGGACTCTCACTATTATGTTAGCTCCACTATGGACTGGACTCTCACTATTATGTTAGATCCACTATGGACTGGACTCTCACACTTTTATATTAGATCCACTATGGACTGGATTCACACTATTATATTAGATCCACTATGGACTGGACTCTCACTATTATGTTGGATCCACTACGGACTGGACTTTCACTGTTATGTTAGATCCACTATGGACTGGACTCTCACACTAAAATGTTAGATCCACTATGGACTGGACTTTCACACTAATATTTTAGATCCACTATGGACTGGACTCTCACACTAATATTTTAGATCCACTATGGACTGGACTCTCACAATATTATGCTAGATCCACTATGAACTGGACTCTCACTATTATGTTAGATCCACTACGGACTGGACTCTCACTATTATGTTACAGTAGATCCACTATGGACTGGACTCTCCCACTAAAATGTTAGATCCACTACGGACTGGACTCTCACTATTATGTTACAGTAGATCCACTATGGACTGGACTCTCCCACTAAAATGTTAGATCCACTATGGACTGGACTCTCACAATATTATGCTAGATCCACTTGTGAACTGGACTCTCAAACCATTATGTTTGATCCACTATGGACTGGACTCTCACACTATTATATTAGATCCACTATGGACTGGACTCTCACAATAGTGTGGGAGATCCACTCGACGTCCATTGGGTCGAGTGGATCGACCCTCCAAGGTTTCTCATTGCTCTCCCATTGGGTTGAGTTTTTCCTTGCCCTGATGTGGGATCTGAGCCGTGGATGCTGTTGTGGCTTGTGCAGCCCTTTGAGACACTCCTGATTTAGGGTTAAATAGGTAAACATTGATTAATTGATTGACTGAATAAAATAAATAGCAACTATACTTTTTTTTTAGTTATTAATTGAAAATGCTAATAATTTATATAATAACACTCGGATTTGTTAAGTCGTAAAAAATGAAACAAATTGGGTGTGTTACACCCGGAACCGTCGGGTAAACAAGAAAACTGAAGCTGGCGATGATTGGGTTAGAGGGGCCCACACCGATGTTCCTTCAGGGGGCCCAGAATTCCAAGCAACACAGGAGGTGACTACCACCTTCAGCAACATACCAGGTGACTACCACCTTCAGCAACACAGCAGGTGACTACCACCTTCAGCAACACAGCAGGTGACTACCACCTTCAGCAACACAGCAGGTGACTACCACCTTCAGCTTCCTCAGCAACACAGCAGGTGACTACCACCTTCAGCTTCCTCAGCAACACAGCAGGTGACTACCACCTTCAGCTTCCTCAGCAACACAGCAGGTGACTACCACTTTCAGCTTCCTCAGCAACACAGCAGGTGACTACCACTTTCAGCTTCCTCAGCAACACAGCAGGTGACTACCACCTTCAGCTTCCTCAGCAACACAGCAGGTGACTACCACCTTCAGCTTCCTCAGCAACACAGCAGGTGACTACCACCTTCAGCTTCCTCAGCAACACAGCAGGTGACTACCACCTTCAGCTTCCTCAGCAACACAGCAGGTGACTACCACCTTCAGCTTCCTCAGCAACACAGCAGGTGACTACCACCTTCAGCTTGCTCATCAACACAGCAGGTGACTACCACCTTCAGCTTCCTCAGCAACACAGCAGGTGACTACCACCTTCAGCTTCCTCAGCAACACAGCAGGTGACTACCACCTTCAGCTTCCTCAGCAACACACCAGGTGACTACCACCTTCAGCTTCCTCATCAACACAGCAGGTGACTACCACCTTCAGCAACACAGCAGGTGACTACCACCTTCAGCTTCCTCAGCAACACAGCAGGTGACTACCACCTTCAGCAACACAGCAGGTGACTACCACCTTCAGCTTCCTCAGCAACACAGCAGGTGACTACCACCTTCAGCAACACAGCAGGTGACTACCACCTTCAGCTTCCTCAGCAACACAGCAGGTGACTACCACCTTCAGCTTCCTCAGCAACACAGCAGGTGACTACCACCTTCAGCTTCCTCAGCAACACAGCAGGTGACCACCACCTTCAGCTTCCTCAGCAACACAGCAGGTGACTACCACCTTCAGCAACACAGCAGGTGACTACCACCTTCAGCTTCCTCAGCAACACAGCAGGTGACTACCACCTTCAGCTTCCTCAGCAACACAGCAGGTGACTACCACCTTCAGCTTCCTCAGCAACACAGCAGGTGACTACCACCTTCAGCTTCCTCAGCAACACAGCAGGTGACTACCACCTTCAGCTTCCTCAGCAACACAGCAGGTGACTACCACCTTCAGCTTCCTCAGCAACACAGCAGGTGACTACCACCTTCAGCTTCCTCAGCAACACAGCAGGTGACCACCACCTTCAGCTTCCTCAGCAACACAGCAGGTGACTACCACCTTCAGCAACACAGCAGGTGACTACCACCTTCAGCTTCCTCAGCAACACAGCAGGTGACTACCACCTTCAGCAACACAGCAGGTGACTACCACCTTCAGCTTCCTCAGCAACACAGCAGGTGACTACCACCTTCAGCTTCCTCAGCAACACAGCAGGTGACTACCACCTTCAGCTTCCTCAGCAACACAGCAGGTGACCACCACCTTCAGCTTCCTCAGCAACACAGCAGGTGACTACCACCTTCAGCAACACAGCAGGTGACTACCACCTTCAGCTTCCTCAGCAACACAGCAGGTGACTACCACCTTCAGCAACACAGCAGGTGACTACCACCTTCAGCTTCCTCAGCAACACAGCAGGTGACTACCACCTTCAGCTTCCTCAGCAACACAGCAGGTGACTACCGCCTTCAGCTTCCTCAGCAACACAGCAGGTGACTACCACCTTCAGCTTCCTCAGCAACACAGCAGGTGACTACCACCTTCAGCTTCCTCAGAAACACAGCAGGTGACTACCACCTTCAGCTTCCTCAGCAACACAGCAGGTGACTACCACCTTCAGCTTCCTCAGCAACACAGCAGGTGACTACCACCTTCAGCTTCCTCAGCAACACAGCAGGTGACTACCACCTTCAGCAACACAGCAGGTGACTACCACCTTCAGCTTTCTCAGCAACACAGCAGGTGACTACCACCTTCAGCTTCCTCAGCAACACAGCAGGTGACTACCACCTTCAGCTTCCTCAGCAACACAGCAGGTGACCACCACCTTCAGCTTCCTCAGCAACACAGCAGGTGACTACCACCTTCAGCTTCCTCATCAACACAGCAGGTGACTACCACCTTCAGCTTCCTCAGCAACACAGCAGGTGACTACCACCTTCAGCTTCCTCAGCAACACAGCAGGTGACTACCACCTTCAGCTTCCTCAGCAACACAGCAGGTGACTACCACCTTCAGCTTGCTCATCAACACAGCAGGTGACTACCACCTTCAGCTTCCTCAGCAACACAGCAGGTGACTACCACCTTCAGCTTCCTCAGCAACACAGCAGGTGACTACCACCTTCAGCTTCCTCAGCAACACACCAGGTGACTACCACCTTCAGCTTCCTCATCAACACAGCAGGTGACTACCACCTTCAGCTTCCTCAGCAACACAGCAGGTGACTACCACCTTCAGCTTCCTCAGCAACACAGCAGGTGACTACCACCTTCAGCTTCCTCAGCAACACAGCAGGGGACTACCACCTTCAGCTTCCTCAGCAACACACCAGGTGACTACCACCTTCAGCTTCCTCATCAACACAGCAGGTGACTACCACCTTCAGCTTCCTCAGCAACACAGCAGGTGACTACCACCTTCAGCTTCCTCAGCAACACAGCAGGTGACTACCACCTTCAGCTTCCTCAGCAACACAGCAGGTGACTACCACCTTCAGCTTCCTCAGCAACACACCAGGTGACTACCACCTTCAGCTTCCTCAGCAACACAGCAGGTGACTACCACCTTCAGCTTCCTCAGCAACACAGCAGGTGACTACCACCTTCAGCTTCCTCAGCAACACAGCAGGTGACTACCACCTTCAGCTTCCTCAGCAACACAGCAGGTGACTACCACCTTCAGCTTCCTCAGCAACACACCAGGTGACTACCACCTTCAGCTTCCTCAGCAACACAGCAGGTGACTACCACCTTCAGCTTCCTCAGCAACACAGCAGGTGACTACCACCTTCAGCTTCCTCAGCAACACAGCAGGTGACTACCACCTTCAGCTTCCTCAGCAACACAGCAGGTGACTACCACCTTCAGCTTCCTCAGCAACACACCAGGTGACTACCACCTTCAGCTTCCTCATCAACACAGCAGGTGACTACCACCTTCAGCTTCCTCAGCAACACAGCAGGTGACTACCACCTTCAGCTTCCTCAGCAACACAGCAGGTGACTACCACCTTCAGCTTCCTCAGCAACACAGCAGGGGACTACCACCTTCAGCTTCCTCAGCAACACACCAGGTGACTACCACCTTCAGCTTCCTCATCAACACAGCAGGTGACTACCACCTTCAGCTTCCTCAGCAACACAGCAGGTGACTACCACCTTCAGCTTCCTCAGCAACACAGCAGGTGACTACCACCTTCAGCTTCCTCAGCAACACAGCAGGTGACTACCACCTTCAGCTTCCTCAGCAACACACCAGGTGACTACCACCTTCAGCTTCCTCAGCAACACAGCAGGTGACTACCACCTTCAGCTTCCTCAGCAACACAGCAGGTGACTACCACCTTCAGCTTCCTCAGCAACACAGCAGGTGACTACCACCTTCAGCTTCCTCAGCAACACAGCAGGTGACTACCACCTTCAGCTTCCTCAGCAACACACCAGGTGACTACCACCTTCAGCTTCCTCAGCAACACAGCAGGTGACTACCACCTTCAGCTTCCTCAGCAACACAGCAGGTGACTACCACCTTCAGCTTCCTCAGCAACACAGCAGGTGACTACCACCTTCAGCTTCCTCAGCAACACAGCAGGTGACTACCACCTTCAGCTTCCTCAGCAACACAGCAGGTGACTACCACCTTCAGCTTCCTCAGCAACACACCAGGTGACTACCACCTTCAGCTTCCTCAGCAACACACCAGGTGACTACCACCTTCAGCTTCCTCAGCAACACAGCAGGTGACTACCACCTTCAGCTTCCTCAGCAACACAGCAGGTGACTACCACCTTCAGCTTCCTCAGCAACACAGCAGGTGACTACCACCTTCAGCTTCCTCAGCAACACAGCAGGTGACTACCACCTTCAGCTTCCTCAGCAACACAGCAGGTGACTACCACCTTCAGCTTCCTCAGCAACACACCAGGTGACTACCACCTTCAGCTTCCTCAGCAACACACCAGGTGACTACCACCTTCAGCTTCCTCAGCAACACAGCAGGTGACTACCACCTTCAGCTTCCTCAGCAACACAGCAGGTGACTACCACCTTCAGCTTCCTCAGCAACACAGCAGGTGACTACCACCTTCAGCTTCCTCAGCAACACAGCAGGTGACTACCACCTTCAGCTTCCTCAGCAACACAGCAGGTGACTACCACCTTCAGCTTCCTCAGCAACACACCAGGTGACTACCACCTTCAGCTTCCTCAGCAACACACCAGGTGACTACCACCTTCAGCTTCCTCAGCAACACAGCAGGTGACTACCACCTTCAGCTTCCTCAGCAACACACCAGGTGACTACCACCTTCAGCTTCCTCAGCAACACACCAGGTGACTACCACCTTCAGCTTCCTCAGCAACACAGCAGGTGACTACCACCTTCAGCTTCCTCAGCAACACAGCAGGTGACTACCACCTTCAGCTTCCTCAGCAACACAGCAGGTGACTACCACCTTCAGCTTCCTCAGCAACACACCATCTGAGAGGATGAGTCCGGACTCGTTTTCATGTTGCAAAACGGCGCTGCCTCCCAGTTTCCCAAGAAAGGGAACCGCCTCCTGGCCACCATCTCGGGCAGGACCGTTGTCTGTCCTAACCTGCTGTCGGCTCGTCAGCTCCGTCTCTCCACAGGTACAAAATAAACTCATCTACAATCTGACATATCTGATACATCACTAAGCTTTACAACTGTGTTGTGAAAAGCTCCTTCCACGTCTGTGGAAACGCTTCCCGCCCACACTGCTTGGTGCCTCGTCTGAGCTGCTGTGACGTACATGACCATAGTAACTTACTAGATGACCATAGTAACTAATTAGATGACCATAGTAACTAACTAGATGACCATAGTAACTAACTAGATGACCATAGTAACTCATTAGATGACCATAGTAACTAATTAGATGATTATAGTAACTAATTAGATGATTATAGTAACTAACTATATGACCATAGTAACTAATTAGATGACCATAGTAACTAATTAGATGACCATAGTAACTCATTAGATGACCATAGTAACTAATTAGATGATTATAGTAACTAATTAGATGATTATAGTAACTAACTATATGACCATAGTAACTAATTAGATGACCATAGTAACTAATTAGATGACCATAGTAACTCATTAGATGACCATAGTAACTAATTAGATGATTATAGTAACTAATTAGATGATTATAGTAACTAACTATATGACCATAGTAACTAACTAGATGACCATAGTAACTAATTAGATGACCATAGTAACTAATTAGATGATCATAGTAACTAACTAGATGACCATAGTAACTAGATAGATGAGCATAGTAACTTACTAGATGACCATAGTAACTAATTAGATGACCATAGTAACTAATTAGATGACCATAGTAACTAATTAGATGACCATAGTAACTAACTAGATGACCATAGTAACTAGATAGATGACCATAGTAACTAATTAGATGATTATAGTAACTAATTAGATGATTATAGTAACTAACTATATGACCATAGTAACTAACTAGATGACCATAGTAACTAATTAGATGACCATAGTAACTAATTAGATGACTATAGTAACCAATTAGATGACAACAGTAAATAACTAAATGACCATAGTAACTAATTAGATGACCATAGTAACTAATTAGATGACCATAGTAACTAACTAGATGACCATAGTAACTAATTAGATGACCATAGTAACTAATTAGATGACCATAGTAACTAATTACATGACCATAGTAACTAATTAGATGACCATAGTAACTAACTAGATGACCATAGTAACTAACTAGATGACCATAGTAACTAATTAGATGACCATAGTAACTAATTACATGACCATAGTAACTAACTAGGTGACCATAGTAACTAATTACATGACCATAGTAACTAATTACATGACCATAGTAACTAATTACATGACCATAGTAACTAATTACATGACCATAGTAACTAATTAAATGACCATAGTAACTAATTAAATGACCATAGTAACTAATTACATGACCATAGTACCTAATTAGATGACCATAGTAACTAACTAGATGACCATAGTAACTAATCAGATGACCATAGTAACTAATTACATGACCATAGTAACTAATTACATGACCATAGTAACTAACTAGGTGACCATAGTAACTAATTACATGACCATAGTAACTAATTACATGACCATAGTAACTAATTACATGACCATTGTAACTAACTAGATGACCATAGTAACTAATTAGATGACCATAGTAACTAACTAGATGACCATAGTAACTAATTAGATGACCATAGTAACTAATTACATGACCATAGTAACTAATTACATGACCATAGTAACTAATTACATGACCATTGTAACTAACTAGATGACCATAGTAACTAATTAGATGACCATAGTAACTAATTACATGACCATAGTAACTAATTACATGACCATAGTAACTAATTACATGACCATTGTAACTAACTAGATGACCATAGTAACTAATTAGATGACCATAGTAACTAACTAGATGACCATAGTAACTAATTAGATGACCATAGTAACTAACTAGATGACCATAGTAACTAATTACATGACCATTGTAACTAACTAGATGACCATAGTAACTAATTAGATGACCATAGTAACTAACTAGATGACCATAGTAACTAATTAGATGACCATAGTAACTAACTAGATGACCATAATAACTAATTAGATGACCATAGTAACTAACTAGATGACCATAGTAACTAATTAGATGACCATAGTAACTAACTAGATGACCATAGTAACTAATTAGATGACCATAGTAACTAATTAGATGACCATAGTAACTAACTAGATGACCATAGTAACTAACTAGATGACCATAGTAACTAATTAGATGACCATAGTAACTAACTAGATGACCATAGTAACTAATTAGATGACCATAGTAACTAACTAGATGACCATAGTAACTAACTAGATGACCATAGTAACTAACTAGATGACCATAGTAACTGGTACATCATCCATAAGCGCAGATTCCAAGCATTTAAAGACTTAGTATAGTTGAAGACTTACAGTCGTTAGAAAACTTAACAACTACAAATTCCATCTTAAAGATCTAAAAAAATATTTGGGCATGTCCGGCACCAGATTAAAAAACTTAACGAGCCAAATGTGGGCCCCTGGCCTTAATTTGCCCAGATCTGGGTTAGGGTATCCGCCCTGAGATGGGTCAGTTGTGGCCGAGTCATACCAAAGACTATAAAGATGGGACTCGTTACCTCCCTGCTTGGTACTCAGCCTCAAGGCTTGGAATTGGGGGTTAAATCACCAAAAATGATTGCTGCTCACTGCTCCCCTCACTTCCCAGGGGGTGATCAAGGTTGATCGGTCAGATGCCGAGAATAATTTCGCCAAACCTTGTGTGTTTCTGACAAACATTGGTACTTTAACTTTAACTTAAAGTATATTCAAGTTTCCTTTGTATAAGGTATCCCTATCAATCGTAAGTTTGCCTTGTAAACAAAAGGTAGCGTAAATGACATGTTCAGGATTAATTATTTAGAAGTAGCTTAAACACTGTAGACTGCAGATGGATGTTTTACACCAACATGTGTCCATTTTTCCTTTTTCTGTCCATACACTGTGTCTGCTTGTAAGTACTCTGTGTGTGCGTGCTGCCGAACATGCTCCTCTGCTCGTAAAACCGGCAATGACAGGGGGCGGGGGGTGGGGGACCGGTGCTTTTTAGAGGCGATATAGTACCGAATATGATTCCTTAGTATTGCGGTGCTATACTAGTACCGGTATACAGTACAACCCTAGTTGTTACAAAGGATTCTTTGTTTTTTAGCGCAATCCCCTCCTTTTGTGACACGTAAACATTCCATATTCAGACGAGTACGCCCCAAAAGTGCTCAACTAAGTTGTGGTACGGACACACACTTGATGACTGTGGCCTTTCGGCTTCCTCAGTAACGCACCACCTCAGAAGTGTGTTTGGACTTGTTTCCATCTTACGCTGCGGTCGCGCTACTCGGTTTCTCCAGAAAGGGAACGTCACCATGTTAGAATTCATGTTTACGTCTCCCCAATGCCGGCAGCCCTCATGCAGCCTGTGAGTTGTGAATATATACTTGTACACAAGCTGTACACTGACTACTCTAAAGTATATTGAAGTTCCATGTGTGTAGCATATCCTTGTCAAAAGGATATGTGCTGACATACGTCTTTGTAAGAACTACAATACAATACACTGTGTCATAGCCATCCTGTTGCCTCATTCTACTTCAGCTTTCTCTCTCCACTGTTTGACTGGGATTTTGAAATAGGTTACATTTTGTTCCTGTAGAATTAATTATGCTATTTATCCAAATGCAGTAGATGTGATCTTAAAACGTGTATTAAAGGGGAACTGCATTTTTTGGAGGGTTAAGTTTGCCTACCATTCACAATCATTATGTGAGACATAAACATGTATCCATCCATCCATTTTCTACCGCTTATTCCCTTTCGGGGTCGCGGGGGGCGCTGGCGCCTATCTCAGCTACAATCAGGCGGAAGGCAGGGTACACCCTGGACAAGTCGCCACCTCATCGCAGGGCCAACACAGATAGACAGACAACATTCACACTCACATTCACACACTAGGGCCAATTTAGTGTTGCCAATCAACCTATCCAAAGACAACTTTAATATTGTTACAAATATACGCCACACTGTGAACCCACACCAAACTAAATTTACAAAATCTAACATGCACTTTTTGATGAATTAACCTGCTTTTGAATTTTTGGTGCATTCAAAATCAGAAAAAAAAGCTTATAACAAAGCTGGTGAGCTATTTATTCCACCCATAAAGCCCTCTAAAAAAACGGCTAACAATATTTTGTATGCATGTAACACAGTAAGAGGAACATTCATACAACCAGGACATTTTTACTGGAGTGTTTCATCTGACATCACATGGACAAAGATAAGACCTTCTGGAGGAAAGTTATATGGTCTTATGAAACAAAAATAGAGCTTTTTGGCCACAATACCCAGCAATATGTTTGGAGGAGAAAGGGTAAGGCCTTTAATCCCAGGAACACCATGCCTACCGTCAAACATGGTGGTGGTAGTATTATGTTCTGGGCCTGTTTTGCTGTCAATGGAACTGCTGCTTTACAGAGAGTAAATGGGACAATGAAAAAGGAGGATTAGCTCCAAATTCTTCAGGACAAGCTAAAATCATCAGCTCGGATGTTGGGTTTTGGGCGCAGTTGGGTGTTCCAAACGTCAAACACTTTAAAAGTAGTATAGGAATGGCTAAATCAGGCTAGAATGAATGTTTTAGAATGGCCTTTTCCAAAGTCCTGACTTACGCATGTGGACAATGCTGAAGAAACAAATCCATGTCAGAAAACCAACACATTTAGCTGAAATGCACCAACGCTGTCAAGAGGAGTTGTCAAAAATCCAAGCAGAAGCTTGTGGATGGCTACCAAAAGTGCTTTATTGCAGTGAAACTTGCCAGGGGACATGTAAACAAATATTGATATTGCTGTATGTATACTTTGGATTGCTCACATTTTCTGTTGAGCCATAATAAATTCATAAAAGAACCCAAACTTCATTAATGTTTTTTTGCGAGCAACAAGTATGTGCCCCAATCACTACATCACAAAAATATAAGAGTAGTAGGAATTATTGGAGACTCAAGACAGCTATGACATCATATTCTTTACAAGTGTATGTAAACTTTTGAGCAGGACTGTATGTAACACAGTCACAGGCACATTTTCACTGGTTTATGGTCCCTTTAAGCATATATGTTATGCATATTGTGATTTTAAAAAGTGTATTAATTCTATAATGATTTTTACATTATAGCTGGACTATTGCACATTTAACTGCATTCCTATTGCAATTATTTGAGATCAAGGGCAAAAACAGCCATCTTTCCTAAAATTATATGGCGCTCTCTGCTGGACAAAAGGCAGAACTACACGGGACATCCTTTCATTCTGTGATCAGCGTTACTGTTCTTTAAATGCCATTTTTAAATTCGTATTCGTTCCGGCCAAACCCTTGATTCGTCTTGCTTTTAAAATGCACATAGATGACAGTAGAGCGCTTGTATTTGTGATCTTTCCTGGGAATTTTAAAAGTCATGCGTTGCTTCAGGCCCACACATGCGCAGTAGTTGGCTGTGGGCGTGGCTTATGCGTGACGTAACAGCAGTGCTATCACCAGTCATGTGGCTCCGGCGGTCTTTACAGTCCTCCGTGTTGTTGGGCGTGTTGTGGAGCAAAGGACTGCTGAGAACCATGGTACGTCATTTAAACGTCATGTAGATCAAGTTTTTTTATCTATTCATTTTTATATTTACGCGTATAACTTGTCAGCTGATGTCCGAGCGCTTAACGACAACTAAGCTATTTTTAAAGGATGGTGTTACACCAAAATGCGTCCGACGCTAATACGCAGCTTATGTCTTATTGTGCTGTTGTTTAAAAAATGTAAAACATTTGCTTGTGTCTCTGTAATGCTAACATCGGGATTTGCATTGTTATCTTTTTCAAGATAGCTTCGTGTTCCTGCCCCATTTAATTATTAGCTATGAATTAAAATTCACTTCTGGTAAAGCTGTTCAAATGTTTTTTTTTCGATGATTAATTTGTATGTATTGTGACGTCCATCCATTTACTACCGCTTGTCCCTTGCGGGGGAGGGACAAGCGATAGAATAGAATATACAAACCCCGTTTCCATACGAGTTGGGAAATCAATCAATCAATCAATGTTTACTTATAATCGTGTTAGATGTAAATATAAACAGAATACAATGATTGGCTAATTCTTTTCAACCCATATTCTGTTGAATATGCTACAAAGACAACATATTTGATGTTCAAACTCATAAACTTTTTTTTTTGTAAATAATAATTAACTTAGAATTTCATGGCTGCAACACGTGCCAAAGTAGTTGGGAAAGGGCATGTTCACCACTGTGTTACATCACCTTTTCTTTTAACAACACTCAATAAACGTTTGGGAACTGAGGAAACTAATTGTTGAAGCTTTGAAAGTGGAATTCTTTCCCATTCTTGTTTTATGTAGAGCGTCAGTCGTTCAACAGTCCGGGGTCTCTGCTGTCGTATTTTACGCTTCATAATACGCCACACATTTTCGCTTGGAGACAGGTCTGGACTGCAGGCGGGCCAGGAAAGTACTAAGAAACCACGCTGTTGTAACACGTGGCTTGGCATTGTATTGCTGAAATAAACAGGGGCGTCCATGATAACGTTGCTTGGTTGACAACATATCCTGCTCCAAAACCTGTATGGACCATTCAGCATTAATGGTGCCTTCACAGATGTGTAAGTTACCCATGCCTTGGGCACTAATGCACCCCCATACCATCACACTTGCTGGCTTTTGAACTTTGCGCCTATACCAATCCGGATGGTTATTTTCCTCTATGTTCCGGAAGACACCACGTCCACATTTTCCAAATATAATTTGAAATGTGGACTCGTCAGACCACGGAACACTTTCCACTTTGCATCAGTCCATCTTAGATGATCTCGGGCCCAGAGAAGCCGGCGGCGTTCCTTGGTGTTGTTGATAAACGGGTTTTGCTTTGCATAGTAGAGTTTTAACTTGCACTTACAGATGTAGCGACCTACTGTAGTTACTGACAGTGGTTTGATGAAGTGTTCTTGAGCCCATGTGGTGATATCCTTAACACACTGATGTCGGTTTTTGATGCAGTACCGCCTGAGGGATCAAAGGTCCGTAATATTATCGCTTACGTGCAGTGATTGCTCCAGATCCTCTGAAGATTTTACGGACTTTAGATGGTAAAATCCCTAAATTCCTTGCAATAGCTCGTTGAGAAATGTTGTTCTAAAACTGTTCGACAATTTGCTTACAAATTGGTGACCTTCGCCCCATCCTTGTTTGTGAAAGACTGAGCATTTTTTGGGAAGCTGCTTTTTTAGCCAATCATGGCACCCACCTGTTCCCAATTAGCCTGCACACCTGTGGGATGTTCCAAATAAGTGTTTGATGAGCATTTCTCAACTTTATCAGTATTTATTGCCACCTTTCCCAACTTCTTTGTCACGTGTTGCTGGCATCAAATTCTAAAGTTAATGATTATTTGCAAAAAAAAATGTTTTATCAGTTTGAACATCAAATATGTTGTCTTTGTAGCATATTCAACTGAAATGGCTTGAAAAGGATTTGCAAATCATTGTATTCTGTTTATATTTATATCCAACACAATTCCCCAACTCAAATGGAAACGGGGTTTGTAATAGAATGGACTTTATTGTCATTATATTTGCATAAAATGAGATTAAGGACTCCAATTTAAGGTGTGGTAGTGGAAACAAATATGGAATAAAAATAAATCACATAAGTAATAAAGATAACAAATAAGAATTTATAGAAAATGGATGGATGGATAGTTATTTATTTGTTGTCAAAATGACAGGTGGCAACATAGCTGCGGGTCAAAATGCACTTAAAAGTAAAAAGAGAAATCATTCCTCTGCTGGCTCTTTGTATCCGAGTTTACGCAACAGTTATTGCGTTTTGCTACTGCTCTGCCTGGCCTTTCTTGAACTTTCACCCATGTACTCAAACACACACACTCACCTTTCCTTCACTTTCACACAGTGTGCAAGCGCGAACGATTGGCAATCTGCTAAGTCAATTTATGACTTCTCTGCCAGAGATATCGACGGCAATGAGGTGTCCTTGGAGAAATACAAGTAAGTCGTTGTCAGTTTGAATGATGCAACATCTCCTATTGTTCCGACACTTATTACTACGCCCAGATATACACACAAACACAGTACATACCTCCACACTCAAAGAGTGGAGGTATGTCAAACATACATATACACATACATGTACATATACATTCACTGTACAAATATACATATACATGTACATATACATTCACTGTACAAACATACATGTACATATACATTTACTGTACAAACATACATGTACATATACATTCACTGTGCAAACATACATGTACATATACATCCACTGTACAAACATACATATGCAAATACATGTACATATACATTCACTGTACAAACATACATGTACATATACATTCACTACAAACATACATATGCACATACATGTACATATACATTCACTGTACAAACATACTTGTACATATACATTGACTACAAACATACATATACACATACATGTGCATATACATTCACTACAAACATACATATACACATACATGTACATATACATTCACTGTACAACATACATATACACATAGTGTTCATATACAAGTACATATACATACATACACTCGTGCATATACTCACGTTTCATCGAACATATATTAATGTTGTTGCCCGAGGGGAAACTGGGTTACACACGGCACACTGACAAAGCTGAAACTATCATTAATACAACAATCTACAAGGTTGATACAGTTGGTTTCTCTTTCTTCCCGTCCATTTGTCTGCTTTGTTTTGTATGTAAAGTTATCATTACGTATATGTATTGTTGCATTTGAACAACTGTATTGTTGATAATATAGGTCATTATTTTTATTATTCATTATCAATAGTGATATTTCCATTGGTATTTGTATTGATCCATTTGTAGTGTTATAATGCTCATTGTCATTTCTGTATTATTATTTATTTCACTAACTGCTTCTTTGCAATCACTTTTATTATATTTTGTACATATTTGTACATATCCTATTTGCTGATGTTGTTCTATTGTTGTTGTTGTTGTCTCTCTGTCTATCCCCCTCTTGTCCCTGCAATTTCCCCTCCTGTCTTCCTTTTTTTCTCTTCCTATCCCCTCCTGCTCCGGCCCGGCTGCACCAAATAATAATATAAATACATTTAATGAAGCCAAAGACAAATAGGGCAACAAGAGAAGCATCCCACACTTCTCTTTTGTAAAGTAAATGTTTAGAGCAGATATGGGCATCTACCCTCTACATCAAAAATATGATTTGCCTGAGAAGCTGGAGAGGATAAAAAAAAATGGATTGATTTGAGAATGTCTGTGTGCTTTCTCTAACAGGGGTTATGTCTGCATCATTGTAAATGTGGCCTCCAAATGAGGAAAGACCACAGTGAACTACACTCAGCTGGCGAAAATGCACACTTCCTACGCTGAGGCTGGTTTACGCATCCTGGCATTCCCATGTAATCAGTTTGGAGGACAGGTAACTTCAGCTACTATCATTAAAGGGGAACATTATCAGCAGACCTATGTAAGCGTCAATATATACCTTGATGTTGCAGAAAAAAGACCATATATTTTTTTTACCGATTTCCGAACTCTAAATGGGTGAATTTTGGCGAATTAAACGCCTTTCTATTATTTGCTCTCGGACCGATGACGTCAAAACGTGACGTCACCTAGGTAGTCAATCGCCATTTTCCCAAACACATTACACGCAGCAAGTCAAATCAGCTCTGTTATTTTCGACTGTTTTCCGGTACCTTGGAGACATCATGCCTCGTCGGTGTGTTGTCGGAGGGTGTAACAACACGATCAGGGACGGATTCAAGTTGATGCATAGAATGTGCATCAATTAGCACGGAATGCTAATCGATGCTAACATGCTATTTAGGCTAGCTGTGTGTACATATTGCATCGTTATGCCTCATTTGTAGCTATATTTGCATCCAGCCTTGCCTCCATCCACATTTAATGCAAACAAACACATACCAATCGACGGATTTAAGTTGCTCCAGTGTTAAGAGATGCGAAAGTCCCTTGTTTGGTCCGCACATTTTACCGGCGATGCTACGACAGACATGGCACAGAGATGAATGGATACCCTGCGACACTCAAAGCAGATGCATTTCCAACGATAAAGTCAACGAAATCACAAAGGTGAGTTTTGTTGATGTTATTGACTTATGTGCTAATCAGACATATTTGGTCGCGGCATGACTGCCAGCTAATCGATCGTTTGGTCTGCACATTTTACTGGCGATGCTAAGGCAAACATGGCCGAATAGCGTCAATAGCTTTTCGCTCAATAGCTTCAGTTTCTTCTTCAATTTTGTTTTCGCTACCTGCCTCCATACTCTGACCATCCGTTTCAATACATGCGTAATCTGTTGAATCGCTTAAGCCGCTGAAATGCGAGTCTGAATCCGAGCTAATGTCGCTATATCTTGCTGTGCTATCCGCTTGGATAACATGTATATCACTGGATGACGTCACAGGAAAATGGACGGTGGCTTCACAGATCAGGCACTTTAAAACCTTTTTTCGGGATATTCTATGATGGGTAAAATAAAAAAAGAAAAAGAAAATAAGCCCCTGGGAACTGATTTTTATTGGTTTTAACCCTTCTGAAATTGTGGTGATGTTCCCATTTAAATATGCCTATCAGTCACAATGTAAAACACACACACATGTTTTTTTGTTTTTTTATTTTTTTATGCTTTCTAATTAGTAAAAATGCATCAAGAAATAGGTGGCTCACCATGCAGCTAATGGTAGTGCACCATGAAACCCTCTAAAACAGACCTGGGCAAAATAAGGCCCGTGGATGTGGCCCGTTAAGCTTTTTAATCTGGCCCGCCGGAGATTCCAAAATCCATCCATCCATCCATTTTCTACCGCTTATTCCCTTGTGGGCTCGCGGGGGGCGCTGGCGCCTATCTCAGCTACAATCGGGCGGAAGGCGGGGTACACCCTGGACAAGTCGCCACCTCATCGCAGGGCCAACACAGATAGACAGACAACATTCACACTCACATTCACACACTAGGGCCAATTTAGTGATGCCAATCAACCTATCCCCAGGTGCATGTCATTTTTTGTTTTATTTAAGATGGAAAGTGTAGCTGCCATTATGATGTGCACTCATCTTTTCTAATGACCCTAAGTCTTCAACTGTACTAAGTCTTTACGTGTCTGCACTTTTGCATCATATACTGTGGTTACTATGGTCATCTAATGAGTTACTATGGTCATCTAATTAGTTACTATGGCCATATAGTTAATTACTATGGTAATATAATTAGTTATTATGGTCATCTAATTAGTTACTATGGTCATCTAATTAGTTACTATGGCAATATAAGTCACAGCAGCTCAGACGAGGCACCAAGCAGTGTGGGTGGGGAGCGTTTCCACTGAGTGTCAGCCTGAGATGTGGGTGTCAGGGACTGACGCAGAAGGGGATTTTTTACAACCAAGTTCTAAAGCTTAGTGATGTATCGCACATATCAGACTGTAGGTGGTTTTATTTTTTTACCCTTTGCGTTCATATTTCGCTGCGTTTGTTGCATTTTTTGTTGAGTTTCGCTGGATTGTAAAATATGTGGATGGAGAGGGGGTGTGACGTTCGTATGTTGTCAATATTCAGTGTTTTATCGGTCATAGTTAATATTGTCAATCCCACATTCTTTATTTTTATGTACATTCTCGGTCCCTCATTCAGTAAAAAAATGTAAAATCCCATTCAGTTTTGAAAGGCGGTCTGTCATTAAGTTTTTAGCATAAAATCTGTTATGTTTTGACTCGGGGAGATGACGGCAGACTGACACCAGAGAGTGTTAATGTACAATAAACCCAAGTTGTCTAGTTTGTTCAACATTTTATTTAAGGACTAAATGATAATAATAAACATATGTTTCATGTACACTAACTTTTTTTGTTACAATAAAGACAGAAAAGTATTTAGAAAAGTATTGAAATACATATTGGTATGGGGACAACACTAGTGTACAATAATGTATGTATGTCTTGCTCCTAGGAGCCTGGAACTGATGCAGAGATTAAAGAGTTCGCCAAAGGCTTTAGTGCCGAGTTTGACCTCTTCAGTAAAATTGATGTGAATGGAGACAACGCTCATCCTCTTTGGAAGTGGATGAAGGCGCAGCCAAAAGGAAAGGGTTTCCTGGGAAAGTAAGTTATTTAAAAAAAAAAATTGACGATTTATTTAATGATTGTGTACCTAATTAATATGATTACATTGTAGGGGTGCAATGGTGGTCGATCTGCCCTCTTTATATCAAAATATTTTTGAATTACACTTTTTGTTAATATATTTGTGTTGATATCACTTCTCAGATATAACATGTACTAAAAGAAACTACACTTTTTCTTCAAATTATTTTTGGTTTTGCGGATAAACCATTTTTGTTCCTGAAATGTTTTATTATTTCTAACTTTCAACTTTGGGAGGAACTAAAGTTGTTCTCTCGCACCGAAACACAACTGAAAACCGTGCACCTGCACCATTGCACCCCGAGCATTTCATAAATACTGTAGATGTGATCTTTAAAACAAATCAGAAGTCAATACCAATATCTGTCTTTTAAAGTTAGTGATGTTCTTTACCAACATTGTCTTATTTTCTTTCTTCACAGTGCAATCAAATGGAATTTCACCAAGGTAATTTTCTTTTACATTGCAGCTTTGCGCTATGTTTTTTTTTTCTACAAAACCCAAAAGCAGTGAAGTTGCAAATAAAAAGAGAATACATTAATTTGCAAATCCTTTTCAACTTCTATTCAATTGAATAGACTGCAAAGACAATATATTTCACTTTCAAACTGGTAAACTTTGTTAGTTTTTTGCAAATATTAGCTAATTTGTAATTTGATGCCTACAGCATGATTAAAAAAGCTGGCATAAGTGGCAAAAAGACTGAGAAAGTTGGGAAATGCTCGTTAAAGATTTATTTTGAACATCCTACAGGTGAACAGGTTAATTGGGAACAGGTGGGTGCCATGATTGGCTATAAAAGCAGCTTCCATGAAATGCTCACTATTCCCAAAAAAGGACGCGGCGAGGGTCACCACTTTGTCAACAAATGCCTGGGCAAATTGTTTAAGAACAACATTTCTCAACCAGCTATTGCAAGGAATTTAGGGATTTCACCATCTACGCTTCGTAATGTCATCAAAAGGTTCAGAGAATCTGGAGAAATCACTGCACGTAAGCGACAATGCCAAAAACCAACATTGAATGCCTGTCACATTGGATCTCTCAGGCGATACTGCATCAAAAAGCCACATTAGTGTGTAAAGGATATCACAACATGGGCTCAGGAACACTTCATAAAACCACTGTCAGTAACTACAGTTGGTCGCTACATCTGTAAGTGCAAGTTAAAACTCTACTATGCATAGCCAAAGCCATTTATCAACAACACCCAGAAACGCCGCCGGCTTCACTGGGCCCAAGCTCATTTAAGATGGACTGATGCAAAGTGGAAAACTGTTCTGTGGTCTGAGGAGTCCACATTCCAAATTGTTTTTGGAAACTGTGTACTCCGGACCAAAGAGGAAAAGAACCATCCCGACTGTTCTAGGATCAAAGTGTAGAAGTCAGAATGTGTGATGGTATGGGTGTGTATTCGTGGCCAAGGCATGAGTAACATACATCTGTGAAGGCACCATTAATGCTGAAAGGTACATACAGGTTTTGGAGCAATCCGAGCGACGTTATCAAGCAAGACAATGCCTAGCCACGTGTTACAACAGCGTGGCTTTGTAGTAAAAAAGTGCAGGTACTAAACAAGCCTGCCTGCCTATCTATCTATCTATCTATCTATCTATCTATCCATCCATCCATCCATCCATCCATCCATCCATCCATCCATCCATCCATCCATCCATCCATCCATCCATCCATCCATCCATCCATCCATCCATCCATCCATCCATCCATCCATCCATCCATCCATCCATCCATCCATCCATCCATCCATCCATCCATCCATCCATCCATCCATCCATCCATCCATCCATCCATCCATCCATCCATCCATCCATCCATCCATCCATCCATCCATCCATCCATCCATCCATCCATCCATCCATCCATCCATCCATCCATCCATCCATCCATCCATCCATCCATCCATCCATCCATCCATCCATCCATCCATCCATCCATCCATCCATCCATCCATCCATCCATCCATCCATCCATCCATCCATCCATCCATCCATCCATCCATCCATCCATCCATCCATCCATCCATCCATCCATCCATCCATCCATCCATCCATCCATCCATCCATCCATCCATCCATCCATCCATCCATCCATCCATCCATCCATCCATCCATCCATCCATCCATCCATCCATCCATCCATCCATCCATCCATCCATCCATCCATCCATCCATCCATCCATCCATCCATCCATCCATCCATCCATCCATCCATCCATCCATCCATCCATCCATCCATCCATCCATCCATCCATCCATCCATCCATCCATCCATCCATCCATCCATCCATCCATCCATCCATCCATCCATCCATCCATCCATCCATCCATCCATCCATCCATCCATCCATCCATCCATCCATCCATCCATCCATCCATCCATCCATCCATCCATCCATCCATCCATCCATCCATCCATCCATCCATCCATCCATCCATCCATCCATCCATCCATCCATCCATCCATCCATCCATCCATCCATCCATCCATCCATCCATCCATCCATCCATCCATCCATCCATCCATCCATCCATCCATCCATCCATCCATCCATCCATCCATCCAGGCAGGCTAAAATATGAGGCAGGAGACTGTTGAACAACTTAAGCTGTACATCAAGCAAGAATGCGAAATAATTCCACTTCAAAAATGTGTCTCTTCAGTTCCCAAGCCTTTACTGAGTGTTGTTAAAAGGAAAGGCCATGTAACACACTGGTAAAAATGCCCTTTTTTGACGTGTGTTGCTGCCATTACATTCTAAGTTCATGATTATTTGCCAAAAATACCAAAGTTTGTGAGTGTGAACATGACATATCTTGTCTTTGCAGTCTGTTCAATTGAATATAAGTTGAAAATGATTTGTTGTATTCTCTTTTTATTTAGCATTTACACAAGGCGACCACTTCCCTGCTTTGGGGTTTTGTATATTGAGAGCTGCAGTGCTATTAAATCCAGGACTACAGTCCCTGAAGTCCCATCTAAATGTGTTGTGTTCCAGTTCCTAATTGACCGACAGGGACTTGTGGTGAAGCGTTACGGCACGACAGACGATCCTGTGGTAAGTTGATGTTTTCATGCTTTACTTGGAGTAGGATTGCCAACTGTCTCCTGCCGGGTGTTCTGCAGGTGGTGGAGAAGGATCTGCCGACTTACCTCAACTAGTGCAGCCATCCCCCGTGCGCGTGGTGGTCCAAGGATCTATCGTATGGACTGAAGGGTTTGTGGCATGTGGGGGTCTGGACCAATGACGGCCTGTCTGTAAACCCAGAACTTGGGCAAGGCAGGCCTGATGACTCAGTGTGCAACTTAACTTCAGACTCCCTAGTCCAGCAACCTCTCATGCTATACCAGTAGATTCCTGGATGATCCAGCACAAAGCCATTCCTTCTTTTCCCAGAACGCATCAAACCTCTCGTTAAAGTCTCATTTGAGCGTGCATTAGACAGCTGTGTCCGTAGTAAGATGTCACAAACTCCAAACTACTGATTGTGTTTGCACTGAACTGCAGAATGATTGCTAGATGCCATTATCAGTGATGTCTTTAGCTGCCATTCATGCAAGTCCTCCACTAGACCAAAGTATGTCCAATAAATTAAGAATGACATGCTTTTGTTTGTTAGATTTAATCAACATCGTTTGGATGACTATAATATTGTTTCTGGCCTAGTGGTTAGAGCAGGGGTGTCCAAACTTTTTCCACTGAGGGCCGCACACTGAAAAATCAAAGCAAGCGGGGGCCATTTTGATATTTTTTTTATTTTAAAAACCAATACAATATATGTATAAAACATATACATTCAGGCCTCCACTCAGTCCCCTGTAAGATTTTGGTCAAAAAAATATTAAAAATGTGTCATTATTCAGTATTATTATTTGTATTATTTTTCAAGTTTTAAATCTCTAGATCAGGGGTAGGGAACCTATGGCTCTAGAGCCAGATGTGGCTCTTTTGATGACTGCACCTGGCTCTCAGATAAATCTGAGCTGACATTGCTTAACGTGATAAGTATTGAATAATTCCACTTGTAATAAGTGTTCAAAATAATGTTTAAAACATTCTCATGCATTTTTAGTCCATCCATCAGTTTACTACCGCACCTGTTTAAGAAGTTGCGTTAAGAAGTTATTTATTTATTATTGGTTAATGTGGGGCTTGTCCTCCTGGGGGTTCTTCAGACCACCAAGCACCGACATGAGAGCCCGTTTCAGGGTTACAATATTGTTTCATTTTTTAATAAGTCTCCCAGTTGTTTTCCAGCAATTTTATTTTTGTCTTTCGTTTTCGCTCGCGCTCTGGCTCCAGCCCCAACCCCGTCTCTCCTCCTGGCTGCTGCTTATAACAGAGCGACAGGTGATTAGATAACAAGGCTCAGGTGGGTCATCTACGCAGCTCTCGCTGATTTGTGTGCCGGTCCTGGCACACCCCAGTTCACTGCAGGCCCGCGGGCCACGCCCCCTCCACAGTTAGCTTCAGAATAACAATGTTATTACAAAGAATAAGAGACCTATTATACTCTAAAAATGTTGGTCTTACTTAAAAATGCACACGTTTAGTTGTGTTCAGTGTTAAAAAATATTATATGGCTCTTACGGAAATACATTTTAAAATATTTGGCTTTTTGGCTCTCTCAGCCAAAAAGGTTCCCAACCCCTGATCTAGATCAACATTACGTCATTCTGTCAATATAACATTTTTAAAGATTTAAGTTGTATGCCCTTTTTGTCAAAGAAAACCCTGTTTTTTATGGAAAAAACACAAAATATGCTATATTTTCACCCAATAACATTTTTAAGTGGAATATTTGAGATTGTATAAGAATTGGAGCCTTAAAAAGGTCAATTACTCATATTGCCATTGATTTTATTTTTTTATTTTTGAGCAATGACACTTAAAAACAAATCACATTAAAATTATTGGGATCAAAAAGGCTGCGATGAGGTGGCTACTTATCCAGGGTGTACTTCGCCTTCCGCCTGATTGTAGCTGAGATAGGCACCAGCGCCCCCCGCAACACCAAAGGGAATAAGCGGTAGAAAATGGATGGATGGATGGGATCAAAAAGGGTCCTACTCATTGAAGTGTTTAAAAACATAAATTGTATCTTTTTTTTTACTGTTTACTTTTAACACAATAATCTCAAGATCACTTTCAGATCCATCCGTCAATTATAAGTTGCATTGTTGTTTATATATAGCAAACACAAAACATGCAAAATTTCCCCCCAAAAATATCTCAAAGTGGAATATTTATTGTGATTTTTTTGGAGCCTTGAATATGTCAATAATTCATAATGACATAGATTTTGATTCATTATTATTTTTTAAAGAAAGAAACAGCCTGCATGGCAGCTTTGTGTTATTCGAGTAAACATTGCAACATTTAAAGGTTCCTTTCCACCTGTTTGCTCGTTCATAACACTTTTTATGTTTTAAATGTTTTTAAATTGTATTTTTAAACTGGGCCGTTAAAAAATGGCCCCCGGGCCGCACTTTGGACACCCCTGGGCTAGAGTGTCCGCCCTGAGATGGGTAGGTTGTGAGTTCAAACCCGGGCCGAGTCATACCAACGACTTTAAAAATGGGAGCCATTACCTCCCTTACTCAGCATCAAAGCTTGGAATTGGGGTTTAAATCAGCAAAAATGATTCCCAGGCGCGGCCACTGCTGCTGCTCACTGCTCCCCTCACCTCAAAAGCAGATAATAATTTCACCACCTAGTGTGTGTCATCATTGCTACTTTAACTTTTTACTTAATTAACTTTAAATAAAATGTTGAACATACTAGACAACTTGTCTTTTAGTCGTAATTAAACAAACAAAGACTCTGCACTAACATATTGTGTCATTTTTACACCTATTATTATGAGGGACAAACTGTAAAAATGGATTATTATTCTACTTGTTCATTTACTGTTAATATCTGCTTATTTTCTCTTTTAACATGTTCTATCTACACTTCTGTTAAAATGCAATAATCACTTATTCTTCTCTTCTTTGATATCACACATTCGTTTTGGATGATACCACACATTTAGGTATCGTTGCGATACCAAGTAGTTACAGGATCATACATTGGTCATATTCAAAGTCCTCATGTGTCCAGGGCGTATTTACTGATTTTGTAAACATAATATGAATTTAAAGGATTCTGTGACGCTAAAAAATATCAATGTAATCACAGTAGTATCGACTAGATACACTCCTGCACTTGGTATCATTACAGTGGATGTCAGGTGTAGATCCACCCAAAGCATTTGTTTACATTATGACGGAAGTGAGCTATTGTATCCTACGGTGTGGAGTGAAGCCTGTTTACCTATTCCTCGTCCTCCAGTGATAATGCTACATGTAAGAAACCTACTTCATTTGTCACCATGGATACCGGGATTAGTGATATAGAAGTAGCTAAAACACTGTGGATGAATGTTAGCCGCCTTACCTTTATCTTGACTTTTTACACCAGAATGCGTCCATTCTCCCTTTTCTGTCTACACACTGTTTCTGCTTGTAAGTACTCTGTGTGTGTGCGCTGCCCAACATGCTCCTCTGCTCGTAAAAGCAGCAATATCATGACGTGACGATGTGGGCGACTGGTACTTTTTAACAGGCGGTATAGTACCGAATTTGATTCATTAGTATCGCGTACTAGTCCCGCTATACCGTACAACCATTGTCCATCCATCCATCCATTTCCTACCGCTTGTCCCTAGGTGGTGGTTCCTATCTCAGCTGAATTGTATGTAAAAGCGCGACATAAATATACATAAAAAACATCACTTTGACTTAAAACACATTCTCAAATTAAATATGCCAAACATTTTTTTTCCTGCGCGGTGCAAAAAAAGCACACTGGTTGTCTTGTCTCTGACGTCACCACCGCGATGACGTCACGACTGAGACGTCGCTCGGTGTGCTGCTTCGTCGCCGGCGAAATGACGCACGGCGCCAGATTCTCTCGCCGCCCAACAGCCCGGTCCTCCTATTTTCGGCGCATGGAACGTATTTAATATCGGCACCATGGAGGTCGTCGTGTGAGGAGCCGGCATGGAGGCGGGAGGAGGAGGCAGGCTGGAGGAGGACCCTTGCCTCGGTCTGCACCTGCACCTGCACACAGGTGTGTATGCTCCACTCTGTGTCTATATGTGTTGTTGTTGTTGCTTTGAAGTATCCCTTTGACCGTCACGTGTCTTCACAGACCAGCAGGCTGCCGCGACCAAGGACAGCGGCGGAGAAACATCAACAACACCCGCAGGTCAGCAAGCACACTTGGGAGTATTTCGCCCCTAAATGGGAGTTAAATGCCATTTAAGACGTTGGAATGAATAATAGGGTGATGGTCAGAAGACAAGCACATCCTCTCTACAAAATGTAGAATTCTCCATGATCATCTTGTGTATCCTCCATGATGACGATGACGTAATAACACAACACGGAATTATAACATAATCCAAGCACGATAATCCACTGCTGATATCAGCTCCAGGAGTGGTGAACACGTCGATATTTATAAATTGTGTTGAGGTTACGTGTGATCAGCATCAGACTGCCCGCGTTGTGCCACAGAGAGCAACATGGTGCACTTTAGTAATGTAGTTTAGAAATGTAATTATCTTCTTTGCTGAGCCACGCAGCTCTCAGCTGAACAATAGTTCGAGAGACGCAATAATGACAACTATTAATGATCAATCACCATGAAATATTACTAATTGTAATGATCATAAAAGTGTAATTGATGACTGCACTTAAGTCATGACATGTTTGATCAGGGGTGAGCACATTTGTTTATATATATATATATTTATGTATATATATTTTATATATATATAATGTATTTATGTATAAATGTACATTTATTAATATATATGTTTATATATTTCTGTATGTATATAAGTTTGTCCAAATATATATATATATATATATATATATATATATATTTATATATATATGTGTATATATATATGTACATAAATATATATATATATATATATATATATATATATATATATATATATATAATCCATCCATTTTCTACCGCTTATTCCCTTTTGGGGTCGCGGGGGGCGCTGGCGCCTATCTCAGCTACAATCGGGCGGAAGGCGACGTACACCCTGGACAAGTCGCCACCTCATGGCCAATAGATGTGTATAAATATGTATATGTATATATACATATGTGTATGTGTATATTATATATGTATATATATGTGTGTGTGTATATAAGCGCTATACAAGTACAACCCATTTATTTATTCATTTATATATATATATATATATTTACACACACACACATGTGTGTGTGTATATATGTATGTGTATAAATATATGTATATATAACTATTAATGTATATGTGTATACATATATGTATATATGTACGTGTATATGTAACTATATATATGAATGTATTTATATATATGTGTGTGTATACAGTATGTATATATATATATATATATATATATATATGTATGTATGTTTGTGTGTATATAGCTATACACATACTGTCTATATACATGTATGTATACATGTTTATGTGTATATATTATACATATATGTATATATATGTATATATTTATATATGTACATATATATATGTATGTATACATATATACACATGTGTATATATACACGTATACATATATATATATAGACAATGTATAAATATATATATATATGTATATATATTTATATATATATGTATATATATATATATATATATATATATATATATATATATATATATATATATATACATAATCATTTAAACACCATAATAATTATTTAATGTTTATGTTTCTAAGTAAAGTATATTGTGTGTCTGTTGTTTATGTATTTATTAAAAAATTATTTCCAAAATACTTTTTTAGCACATAAACCAGTACCAGGATAATAAACATGATCATTTTTTAGTCGCAGCAATTTCCCCATTTGAAACTTCTCTACCTACTCATTAATCACATGTAAAATTCAGCCTGTTAATCATTGTTTAATTACAGACTATCAATCAGAAGAGGTCATAACAAAATAAACCATTAACAATGTCATATTTTGCAGTGAACTGTAATTACCCGATGTGGGCTGCAGGGGGCAGCATTTAACATCGTCTCTGTGTCAGCAAAGAAGAAGATGAGTTCGTTCAAAGAGTCTTTCTTCCTCCTCCATTGTTGCCGCCGCCATTATCTTACACTTCATTACATTTATAACAAAATAAGTAACAGAATAATTAGCAATTGTGAGACGATTTTTTTTTTTTTTTGACTAAACCGAATGTTAAGCGTAGGGCTATTATTTTGAAGACGCCAACCAGATGTGTGCGATTGGTAGGAAAACAGCCTTGACACATTATGACCAAATTCTGCGATAAATGTGACTTTAGATTTGTTGTCTACCGTCTTTGTTTCTGCTGACTTTGTATTATCTCACTAAAGCACTTAGAGTAACAATCTGCATTTTATGGGATCACAATGAGAAACCTTGGAGTGGACCGCAGATGTTGGCCTAATAGTTAAGCATAATAGTGTGAGAGTCCAGTCCATAGTGGATCTAACATAATAGTGAGAGTCCAGTCCATAGTGGATCTAACATAATAGTGTGAGAGTCCAGTCCATAGTGGATCTAACATAATAGTGTGAGAGTCCAGTCCATAGTGGATCTAACATAATAGTGTGAGAGTCCAGTCCATAGTGGATCTAACATAATAGTGTGAGACTCCAGTCTATAGTGGATCTAACATAATAGTGTGAGAGTCCAGTCCATAGTGGATCTAACATAATAGTGTGAGAGTCCAGTCCATAGTGGATCTAACATAATAGTGTGAGAGTCCAGTCCATAGTGGATCTAACATAATAGTGTGAGAGTCCAGTCCATAGTGGATCTAACATAATAGTGAGAGTCCAGTCCATAGTGGATCTAACATAATAGTGTGAGATTCCAGTCCGTATTGGATCTAACATAATAGTGTGAGAGTCCAGTCCATAGTGGATCTAACATAATAGTGTGAGATTCCAGTCCGTATTGGATCTAACATAATAGTGTGAGAGTCCAGTCCATAGTGGATCTAACATAATAGTGTGAGAGTCCAGTCCATAGTGGATCTAACATAATAGTGTGAGAGTCCAGTCCATAGTGGATCTAACATAATAGTGTGAGAGTCCAGTCCATAGTGGATCTAACATAATAGTGTGAGAGTCCAGTCCATAGTGGATTTAACATAATAGTGTGAGAGTCCAGTCCATAGCGGATCTAACATAATAGTGAGAGTCCAGTCCATAGTGGATCTAACATAATAGTGAGAGCCCAGTCCATAGCGGATCTAACATAATAGTGTGAGAGTTCAGTCCATAGTGGATCTAACATAATAGTGAGAGTCCAGTCCATAGTGGATCTAACATAATAGTGAGGGTCCTGTCCATAGTGGATCTAATATAATAGTGAGAGTCCAGTCCATAGTGGATCTAACATAATAGTGTGAGAGTCCAGTCCATAGTGGATCTAACATAATAGTGAGAGTCCAGTCCATAGTGGATCTAACATAATAGTGAGAGTCCAGTCCATAGTGGATCTAACATAAGAGTGTGAGAGTCCAGTCCATAGTGGATCTAACATAATAGTGTGAGAGTCCAGTCCATAGTGGATCTAACATAATAGTGTGAGAGTCCAGTCCATAGTGGATCTAACGTAATAGTGTGAGAGTCCAGTCCATAGTGGATCCAACATAATAGTGAGAGTCTAGTCCATAGTGGATCTAACATAATAGTGAGAGTCCAGTCCATAGTGGATCTAACATAATAGTGAGAGTCCAGTCCATCGTGGATCCAACATTATAGTGAGAGTCCAGTCCATAGTGGATCCAACATAATAGTGAGAGTCCAGTCCATAGTGGATCCAACATAATAGTGAGAGTCCAGTCTATAGTGGATCTAACATAATAGTGAGAGCCTAGTCCATAGTGGATCTAACATAATAGTGAGAGTCCAGTCCATAGTGGATCTAACATAATAGTGAGAGTCCAGTCCATAGTGGATCCAACATTATAGTGAGAGTCCAGTCCATAGTGGATCCAACATAATAGTGAGAGTCCAGTCCATAGTGGATCTAACATAATAGTGAGAGTCCAGTCCATAGTGGATTTAACATAATAGTGAGAGTCCAGTCCATAGTGGATCTAACATAATAGTGAGAGTCCAGTCCATAGTGGATCCAACATTATAGTGAGAGTCCAGTCCATAGTGGATCCAACATAATAGTGAGAGTCCAGTCCATAGTGGATCCAACATAATAGTGAGAGTCCAGTCCATAGTGGATCTAACATAATAGTGAGAGTCCAGTCCATAGTGGATCTAACATAATAGTGAGAGTCCAGTCCATAGTGGATCTAACATAATAGTGAGAGTCCAGTCCATAGTGGATCTAACATAATAGTGAGGGTCCTGTCCATAGTGGATCTAATATAATAGTGAGAGTCCAGTCCATAGTGGATCTAACATAATAGTGTGAGAGTCCAGTCCATAGTGGATCTAACATAATAGTGAGAGTCCAGTCCATAGTGGATCTAACATAATAGTGAGAGTCCAGTCCATAGTGGATCTAACATAATAGTGTGAGAATCCAGTCCATAGTGGATCTAACATAATAGTGTGAGAGTCCAGTCCATAGTGGATCTAACATAATAGTGTGAGAGTCCAGTCCATAGTGGATCTAACGTAATAGTGTGAGAGTCCAGTCCATAGTGGATCCAACATAATAGTGAGAGTCTAGTCCATAGTGGATCTAACATAATAGTGAGAGTCCAGTCCATAGTGGATCTAACATAATAGTGAGAGTCCAGTCCATCGTGGATCCAACATTATAGTGAGAGTCCAGTCCATAGTGGATCCAACATAATAGTGAGAGTCCAGTCCATAGTGGATCCAACATAATAGTGAGAGTCCAGTCTATAGTGGATCTAACATAATAGTGAGAGTCTAGTCCATAGTGGATCTAACATAATAGTGAGAGTCCAGTCCATAGTGGATCTAACATAATAGTGAGAGTCCAGTCCATAGTGGATCCAACATTATAGTGAGAGTCCAGTCCATAGTGGATCCAACATAATAGTGAGAGTCCAGTCCATAGTGGATCTAACATAATAGTGAGAGTCCAGTCCATAGTGGATTTAACATAATAGTGAGAGTCCAGTCCATAGTGGATCTAACATAATAGTGAGAGTCCAGTCCATAGTGGATCCAACATTATAGTGAGAGTCCAGTCCATAGTGGATCCAACATAATAGTGAGAGTCCAGTCCATAGTGGATCCAACATAATAGTGAGAGTCCAGTCCATAGTGGATCTAACATAATAGTGAGAGTCCAGTCCATAGTGGATCTAACATAATAGTGAGAGTCCAGTCCATAGTGGATCTAACATAATAGTGAGAGTCCAGTCCATAGTGGATCCAACATTATAGTGAGAGTCCAGTCCATAGTGGATCCAACATAATAGTGAGAGTCCAGTCCATAGTGGATCTAACATAATAGTGAGGGTCCTGTCCATAGTGGATCTAACATAATAGTGAGAGTCCAGTCCATAGTGGATCTAACATAATAGTGAGAGTCCAGTCTATAGTGGGGCCTGCAGGAGATCATCTTGAGTGGAGACAGGTCAGCAGTGCAGAGACGTCCCCAACTGATGCACAGATGAGTGGTCCACCCCGTGGACTCCCGACTTTGAAGAGCTAGCGCTTTGTCTGTGGTCACCTGAGAACCTCTCCACGTCACAGCAGAAAAGAGAGACGGCAGATCAACTGGTCTAAAAAGGGGGTCTATTCAAAGGCTAGAGTATACAAATGAGTTTTAAGATGGGCTTTAACTTATGTTTCTACTGAGGTAGCATCTCTAACTGTTACTGCTAGAACATTCCGGAGTACTTGAGCCCCAACAGAAAACGCTCTGCAGACTTTTTGGGGGTCTGGAAGTCACTAATAAGCCAGAGTTCTTAGAACACAGATTTCTTGCCAGGACATTTGGTACAATTTCGCCTATAAAACGCTCTAAGAACCATCCAAAATTGCGTGTAAGTAACGTAGTAAGAGGTATGGTATTTAACGTAGTATCGGGCACATTCATGATTACAAGTAATATTTACAGTATTTTTCCTTAATTTCTTTCCTTGGCACATAGGAATGAAACGAGGGCTACTTCCGCCAACAAAGAAGAGGACTTTCCGTGTTTGCGAGCACTAATGGCGGATTTCGTGACATCATTGGCGCGTTATCATGTAGCACTGTCACTAACTTTTTCAAATAAGAACATAACGCAGTGACTCAACTGATGGGATGATTGTATCTTTCAGCACTCGTGCTCTCCTTGAGCTGATAAATTCAGAATAATTCTCGCTCCTCGTCAAATTTTACGCTGCATTCCGTTTGTTGAGCGCTACATCGGATTAAGTGGTAGCGTGTTGTTTTTCCAAGTCTCAGTTTGCCGCCATAACCTTCTACTGTACAGAGGAGGTATGATTTCTAATCCAGCATGGACTTTCCCTAACTCAAAGGTAATACAACAGTGCCAGGAACCGCTCAAGTTCCTAATTTTTGTGGCGGGTCGCAACCAACGTTATTTACATTTCAAGCTAGCTTTCTACTCGCTAGTGGTCGGAGGAGCAGAGCGAGGGTGGCAATGTGCCAAGATGCCATAAAAGTAGTTCCTCTGTGTTAGCTTTTACGATAACAAACACACGTTTGCTTTCTTGGCGGGTTTTGGATGTTTTTGAATGCTTTATAGGCGAAATAGCCAAATCCCATTTACTTGCACTGTTAGCCACCGTATATTAGCATTTTTTACCCCACTATTTAGAAGGCATAAACAATTGTCTCACATAAAGTTTTTCTTTAACATGTTCATTTTCATTGAGTAATTTTTGTTGTGATTGTTCTGAACTCCTGTTTCAATGTTAGTGTTGTAGTGAGCAACATATTGCTGCCCCTGCGGAGGTCTGCATGAATGGAGCTCAACGCCCTGTTTATTTTTAGTAGTTGCAACTGTTACGTTCTGGACGCGTTGCTGCGATGGTTGCGTTCTCTCGGAGACAGAAGGACAAGCAGGAACGTGGCAGAAGCAGCTTGCAGGTAGGAGTCTATCTTAATTCTTCAGGGCAGGACAACAAATACTAAAACTCAGATGCCAGTTAAGCGCGGAGCCGAAAAAAACCCTAATATTTGCCAAGGACGAACAGAGAAAAAGGCCCAAACTAGGAAAAATACATGAGTGTAAATAGGAACCAAAAGTAAACGAAAGGAAAGAGTAAAGAACAGACCGACTAAAACATAGGAAAAAAGTATTAAACATAGATCAAGACATGACCTGGGCAACGGCTCATGACAGTACCCCCACCTTTTAGGGACGCATACCAGACGTCCTAAGGAAGAAAACAAAAAAAGTCCAAAGTCACAGGTCCATGGATGACTTGGCCAACGTCCGGTCGTCCTGAGAACGGGAGAGGTAGCGGTTTTCCACCTCTGTTACCTTCGCCATCAACCGTTTCTAAGTCTCCATCGCCTTCGTAGGGTGGTCTCTTCTTCGTCCACCAAGAAATACCATGGCTGCGTGCTTTCGTTCCCATCTCCTCGATAATCCCCTTGCTAGTCCTTGTCGGAGAGGAACTCTTTGTTTGGCTGGGTCAGTCTGGTACGTCCTCTAGGCATTGCTGCGATGGTTGTCTTCTCTTGGAAGCAGAAGGAAGAAACTCGGACGGCGACCCGGGCAGCGTAAAAAGACAAAAGATTTGTGTTTAACATATCGGTTTCGGGCCGGAGACGCAAGGGAGAAGCAGCTGTCTGTGCTTTGGTCTGATAAAGAGGACTTACAAGTGGGGACAACTTCCGGGTGTCCTGAGAACGGGAGAGATAGCGGTTTTCCACCTCTGTTACCTTCGCCATCCAGCGTTTCCAAGCCTTCATAAGGAGTTCCACCTCGGTTTCTTCTTCGTCCACCAAGGAATACCAGAGCTGGGTGCCTTCACTCTCATCTCCTCGAGGATGCCTTGCTTGTCCTTGACGGAGAGGAACACTTTTTTTGGCTGGGTCAGTCTGGTACATCCTGTAGGCATTGCTGCGATGGTTGTCTTCTCTCGGAAGCAGAAGGAAAAAACTCGGACGGCGACCCAGGCAGCGTAAAAAGACAAAAGATTTGTGTTTAACATACCGTGTTCGGGCGGGAGACGCAAAGGAGAAGCAGCTGTCTGTACTTGGGTCTGATAAAGAGGAGTTGCAAGAGGGGGCAACTTCCGGGCGTCCTGAGAACGGGAGAGGTAGCGGTTTTCCACCTCTGTTACCTTCGCCATCAACCGTTTCCAAGCCTTCGTAGGGACTTCCACCTCGGTCTCTTTCTTGTTTAAGAGGAACACTTTGTTTGGCTGGGTCAGTCTGGTATGTTCTGTAGGCATTGCTGCGATGGTTGTCTTCTCTCAGAAGCAGAAGGAAAAAACTCGGATGGCGACCCAGGCAGCGTAAAAAGACAAAAGAATTGTGTTCAACATACCGGGTTCGGGCTGGAGACGTAAGGGAGAAGCAGCTGTCTGTACTTGGGTCTGATAAAGAGGACTTGCAAGAGGGGACAACTTCCGGGCGTCCTGTGAACGGGAGAGGTAGCGGTTTTCCACCTCTGTTACCTTCGCCATCAACCGTTTCCAAGCCTTCATAAGGAGTTCCACCTCGGTCTCTTCTTCGTCCACCAAGGAATACCATAGCTGGGTGCCTTCGCTCTCAACTCTTCGAGGATGCCTTGCTTGTCCTTGTCAGAGAGGAACACTTTTTTTTGGCTGGGTCAGTCTGGTACCTTCTGTAAGCATTAATGTGATGGTTGTCTTTTCTCGGAAGCAGAAGTAAAAAAAACTCAGACACTTGACAAGTGTGGAGCCAAAAAAACAAAATAGTCGGCAAGGGCAAACAGCGAGAAAGTTTTCAACTAGGAAAAATATACCAGCGTGGTGAAAACAAGAACCAACATTGCGAAGAGCGAGCAATGACCCAAAGACTTGTGCTGAATGTCTGAGAAATAAAAAGAACTGGTGGGAACAATAATTAATAAACGAGGGCAGGTGTGGCGAATTAAAGTCCATGGCAACCAAAAGTAGATGAAAGGAAAGAGGTTAGAGAACACAAAAACATAGGAAAAAAGCTACTAAACCTAAACCTAAGACGTGACCTGGGCAAGGGATCCTGACCCACAGGGCTACAGTGGCAGGGGTCAACTAAGTTCCGTTCTAGTTATCTTCTTAAAGGCTCAACGTTCAATGAAACTCTTGGAACAAGAAGCTAATTAGTAGATCTGATCTAATTAGAGTGTGCAGGCAGACAGTATAAAGTGTCCAGGGAGTGCATCATTCCTTGAATGTTTTCTTTACAACTCTCTACACAATCTTTTAATAGAAATATGTACTGTTGTATTTTTGATATATTACCTCCTCTGTTCTTAAAGAGAATCGTCTCTCGTTTCGTTCCATCTGTCCTCCGTCTGTGTTCTTCTGAATATTTACAGACAAAATGATTGTGTGGACTTGTTTTGATCTTGAACAATAGACGCTAATTGAGCCGAATTCTCACAGAAGGATTTACTTGCATCTGTGAGCAACTAATGAGGAGTTATTTTTGTTTCGTGCAGCCGCTGTTCAGTCTCGGCGACGTTTGCTTCAACGTGACTTCAAAGTTTGTTATCCCTGACCGTGGCCTCAATCTTCACCCTGGCGTGACCGCGTAAGAAGTTAACATGACGATGCAAACCAAGGAGCTGTTAACGGGTCTTCGGTACGACTTCCACCACAGCGTCCGTCCTGGCTTCTACAAGCCAAGAACCAACTCAAGCCTCTCGTTGGCGGCAGCCCTGGGTCCTAATCCCCGTGTGTGGTTTCCAGACCTCGGCCAATGGCAGCACTCAGATTAGGCAGGAAGTCAATCCAATAGTGTTTTCCTTAGTCGGGACAACTGCGACTTGTCTGAGAATAGACAACTCAAAGCGTTAAAACTGCAGTAGTTTGATTGGTTCGGCCAACTTTTCTGTTTGGGACTATCAGATGTTTGATGAGCACTGAACTCCTCTGCTTGGTGAGTTTGCTTCCCATCTATTAAGAGCTGTTGATGATTAATCAATCCAAAAATAATATATATATTCATTGTTATAATTGTATACTTTTAATTTCATGCATGCCAAATGATTACAGTGGATTTATTCCACAAATTGTCATGCTGACACTCAAATAGTACTTGAACGTGTGCTCGTATTAAACACATGCAAAACTTCTTATTGTTAACTAAAGAAAACATATAGAAATGACTACACGAAAAATATCATTGAACATATTAGTCAATCAAATTAAGTGCTGTCAAATGACTATTTTTCCAATTTAGAATATTATTAGGAACAACAAGAGGACAAGATCAACATATATACAGTATGTACAAATATGATACTACAAGTGATATCAAAGACGCAGTTAGTGAAATAAATAATACTACAGAAATGACGATAAACATTATTACACTACAAATTGATCAATCAATACCAATAGAAATAACACTATTGATACTGAATAATAAGAATAATTACCTCTCTAATCAACAATAACAATACATATATTTCATGATAACTTGAGCTACAAAAGAAAGCAGAAAAATGGAGGGGAAGAAAAAGAATCCGACTCTATTAACCGTGTAGATATTTATAGTAACAACAGGTTATATTTTGTCAGTGTGCCATGTGTTACCCAGTTTACCCTCGGGCAACAACGTTAATATATGATTGATGAAACTTGATTATATGCACGAGTGTATGTATGTATATGTACTTGTATATGTATAGTATGTGTATATGTATATGTTTGTACAGTGAATGTATATGTACATGTATGTGTATATGTATGTTTGTGCAGTGAATGTGTAAGTACAGTATGTGTATATGGTTATACAGTGAATGTATATGTACATGTATATGTGTGTTTGTACAGTGAATGTATATGTACATGTATGTTTGTACAGTGAATGTATATGTACAAGTATGTGTATATGTATGTTTGTACAGTAAATGTATATGTACATGTATATGTGTGTTTGTACAGTGAATGTATATGTACATGTATGTTTGTACAGTGAATGTATATGTACAAGTATGTGTATATGTATGTTTGTACAGTAAATGTATATGTACATGTATATGTGTGTTTGTACAGTGAATGTATATGTACATGTATGTTTGTACAGTGAATGTATATGTACAAGTATGTGTATATGTATGTTTGTACAGTGAATGTATATCTACATGTATGTGTATATGTATGTTTGTACAGTGTGGATATATGTATCGTATGTATGTACTGTATTTGTGTATGTATGTGCGGGTGTATGTACTTATGTAAGCAAATATATTCCTAATGCAATTCGATCCCCGCTTCCGCCATCTTAGTCACTGCCGTTGTGTCCTTGGGCAAGACACTTTACCCACCTATTAACACCAAAACGTTGTATACATGTTTCGGTGTTAATACGTCATATATATCTATATAAGCTATGTTTTGGTGTCAATACGACATACTGTATATACTATGTTTTGGTGGTAATAAGACATAAATATACTATGTTTTGGTATAAATACGACAAATTTAAATTCTATGTTTTCGTGTCAATACGACAAATATATATACTTTATTTTGGTGTAAATACGACATATATACTATTTTTTGGTGTTAATACAACATACATATACTATGTTTTGGTGTTAATACGACATGTATATATGTATATATATATATATATATATATATATATATATATATATATATATATATGTTATGTTTTGGTTTGAATGTGCCATATGTTTTGGTGTGAATACGACATAAATATACCATTTTTTGGTGTTAATATGACGTTTTTATACATGTATACTTTATTTTGGTGTTAGTACAACATATTTGGTGTGAATACGACATAAATATACCATGTTTTAGTGTTAATATGACGTATATATACATATATACTTTATTTTGGTGTTAGTACAACATATTTGGTGTGAATACAACAAACATATACTATGTTTTGGTGTTAATAGGACATACATGTACTATGGGACGGAATAGTTCGGTTGGTAAAGTGGCCGTGCCAGCAACTTGAGGGTTCCAGGTTCGGTCCCCGCTTCCGCCATCCTAGTCACTGCCGTTGTGTCCTTGGGCAAGTCACATTACCCACCTGCTCCCAGTGCCACTCACACTGCTTTAAATGTAACTTGGATATTGGGTTTCACTATGTAAAAGCGCTTTGAGGCACTAGAGAAAAGTGCTATATAAATATAATTCACTTCACACACACTTCACTGCTTACGGCCTTCCCATACACCCCCCCAACTTAAGCTGTACATCAAGCAAGAATGGAAAAGAATTCCACTTCAAAAATGTGTCTCCTCAGTTCCCAAACCTTTTTTGAGTGTTGTTCAAAGGAAAGGCCATGTAACACACTGGTAAAAATGCCTTTTTTGCAATGTGCTGCTGCCATTAAATTCTAAGTTGATTGATTATTCAATTAAATATAAGTGGAAAAGGATTTGCAAATCATTGTATACTCTTCTTATTTACCATTTATACAACGTGACAACTTCACTGCTTTTGTAATGTGGGACCACACTATTATGGAACTTTGAGTGTAAATATGGTGAGCTCGTCATTAAAAAGGGGATTTGACGGGTCATAGTGGATCTGCCTCATCAAGCTTTACAGCTCCACAATATATAGATAAAGGATTTGATCCTTATATACTAGGTTGGGAAAAGCCCTTTTCAGGTCCATAAATGCTCGTTTGGGTTGGAAGAGTGTCAGGTTCAAGCACTGATGACATCTATTAAACAGACAAGAAGCAAGGAATCATGCAGCAACAGACTTCAATTTTGGCTCAATGTGGAAAAAAATTTGGGGCTGCAAACTCAGTTACAACCACCCACCATGCTCTAAGGTCCAGTCCCATGTGCTCCTTTATTTATTTGGGAGGTCCCTGGTTACACGATAGGGGGGGTAATTTCAGCAGCCCCATTTGGACACAATATATGATTATTCAGAAATGCAAATGTACTGACACTCGTGATATCGCCCTGTCTCCGCTTTTTCTGCGTCACGGTACTCGATGTTCTGGACACAAACACTGATACGAGACGACTCGCCATCTAAGATTTAATCTTAGATCTTAGAATCAAGTCACAACTATGGTCCCCGGCTAGCTCTAAAAGTGGTGTTTTGAAAAAGACTGTTATGTATAGGGTAATCACTTACTGGAATCGACAATGTTGATACCACAATATCTGGTATCAATCACCAGCAGAGTGGGTTTTAAAAATAGACTAAGAGAAGTATTACGGAAAGAGATTGTTCTAGATTGTACCTAATGTCATGACTGGTTGTATTTACTATTGACTGTTTTATTGATTATGGGACAAGCAGTAGAAAATTGATGGATGGTTCTTTTTCGTCACTTATTGTTTGTCTTTGGTATACTAATGTGTATATTTTAAGCCATGGGTTCTTTGTTTTATTTTTGCAAAAATATACATATCTATTTTTATATTGCTATTTTTATCTTTGGCATGAACATTATTATGTAAACTCAAAGTTATTTTTTTTAGGTTCTTTGTTGTTGCTATTTTTGTATTACAACATGTTATTTTTTTTATCACGTTGTCCTGCATTGTAATCTTTTGTTTTGTGATTGTGTGATGTTTTTACCTGGAACCCAGGAAGAATAGTCTCCACTGCGGCGGAGACTAATGGGGATCCTTAACAAACTAAACTAAACTAAACTAAACTTAGATTGCGGGTTGTCCCTTAGCACAAATAGAAAAGTACCACTTCAGCACAATTGATAATAACTACAGCAACGGCCCTTAAGAATAAGAGTTGTGTGATAACTCACACATAATAATTCCAACAAAGAACCCTTTCAAACACCTCTTGCCCTAATTCAACATGACAAATGTTCTTCTTGGTGATTGGACCAAAAAAAATAAATATATGCCACAGACACATTTTACAACGCAATCTAGCAGAACTTTTCTGACACCTCCAGTTTATTGTATTTTTAATCCAAATTTGCATATTGGCCAGGTGTTCAAATACATTTGTCCAAACATCTGATAGCGTTGCGATATGTTTGTCACCAGACATTGGGAGATGGAAAGCAGGTGTTTAAATATTGACTTTTTTAAAAGTGGACCAGTTTGAACAAATGGATGCCCCGGCCCCAGGTTAAATATGGATGTGGATGTTCAAATGTGGCATTAATGTTCTCCCCTGTGTTTCTCCCCCCCGCTCTAACACAGATCCAGCCAAGAAGAGTCAAATAGAGGTAGGTGTCCTCTACACGCCTTCACACCTGCTCAAAAGTTATGAAGAACATGATGTCATGGCTGTCTTCAGTTTCCAATCATTTCTACAACTCATATTTTTTTGTGATTGGAGCACATACTTGTTGCTCACAAAAAATATTCATGAAGTTTGCTTCTGTTATGAATTTATTATGGCTCTACTGAAAATGTCAGCAATCAAAAGTATACATACAGCAATGTTAATATTTGCTTACATGTCCCTTGGCAAGTTTCACTGCAGTAAGGTGCTTTTGGTAGCCATCCACAATCTTCTGCTTACATTTTTCACCACAAACTTGCTGCAGTTCAACTAAATGTGTTGCTTTTCTCACATGGACTTATTTCTTCAGCATTGTCCACACCTTTATGTCATTACTTTGGGAAGGCCATTTTGAAACCTTAATGTGGGGTGGGGGGCGTGGCCTGCGGACATGCAGCGAAGCGGGGTGAGCCAGGACCGGCTTTGAGATCAGCAACAGGTGCATAGAAGTCCCACCTGGGCCTGGTTATCTAATCACCTGTCGCTCTGTTAAAGGCAGTAGCCGGGAAGGAGAGGTGGTGGTTGGAGTTGTAGCGCGAGAGGGAGCGAGAGCAAGTTTCACACATACAAAAGACAATTGCTGAAAAGCACTACAGATACTTTATTGCTTAAATAAAACAGTGTCTGAAAACCCTGAAAAGGAGCGGAGATGTCTGTACTTGGTGGTCCGAAGAACCCGGAAGTGATAGACTTCCACACTTAATTGTAGCCTGATTTAACCGATCCTTTACCACTTTTGAGGTGTGTTTAAGGTCATTGTCCTGTTGGAACTCCCAACTGCGCCCAAGACCCAACCTCCGGGTTAAAGATTTTAGCTTGTCCTGAAGAATTTGGAGTTAATCCTCCTTTTTTCATTTTCCCATTTAGATTACCAGTTCCATTGGCAGCATAATAGCATAATACTACCACCACCATGCTACCATGCTTGACGGTAGGTTTGGTGTTCCTGTTGCTGGGTATTGTAGCCAACAGTTCAATTTGTGTTTCTTCTGACACCACACGGACAATCAATCAAATCAATCGATGTTTGCTTATATATCTCTAAATCACAAGTGTCTCAAAGGGCTGCACAAGCCATAACGACATCCTCGGTTCAGATCCACATAAGAGCAAGGAAAAACTCACAACCCAGTGGGATGTCAAAACGAATGACTATGAGAAACCTTAGAGAGGACCGCAGATGTGGGTGACCCCCCACCTCCAGATAAGACCGGATGCAATGGATGTCGAGCGGGTCTAGCATAAAATTGGGAAAGTCCAAATGGCCAAAGATCAGACCTTCCGGGGGAAAGTTCCGTTGTCATTGCTGTACGTATACTTTTGACCCAGCGGATTTGTTCCCTGTGACGGACTTCCTGCCATCCGTGTGTGGGTTGCAGTGCCGATCATTACAGGACACGTCATAGCAGGTTGGACTCTGATTTATTGTTTCAATAATCATCAAGTCTTCTTGCCTTTCTGTCACGCCACTTTTCAGTGCGCTGGCTCTTCCTGCTTGCTGTCGCGGTGCACCTGTCGGTGGCCGGTATGCACGTCTGTTGCGGGGTCTCATCGTCTTCCGGGTCTCGTTCGTCGCTCTCGTGGTTGTTGTTGTCGCGTGTTCCTTCTCCTTCTTCTGGCACGATTGTTCCTCCCTCGCCCCTCTTATGCTGCAGCACAAGATGCAGGGATTGAGCACAGGTGTGTCGTGTACGCACCTGACTCTGATTGCTGCTTCAGCGCCGCTCCGAGTGCGTCACGCTTCTCCTCTCTGCTGCATGCCCCGCCTCCTGGCCTCCATGTTGGTCAAGACAGCTGCTCCTCTCAGCCCGCTGTCGGCCCGTCGGCTGCGTCGCTCCACACTCACATTTTCAGTGGAGCCATAATAAATTCATAAAAGAACCCAAACTTGATGGACGTTGTTTTGTGAGCAACAAGTATGTGCTCCAGTCACTACATCACAAAAAAATAAGAGTTGTAGAAATGATTTGAAAGTCAAGACAGCCATGACATAATGTTCTTTACCACTTTTGACAGCGATGGCGGTATATTCCTGTTTTTAGCTGATGAACTTCCCTGCACTCTGTGGTTGTGACAGATGCCATCCCCATTCGGAGCGGGCCTAACTCACGAGAAGAAGATCGGCCACAGAAGAGTGGATGCTTCAGGAGAAACCACCTACAAGAAGGTTGGCTCTTCTTCAAATTCTCCTCTCTCCGCCTTGATTACTCTCTCTTTTTGTCTTACTGTGTGGGATTCTCTCTTTGATTCCCAAGTACTAATCCTATGTAAGCTCGCCTTCCCGATTTCATCAGCTGCCCTCCACCTACTTCTTTTTATCCGCCGCCCCCAGACCACCTCCTCCGCCTTAAAGGGAGCCATCCAATTGGGTATTGGATATACCGTTGGCAACCTAAGCTCCAAGCCCGAGAGAGATGTGCTCATGCAGGACTTTTACGTGGTGGAGAGCATCTTCTTCCCCAGGTACCCGTGTCTGTACTCTTTGTGTACTCTGGTGTACTCTGTGTGTACTCTGGTGTACTCTGTGTGTACTCTGGTATACTCTGGTGTACTCTGGTGTACTCTGGTGTACTCTGGTGTACTCTGTGTGTACTCTGTGTACTCCCAGTGTCTAATCCTCTCCCTTGTGCTCGCAGTGAGGGCAGCAACCTCACACCAGCCCACCACTTCCCAGACTTCAGGTTTAAAACCTACGCGCCCGTGGCTTTCCGCTACTTCCGGGAGCTGTTTGGGATACGACCGGACGATTACCTGGTGATGTTTTGTTTCTTCTAACCATTGGGAATTTTATCGCCAATTAGCATTATACCGTTTATTGTTACATCGCTAATCAAGTCTAAGAGCCTGAACTGATGAAGCCTTCTGAGGTATTGGCACCAGCCGCTGAACTAGATGTGACCAATCTAAGTCTAAGATTAGATGTGACCAATCTAAGTCAAAGATTAGATGTGAACAATCAAAGTCTAAGACTAGATGTGACCAATCTAAGTCTAAGATTAGATGTGACCAATCTAAGTCTAAGACTAGATGTTACCAATCTAAGTCTAAGATTAGATGTGACCAATCTAAGTCTAAGACTAGATGTTACCAATCTAAGTCTAAGACTAGATCTGACCAATCTAAGTCTAAGACTAGATGTTACCAATCTAAGTCTAAGACAAGATCTGACCAATGTAAGTCTCAGAGCGTGAACTGATTAAGCCTTCTGAGGTATTGGCATCAGTCACTAAACTAACCTGTCTAAGACTAACTGTGACCATTCGAAGACTAAGACTACATCTAACCAATCTAAGTCTAAGACTATATCTGAACAATCTAAGTCTAACAATAGATGTGACTTTTCTAAGACTAAATGTGACCATCCTAAGACTAAGACTAGATCTAACCAATCTAAGTCCAAGACTAGATCTGATCGATCTTAGTCTAAGACTAGATCTGACCAATCAAAGTCTAACACTAGATTTGACCTGTCTAAGACTAAATGTGACCATTCCAAGACTAAGACTAGATCTAACAAATCTAAGTCCAGGACCAGATCTGACCAATCTAAGTCTAAGAGCGTGAACTGATAAAGCCTTCTGAGGTATTGGCACCAGCCGCTAAACTAGATGTGACCAATCTAAGTCTAAGACTAGATGTGACCAATCTAAGTCTAAGACTATACGTGACCAATAAAAACTAGATCTGACCAATCTAAGTCTAAGACTAGATGTGACCAACGAAGTCTAAGACTAGATATGACCGATCTTAAGTCTAAAACTAAATGTGACCAATCTAAGTCTAAGACTAGATGTGACCATTCTAAGTCTAAGAGTAGATCCAACCAATTTAAGTTTAAAACTAGATTTGACCAATTTAAGTCTAAGACCCTATCTGACCAATCTAAGTCTAAGAGCGTGAACTGATGAAACCTTATGAGGTACGGCGTGGCGCAGTGGGAAGAGTGGCCGTGCGCAACCCGAGCGTCCCTGGTTCAATTCCCACCTAGTACCAACCTCGTCACGTCCGTTGTGTCCTGAGCAAGACACTTCACCCTTGCTCCTGATGGGTGCTGGTTGGCGCCTTGCATGGCAGCTCCCTCCATCAGTGTGTGAATGTATGTGTGAATGGGTAAATGTGGAAGTAGTGTCAAAGCGCTTTGAGTACCTTGAAGGTAGAAAAGCGCTATACAAGTACAACCCATTTATCATTTATCATTTATTGTCACAAGCCGCTAAACTAGAAACAATCTAAGTCTAAGACTAGATGTGATCGATCTAAGTCTAAGAATAGATGTGACCATTCTAAGACTAGATCTAACCAATCTAAGTCTAAGACTAAATCTGACCAGTGTTAGACTAGATCTGACCAATCTAAGTCTAATACTAGATGTGACCAATCAAAGTCTAAGACCAGATGTGACCAATTAAAGTCTAAGAATGGATGTGACCATTCTAAGTGGAAGGCTAGATCTAACCAATCTAAGTTTTAAGACTAGATCTAACCAATCTAAGTTCTAAGACTAGATCTGACAATCTAGGTTCAAGACTAAATCTGACCAATCTAAGACCAAAGCTGTCCAATTTAAGTCTAAGAACGTGAACTGATAAAGCCTTTTGAGGTACCAGCCGCTAAACTTGATGTGGCCTATCTAAGCCTAAGACTAGATGTGACCAATTTAAGTCTAAGGGCAGATGTGACCAATCTAAGTCTTATACTAGATATAACTAACTAAGTCTTAGACTAGATGTGACCAATCTAAGTCTAAGACCAAATGTGACCAATCTAAGTCTTATACTAGATGAAAAAAACTAAGTCTTAGACTAGATGTGACCAATCTAAGTCTAAGACTGGATGTGACCAAACTAAGTCCAAGACTAGATCTGACCATTCTAAGTGTAAGACAAGATCTGGCCAATGTAAGTCTAAGACTGGAACTGATCAATCTAAGTCTAAGACTCAATGTGACCAATCTAAGTCTAAGACCTGATGTGACCAATCTAAGTCTAAGACTAGATCTAACAAATCTAAGTCTATGAGCATGAACTGATCAAGTCTTCTGAGGTCTTGGCACCAGCCGCTAAACTAGATGTGACCAATGACCTGGATGAATGAGAACATTCATAGACACAGCCATTTAACTTTAAGCACTTCCTGTTTGGGATTCTCATGATGATTGGTTTACTATTGGTTACTTTTGTACTTATGTTACCTTGACTTTGGCAATGGTGCCATTTTTGTTTTGTTTATATTGTAACATTCGAATGGTGATAAATGAATGTGATGTGGCAGTTGCTGCGGTTTGAGGAAACACTCGATTGCTTTTTCAACGAGTGTTTCCTCAAACCGCAGCAACTGCCACGCCACATTCATTAATCACCATTCGAAAATTACTTTACAAACAAAACAAAAATGGCACCATTGCCAAAATCAAGGTAACACAAGTAACTAATGTGAACATTAAAATAAAATGGACGTAGAGAACACAAATTTTTACAATGGAATTCAGGGTGCGCATCGTGCATTAGAACTAATTGCAAGCACTGCCAGGAACTGTAACTACAAAGTTGACTTAGTCTTTGTATCTTATCCCTTTTGTATTTTATCCTTCAAGGGGATAGTTTCAAATGAAATAAACCATCGTGTCGCAACAGCATAGGTCTGCTGCCATCTAATGCCAGCCACAACAGGAGCAGCTGACTGCAGTAGTGGCAGCCAATCCAAAGGGCGCTTAATGTGCCTTGGGTTACAATTGAGTTGCTATTGTGACATCCAGTGGACACATTTAGAACAGCAGTTTCTTTCATTTAAAAAAATGCAGCTCATTTTCATATTTAGCCAACAGCTCTTGCGGACCCGGTTAAACCTGTTTGTTTGACAGCCCTGTAAAGCTTTCTTTTTCTAAACTCAACAGTAGACTAGACTGCATCCGTCAGCAGTTTTGATAAAACTACAAAAAAGTAATATTATAAATACTTTAAAAAGCTGACGTCTAGGTTTTAACATGCGTGTTTACTTCTGCAGTATTCCCTCTGTAACGAGGCACTCATTGAGTTGACCAACCCAGGAGCCAGCGGCTCCATATTCTACGTCACCCGGGATGACGAGTTCATCGTCAAAACTGTCCAACACAAAGAGGCGGAGTTTTTACAGAAGCTTCTTCCCGGTTACTACATGGTAAGTCGCAGTCCATATCGGTTAGGATTAATATTTAATTTCATTTACTTTAGGCTCATGCACAAAATCTGAGGATTACGAAGTCAAACCAGTCTATACAGGAGGTTCTCAACCTTTGTCACCAAGTACCACCTCAGAAAACACCAACAATAATTTACAGTAGCGTAGTAGGCCCAAGTATTTATTAAAACAACAACGCATTTAATACTTTGGCCACCGTAACATTACACACAGTTTTAACAGTCGTATTTATTTATTTACAGACACACCATAATGACCAACAATAATGTACAGTAGCGTGGTAGGCCTAAGTATTCATTAAAACAACAACTCATTTAATACTTTGGCCACCGTAACACTACGCACAATTTTAACAGTCGTATTTATTTATTTATTTATTTATTTACAGACAGATGTCATTTTGTATTACATTATTGTTTCTTCTGTTAATATCACAGTCCGTTCTGCAAAAAGGTCCCTAGAAGCACACAGCTTATGGACGTTATAACTTCACCTTTATCTTTACTTTTTACGCCAAAATGCGTCCATTCTCCCTTTTCTGTCAACAAGCTGTATCGGCTTGTAAGTGCTCTGTGTGCGTGCGGTGCCGAACATGCTGCTCTGCTCGTAAAACCAGCAATGTCACGATGTGACGACGATGAGGGGGGGGGGGGCGGTATTTTTTAGAGGCGGTATAGTACCGAATATGATTCATTAGTATTGAGGTACTATACTGGTACCGGTATACCGTCCAACCCTACATTGTATGGTATGCATGTTCGAAATTAACTGAAACTGAACTGAACTGAACTGAACTGAACGGAACAGATTTTTTCGTGTGTGTGAGCAAACGCAAAAACTCCTTGAGCATTCCCAAACCTGACTAAATAACAACTTAAATGTTCTATTATAACTTAAATGTTCTATTATAATGATTATCATATATATGATTTTTTATTTGCTAATATAATTGTGTTGACCCACTTACAATGACAACAAAAAAAAAAAGATTTTCATGAGCAGAGGTGGGTAGTAACGCGCTACATTTACTCCGTTACATCTACTTGAGTAAATTTTGGGATAAATTGTACTTTTAAGAGTAGTTTTTATGCAACATACTTTTACTTTTACTTGAGTATATTTATAGAGAAGAAACGCTACTTTTACTCCGCTCCATTTATCTGCAATCAGGTCGCTACACGCTACTTTTTTTTAATCGATCTGTTAATGCACGCTTTGTTTGTTTTGATTTTGTCAGACACGCATTCAAAGTAGGAACTACACATGCCTGTTTCACCAATCACGTGCAGTCACTGGTGACGTTAGACCAATCAAACAGAGCCAGGTGGTCACGTGACCGTCACACGTAGAACCCAAACTTATTGGGGTGTTACCATTTAGTGGTCAACTGTACGGAATATGTACTGTACTGTGCAATCTACTAATACAAGTTTCAATCCATCAACCAATCAATCAAAAGTGTAAAGGAAAAAATACACTTTTTATTTCAACCGTACTTCCCGTCCTAAGCCTAAAGACTGATCGCACAGTTCCTGTCTTCACAATAAAAGCGCCGCTCCATCGCGCCTGCGCTAACAAAATAAGAGTCTCCGAAAGCCAGAGCAAACAAGCTAGCAAACTACGGAGTTTGCCGCCAATGTATTTCTTGTAAAGTGTATAAAAACGAATATGGAAGCTGGACAAATAAGATGCCAAAAACCAACGACTTTCATGATGTATTAGACAGGAAGGAGGAACTTTTTTTCTCCTCCATTTAAAAACCGGGACGTTATCAGCACTATACTGTCTGATTCCAATCAATGCAAGTCATCAGAATCAGGTAATACACCAACTTATATTCTTGTCTTCATGAAAGATAGGAATCTATATGTTAAACATGCATGTATATTCATTAAAACACCTTTAACATGTCAACAAAAACGGCAAAATAAATAAATATAAATTATATACTGTATATATAACTGTATGTATGTATATATATATGATATGTGTGTGTATGTATATATGAGGTAGATCACCTCGACTTGGTCATTTATTAAGTAATTGATTAACGTTGAAACACTTATTATTGGGGTGTTACCATTTAGTGGTCAATTGTAGGGAATATGTACTGTACTGTGCAATCTACTAATACAAGTTTCAATCAATCAATCAATGCCTGTTAAGTTATTGTGGCTCAATTTGCCTTAATTTTTTTATTTTAATGTATTATTATTTAATATATAATATTGTTTTAGTTGCTTAAGAGATATTCCTGGCTCTGAATTTGCTCATTGCTATTTTTATGTTTTTGTGCATTATTTGTTGCCGTAATCATTAAACAAACAGGTTACTCATCAGTTACTCAGTACTTTAGTTTTTTCACAACATACTTTTTACTTTTACTCAAGTAAATATTTGGGTGACTACTTCTTACTTTTACTTGAGTAATACATCTGTAAAGTAACAGTACTCTTACTTGAGTACAATTTCTGGCTACTCTACCCACCTCTGTTCATGAGCTGTGTACTAGTTAGTACCCCTTTCAGGCATCGCATTTAGTGCCCATTAAAACATTCACATGTAGCACAATGAAATGTAAGCATGTTTACATTCCTGCAACTAATACACATCTGTATTAGTATTTCTTTAATATAATAACAACATTTCATGATTAATATTTATAAATTAAGATTCTTAATGTATGACACCGGAATAAGCACACATTTGATTGGTAAATCCAGAGGAAACTATCATGGAATTTCATGAGTAGAATTTAATCCGTTTACTATGTTATATAGCAGGGGTCGGCAATCCAAAATGTTGAAAGAGCCATATTGGACCAAAAATACAAAAACAAATCTGCCTGGAGCCGCAAAAAAATTAAAAGCCATTTTACATACAGATAGTGTGTCATGAGATATAAATGAAATTATGAGGACTTAAAGGAAACTAAATGAGCTCAAATATAGCTACAAATGAGGCATAATGATGCAATATGTACATACAGCTAGCCTAAATAGCATGTTAATAATGTCAACAAAACTCACCTTGGTACATTCATGCACAACGTTATAAGTTTGGTGGACAAAATGAGACGGAAAAAGAAGTGGCATAAATCACGTCTTAGAAAGTCAGAGAAAGTTATACACGTAAACAAACTAGGGTGAGTTCAGGGACCGCCAAAATTAGTAGGACAAAACGGCGCTCGCCAAATACTCGAATCAGTGAAGCATGTTTAGTATAGACAGTGTGCTTTATAGCAATTAGGGAGGTTTGTGTCATGTTTGTCCTCCTACAGAAACCAAATTAAAACAAAAAATACGTTTTTTTCCCCTCATCATTTCCATTTTTCATATATTAATTGAAAAGGCTCCAGAGAGCCACTAGGGTGACGCTAAAGAGCCGCATGCGGCTCCAGAGCTGCGGGTTGCCGACCCCTGGTATATATAGTACAAGCACTGTGGAATAGAAGATTGTATGCATAAATAGAGGTATTGAGGGTTTATTAAAGTTCGCCCATGATTTAACACGTATGACTTTCTTCTGAAGAATCTCCAGTTTTTGAAGATAAGTGCGATACGTGTTGCACCGTACCACATTGCAATAGTTTATATGTGCCTCAAATAGAGTACCATACAGAATTAGGAGAGCGTTAAAGGGCCTCAATGTTGAGAATAGACCGACATATTTAGATCGATTATTCATTAAATATTTAATATGGCTTCTGAAATGTACAGATGTAAACACCAAGGAATGAAGTGCTCTCAACTCTACAGTAAGACTGTTTGAATATTTAATGAAGTGATTCTTTGATGGCGATCGTGAAGCACACTTTGAGAATAACTGGTCTCGACGCCTTACCCGACTTCCTGGCGTTGGCTTCGATTGTGGCGATGACGCCAAAGTACCGGCTTTGTAACAGCTAGGAGTTTGTACCACGCTAAGTAGACTTTAACAGGCTTAGCGCTCAGCAGCGTTATCCAGGACCTTGGGCATATGTCTAGCACAGTCTTTTTCCACCCCATTTTTGAGCCAAGGCACTTATTTTGCTTTGGAAAAACTCCGGAGTTACACCACCAGTGGAAATCATTAAACAACGAAATTCAGTTGACAGTAAAAAGTCGTTGTCGCAATTGTTGGATATGACTTTAAAGCACAAGCAAGCATACATGAGTATATCTCTTGTCTCAAAGTAGGTGTACTGTCCCCACCTGTCACATCACACCCTGACTTATTTGGGCTTTTTTGCAGTTTTCCTTTGTGTAGCGTTTTACTTCTATTTTTGTGGCTTTTTCTCTTCTTTTGGAATTTTCCTGTAGCAGTTTCATGTCTTCCTTTGAGCGATATTTCCCACACCAATTTTTGTTTTAGCAATCAAGAATATTTCAGTTGTTTTTAATCCTTCTTTGTGGGGATGTTGTCGATTGTCACGTCATGTTCGGATGTACATTGTGGACGCCGCAGTAGGTCTTTGCTGTCGTCCAGCATTCCGTTTTTGTTTACTTTGTAGCCAGTTCAGTTTTTGTTTCGTTCTGCATAGCCTTCCCTAAGTTAAAGTTAAAGTATGTTAAAGTACCAATGATTATCACACAAGCAATAGGTGTGGTGAAATTTGTCGCCTGAGTTTTACACATCTCCTTGTTCACCCCCTGGGAGGTGAGGGGAGCAGTGAGCCCGGGAATCATTTTTGGTGATTTACCCCCGATTCCAACCCTTGATGTGCCAAGCAGGGAGGTAATGCCTCCCATTTTTCTAGTCTTTAGTTTATTGTGTGGTCAGGGTTTGAACTCACAACCTACCAATCTAAGGGCGGACACTATAACCACCAGGCCATTGAGTAGTATGCTTCAATAGCTTTTCTCAGGGGCACTCACCTTTTGTTTATTTTTGGTTTAAGCATTAGATACCGATTAGTCAACGAGTCTTCTCATAACTTTTATGGACAGAATGTTTAGACGCAGTCAGGGCGTTGAGGGGTTTGGTGGCTCCAGGATTAGGTCTCTGCTTTTTGCAGATGATGTGGTCCTGGTGGCTTCATCTGGCCAGGATCTTCAGCTCTCACTGGATCGGTTCTCATCTGAGTGTGAAGCGACTGGGATGTGAATCAGCACCTCCAAATCCGAGTCCATGGTTCTCGCCTGGAAAAGGGTGGAGTGCCATCTCCGGGTTGGGGAGGAGACCCTGCCCCAAGTGGAGGAGTTCAAGTTCCTTGGAGTCTTGTTCACGAGTGGGGGAAGAGTCGATGGTGAGATCGACAGGCGGATCGGTGCGGCGTCTTCAGTAACGCGGACACTGTGTCGATCCGTTGCGGTGAAGAAGGAGTTGAGCCGGAAGGCAAAGCTCTCAATTTACCGGTCGATCTACGTTCCCATCCTCACCTATGGTCATGAGCTTTGGGTTATGTCCGAAAGGACAAGATCACGGGTACAAGCGGCCGAAATGAGTTTCCTCCGCCGGGTGGCGGGGCTCTCCCTTAGAGATAGGGTGAGAAGCTCTGCCTCTGGGAGGAACTCAAAGTAAAGCCGCTGGAGCCAGATGAGGTGGTTTGGGCACCCGAACGCCTCCCTAGGGAGGTGTTTAGGGCACGTCCAACCAGTAGGAGGCCACGGGGAAGACCCAAGACACGTTGGGAAGACTATGTCTCCCGGCTGGGCTGGGAACTCCTCGGGATCTCCCGGGAAGAGCTGGACGAAGTGGCTGGGGAGTGGAAAGTCTGGCTTTCCCGGCTTAGGCTGCCGCCCCCGCAACACGACGTTGGATAAGCGGAAGAAGATAGCATTAGATACCTTCTTACCTGCACTCTGCCTCTCACTGTTTCCGACATCTACAAAGCAATTAGCTACCGGCTGCCACCTGCTGATATGGAAGAGTATTACACGGTTACTCTGCCGAGCTCAAGACAGCACCGACACTCAACAATAACACATCATTTTGAAGATTATAATAGAAACATTTTCAACCCAAATAGGTGAGATTAGATCGTCTCCCACGGCACACCAGACTGTATCTCACGTGGTCTGGTAGACTGAAACATGTCCTCTCGACTGACTCATCTAAAACTGTACCCCTTCTTTATTCACCCCGCCCTTCTTCAGAACTTGAACCAGAACCCTCGGACGCTGCTACCCAAGTTCTTCGGCCTCTACTGTGTCCAAAGCGGGGGTAAAAACATCCGGGTGGTCGTGATGAACAACATTCTACCGCGCTCCGTCCGCATGCACCTGAAATTTGACCTGAAGGGCTCCACTTACAAGAGGCGAGCGTCCAAGAAAGAACGAGAGAAGTCCAAACCCACTTTCAAAGATCTGGACTTTTTGAGTGATGTTCCCGAGGGCCTCAGTCTGGACCAGGACACGTATAGTGCTCTGGTGAAAACTCTGCAACGAGACTGTCTGGTAGGAGAAAGCACAGGAAAAGAATGTCATTAAAGTACATCAAAATGATTGTGTGTCGTACATCCAAGGTCCTGGAGAGTTTTAAGATTATGGACTACAGTTTGCTCCTCGGGGTCCACAACAAGACACAAGCAGAGAGGGAGCGGCAGTCCCAGGGTTCGCCAGCAGATGGCGCGGATGAGACGCGGCCCCTGGCCCAGAGAGCTCTGTACTCCACTGCAATGGAGTCTATACTGGGAGGGTCCACACGCAGGGAAACCCTGGACCATGACGACACGTACGTGGGCAGGTCTCAACGCCCCTAGGGCTGCACACGCTAACGTCTTCACTCTCTCCGCAGAATGGGCGGCATTCCGGCTGCGGGAGTCAAAGGAGAGCGCCTCCTCCTGTTCATCGGTATCATCGACATTCTGCAGTCCTACCGGTATGAGCCCGGCATGTTAATTCCTTCCAGCAGCTCAATCGATACTTTTAACCGAGCCTGTCTACCTTGTCCGGTGCACAGACGCCAGAGGTCAAACGTAAAACAACCACTGTCAGATGTTTATATGCCAAAATATGTCAGACAATGCAATTCTCTTACAGGTGGACGAAGAAATTGGAGCACTCCTGGAAGGCTGTCATCCATGATGGGGTGTGTAGTTTTTCCCTTTCTACAGTCCTGGTCAAAAGTTGACGGATGGGTAGTAGATAGATGGATAGTACTTTATTGATTCCTTCAGGAGAGTTCCCTCAGGAAAATTAAATACACTTGTAAAGAACATAAGTTAAACAAGTTTCACTGCAATAAGACGCTTTTGGTAGCCATCCATAAGCTTCTGGCAAACTTCCGGTGGAATTTTTGACCACTCCTCTTGACTAAATTGGTGCAGTTCAGCTAAACGTGTTGCTTTTCAGACATGAACTTGGTTCTTCAGCATTGTCCACACGTTTAAGTCAGGACTTTGAGATGGCCATTCTAAAACCTTCATTCCTTTACCACTTTTGAGGTCATTGTCCTATTGGAACACCCAACTGCGCCCAAGACCCAACCTCCGGGCTGATGATTTTAGCTTGTCCTGAAGAATTTGGAGGTAATCCTCTTTTTTCAGTGTCCCATTTAAAGCACCAGTTCCATTGGCAGCAAAACAGGCCCAGAGCATAACACTACCACTACCATGCTTGACCGTAGGCATGCTGTTTCTGGGATTAAAGGCCTCACTGTTATGGTTTGCAGGGGGGAGGTGACAGCAACCGACACCAGGGGGTTGTTTAGCTCTAAGATTTATTATATACAAAAACCATATACACATATATTGGCCCTGCGATGAGGCAGCGACTTGTCCAGTGTGCACCCCGCCTTCCGCCCGATTGTAGCTGAGGTAGGTAGGTAGGTAGGTAGGTAGGTAGGTAGGTAGGTAGGTAGCTCTTTATTGTCATTGCAAAAAGTACAACGAAACTTTGTTTTCAGCACAAACCTGTTCAAGATTAGGCAAACAAACAGTGTACAGGGTTACAGAACAAGAAGGCTGATGGGTCGCCATAAGGCGCCCCGTAAAAGATGGGAAAAAGGTAAACGCTGGGGAAGGACCAGCGCCCCCGCGACCCCAAAGGGAATAAGCGTTACAAAATGGATGGATATACATATATAAATATATACATGTGGAAGTCTTGCTCCTCCAGGTTCTCTGGACCGCCAATGACGGACATGACAGCCGTGTTCATCTTTGTGAACAATTATTTTTCAATAATTTGCGCTTTCCAGCCATGTTATAGTTTATTGCTTGTTCCACCATTAACCACCTCCTCTCCTTCCCGACTGCTGCCTTTAACAGAGCGACAGGTGATCAGACAAACACTCACGGCTGTGTCATCTACGCACCTGTCACTAATCTTGCAGCCGATCCTGACACACCCCGCTTTGCTGCAGGTCCGCAGGCCACGCCCCCCACAATATATAATAATCAAACAATACTATATATACTAACTAAGGAAATGGAGTGTGTCAAAACCCAAGAGTGTGTGTGTTTGGGGCTATGTGTGTACTTAGCTGAAGTGTGTGCTACCAAGTGTTGGAACGAGAGACAAGGAAGTCCAGGGGAGAGAGAATCCCGTGTCCAAGCGGGAGGTCGAGACCCGAGAGGCAGTCCGGGAAGCAGGGGGAAAAACGAGGATTGTCGAGACGCACAGCTCGACACGTGGAACAAAGGCAGACTGCAGGAAGCACAACAAGGGAAAATGTGAGACCATATAAACACGACGGAGGAAAACACAGGGAGGATGATCGCTTACTTTACGCCAAGAGAAGATTATATTCCGGCGCTGCAGGGCAGGTTGTGCCGGCTTATGAAGGCAACTCGGTCATCACGAGCAGTTGTGCTGATTGCAGATTGTCTGCAGGTCCAAGGAAGAACGCCAGCAGCGGGGAGAGAGCGCTGATGGGCATTGCCCGCGGTGCACTCGTCAGGATGCAAATATGAGGCCATGACACTCACCTTTTCTCCTCCAAGCATATTGCTGGATATTGTGGTCAAACAGCTCCATTTTTGTTTCATCTGACCGCAGAACTTTCCTCCAGAAAGTCTTATCTTTGTCCATGTGATGTCAGATGAAACAAAAATGGAGCTGTTTGGCCACAATACCCAACAATATGTTTGGAGGAGAAAAACTAAGGCCTTTAAACCCAGGAACACCTTGCCTACTGTCAAGCATGGTGGTGGTAATATTATGCGCTGGGCCTGTTTTGCTGCCAATGGAACTGCTGCTTTAAATGGGATGATGAAAATGGAGGATTACCTCCAAATTCTTCAAGACCAGAAAAGGATTCTGGACACAGATGCAGGATTTAGAAACATATATTTATTCTGAACAGGGAAGGGGTCCAAAACGGGATACAAAGCAGGCTATCAAAACAGATCTGACCTGACCATTAAACTACCAAAATACTAACAACTCAAAACGCTCCGGCTATGGAGTGAAAAAGGGGCTAATAACAAAAACCCTAGACACAACAAAAGGCGCTCCAACGGAGGCGATGCTATGACGCTAATCTTCCCTGACAAAATCTACAAAGAATCTCCCGTGATTCAAAATGTACAAAAACGTGGCAATGGCTGAAGACAAGACTGTGGCAAAGGAAACGCTGGAGGTGAAGAGACGCAACCCTCCGGCACAGGACAGGAGGAGGATGAAACATTTATACACAAGAGGGAGGGTGACACAGGCGGGCACAATCAGCCAATCAGGAGTGACGTCAAACCAGTGAAACAGGCGGAACGGCAAGTGGTTTGAAACCAGAGGGAGAGTTAGCATTTCAAAATAAAACAGGAAATGACAAAACAACATGAAACCCGGACAAGACTTCACCCAGGTGTGACACAAATTCTTCAGGACAAGCTAAAATCTTTAGCCCGGAGGTTGGGTCTTAGGTGCAGTTGGGTGTTCCAACAGGACAATGACCCCAAACACACCTCAAAAGTGGTAAAGAAATGGCTGAATCAGGCTAGAATGAAGGTTTTAGAATGGCCTTCCCAAAGTCCTGACTTAAAGTTGTGGACAATGCTGAAGACACAAGTCTATGTCAAAGAAAACCACACATTTAGCTGAACTGCACCATTTTTGTGGTCAAAAATGTAAGCAGAAGCTTGTGGATAGCTACCAAAAGTGCCTTATTGCAGTGTAACTAGCCAAGGGACATGTAAGCAAATATTAACATTGCTGTATGTATACTTTTGATTAGTCACTGTGGAGAGGCGGAGCCAGCGGTCAGACAGCGAGGCAGGGCGCGCCGTAGCCCGGCCCAAGATGGTGGCGAGGAGGAGTGGCTGGGACTTCAACAGCAAGACAGGGTGCGCCGGAGCCTGGCCCAAGATGGCGGTGAGGAAGCGGTGACAGCGAGTGAGCGGCGAGGCAGGGCGCACCGGGAGCGACGCCACAATCAAGATCAAGTGGGTGGATCGCGCACCTGGGGACAATCAAGTAATCCTCTCTCACTGACGTTCACGGCTGTCGCCCTTTGATACAGTGAGAGGATTACTTGATTGTCCACAGGCGCTTGATCTATGCACCTGATCTTAATTGTGGCGTCGCTCTCGGCGCGCCCCCCCTCGCCGCTCGCTCGCCGTCACCGTTTCCTCGCCGCCATCTTGGGGCGGGCTCCGGCGTGCCCTGTCTTGCTATTGAACTCCCGGCCACCCCTCCTCGCCACCATCTTATGCTGGGCTACGGTATGCCCTGCCTCGCTGTTGGACTGCCGGCCACGCCTCCTCGCCGCCATCTTGGGCCGGGCTACGGTGTGCCCTGCCTCGCTGTCGGACTGCCGGCCACGCCTCCTCACCGCCATCTTGGGCCGGGCTACGGCGCGCCCTGCCTCGCTGTCAGACTGCCGGCTCCAACTCTCCACAGTCACATTTTCATTAGAGCCATAATCAATTCATAAAAGAGGCAAACTTCATAATGGTTTTTGTGAGCACCAAGTATGTGCTCCAATCACATAAAAATAAGAGTTGTAGAAATGACTGGGAAGTCAAGACAGCCATGACATCATGTCCTTTGCAAGTCTATGTAGACTTTTGACCAGGACTGTTTATGTCTGCAATGCAGCACAGCAAACACTGCGCACTGATCCCAGGTCATTCCTTCCCCCTGTCCCACCCGCACGCCCACAGGACACGGTGTCCGTTCACAGGCCTGGTTTCTACGCTGAGCGCTTCTACAAATTCTGCAGCAACGTGGTCTTCAGGAAGAGTTGCTGTGAGTTCACACTTTTGAACTTGTCCAAGCTCTACCGCATGGATCTCACGTGAGCGTCCTCTGCGCCGGCAGCACTGAGGCCGTCCCCGTCCAAAAGAGGGAGAGTTCTCTCCGTGCACAAGTCCACCGCCGGTGGATCTGGACCGAGCAGCCGGCATCCCTCGCAGACCGAGGAGAGGCAAGAAAACCCGGACAACCTGCGAGGACCTCACAGCGTCCTGGTGCTGGAGGACGGAGGTAGGGGCTGAGAAAATATGTCACACACGTTCGTAGGTCTTAAGAGGCTGTTTTTTTTGGGGGGGTTTTTTTATTCCGATACCTGTAGATCCATTTGATGACGGTCAGAAGAAGTACGATTGAAAAGATGAAGTGCTGCTTTTGTTTTGCATTGTTTCTCTCTGAACCTTGGCACACTATTAACTTTAACCGCTTGCACTTGAGTGTTCCATTTTCTGTTTAAATGGGATGAACTCAACCATTATTGATCCTCTGGAAAAAAAAAAAAAAGAACAGCTCAGCAGCAGAGCAGCAGCAGTGCCAACAAAGTGAAAAGAAGTAGGAGCATAAGTTTCCCCCACGACAAGTGCACTGCCTGCAATCCACGGGGACTGACGACAGTCCTGCACAACACACTTGTTTTGTTGCATTTATGCAAATTTGTTTAAAAGCACAATTCTCGGATTTATGTCATCCAGGATTAGCAAGTTTAATTGCCTAGTCTGACCTGATTCCTCTCAAATAATATAGTTACATTCAAACCAAATGTCGTGTTGAGGACCAGGGCATAGCACCTGATTCTGTGTCCCCCTAATCCCAAACATCACCGCCCCATGCATACGAACATAGTGTACTTACATGCCCTGGAAACTGAATTGTTGCATGATTTTGGATTATACCAGCTTTTTAAAACACATGTAAAAACTTTAATTAGGTTTTTGTCTTATTAGAGAAAGGGGTAACATATCGAGAACCCCCCTCGCCTTTGTCTTTGTAGTGCATTCAATTGAATATGGGTTGAAAATGATTTGCAAATCATTGTATTCTGTTTATATTTACATCTAACACAATTTCCCAACTCATATGGAAACGGGGTTTGTATATATATATATATATATATATATATATATATATATATATATATATATATATATATATATATATATATATATAGGCGCCAGCGCCCCCCACGACCCCGGTAGAAAATGGATGGATATATATGTATATATATATATACACACACACACACACACATACAGTACAGGCCAAAAGTTTGGACACACCTTCTCATTCAATGTGTTTTCTTTATTTTCATGACTATTTACATTGCAGATTGTCAGATCAAAACTATAAATAAACACATGAGGAGTTATGTACTTAACAACAAAAAGATGAAATAACTGAATACATTTTTTATATTCTAGTTCAGGGGTCGGGAACCTTTTTGGCTGAGAGAGCCATACAAGCCAAATATTTTAAAAAGTATTTCTGTGAGAGCCATAAAATATATATTTTTAACACTGAATACAACTAAATGCGTGCATTTTTAAGTAAGACCAACATTTTTAGAGTATAATAAGTCTCTTATTCTTTTTAATAACATTGTTACTCTGAAGCTAACCAACAATAAATAAAATAATTCTTACCATTAATGCGACTTCTTGAACAGGTGCGGTAGAAACCGGATGAATGGATTAAAATGCATGAGAATGTTTTATATTTTGAATGTTATTTTTGACACTGTAATTACCAGCGGAATTATTCATTACTTATCGTGTTAAGCAATGTCAGCTCAGAATTTTCTGAGAGCCAGGTGCAGTCATCAAAAGAGCCACATCTGGCTCTAGAGCCATAGGTTCCCTACCCCTGTTCTAGTTTCTTCAAAAAAGCCACCCTCTGCTCTGGTTACTGCTTTGCACACTCCTGGCATTCTCTTCATGAGCTTCAAGCACACTTGTGAAGGGAAAATCATTTCTTTAGACAAGTTAATGTTAGTATCTTACATCTGTATTTCAGTCCCCATCATGACCGTTATTGAAGGTCTAACAAGTCAACAACAGACATTCCTGCTTTGGACATAAGTGTGCAGCATCTGCCCGACATGCAAATGTGCTGCTGCGCTCAAACCTGCAACCTTAAATCCTCATTATCCCCGTCACCTTCGCCTTACTTAAGCCAGGCCCTTTCTCCAGGGCGTTTTTTTTTATTCTATTTTTTAATCCGGCTCAGTAACGAGAGTGCCGGACATGGCAATCTTTTCAGGTTTTTGCCTCCTCTGCATAAATGTCCATGCCTTCCCGAGCACTCATCATCATCAGCGCTGCAATCGCTGGGAGAATCTAAGCTGGAGAAATAAAAGAGAGCGCCGTGCTCGCTCTGGCTGTGCCAAGATGATCCATCAGGGGCTCCACTATAATTTCTCAAGTCTTGCTTGGCTTTTGCCGCAGTACTTTGAAAAGAAACTGGTTTTCTAGCACGTTTTAGCGGAGATATAGTGGAGATGTCCATGCCATAGGCCACCTGCCTTGACTCACATATGAAGTTGAAGTGCCATCCCATTCCTAACCCATAGGGTTCAAGATGACCTTTTGCAGCTATTACAGCTTCAACTTTTCTGGGATAAGGCTGTCCACAAGGTTGCGGAGTGTGTTTGTAGCAATTTTTAACCATTCTTCCAAAAGCGCATTGGTGAGGTCACACACTGATGTTGGTGGAGAAGGCCTGGCTCTCAGTCTCCAAAGGTCTTGTATCGGGCTCAGGTCAGGACTCTGTGCAGGCCAGTCAAGTTCATCCCCACACCAGACTCTAGCATTCCTTTCTTTATGGACCTTGCTTTGTGCACTGGTGCACAGTCGTGATGGAAGAGGATGGGGGCCTGCTCAGAACTGTTCCCACAAGGTTGGGCGCATGGAATTGTCCAACATGTTTTGGTATCCTGGCGCATTCAAAGTTCCTTTCACTGGAAATAAGGCGCAGAGCCCAACTCCTGAAAGACAACCCCACACCTTAATTCCTCCCCCACCAAATTTCACACTCAGCACAATGCAGTCCGAAATGTAGCCTTCTCCTGGCAAACCAGACTAGTTCATCAGACTGCCAGATGGAAAAGTGTGGTTCATCAGTCCAGAGAAGGCGTCTCCCCTGCTCCAGTGGCGACGTGCTTTACACCACTGCATCCCATGCTTTGCATTGGACTTGGTGATGTACGGCTTAGATGCAGCTGCTCGGCCATGGAAACCCATTCCATGGAGCTCTCTGCGTACTGTAGGTGGGCTAATTGGAAGGTCACATGAAGTTTGGAGCTCTGTAGCAACTGACTGTGCAGAAAGTCTTTACACTATACTGACCTCTCTCTTGTCAGTTTACGTGGCCTACCACTTGGTGGCTGAGTTGCTGTTGTTCCCAAAACCTTCCATTTTCTTATAATAAAGTAGACTTTGGAATATTTAGGAGCGAGGAAATTTCACCACTGGATTTGTTGCACAGGCGGCATCCTGTGACAGTTCCAGGCTGGAAATCACTTTCACAAATGTTTGTAGAAACAGTCTCCATGCCTAAGTGCTTGATTTGATACACCGGGCTAAGTGATTAGGACACCTGATTCTCATCATTTGGACGGGTGGCCAAATACTTTTGGCAATATAGTGTATCTCAGTTCTTCACTTAAGTTCATGATGACGTCTTCTTCTGCCATGACATGATCTATTTATACAATCAGGGCGAGAGCCGCCTTGCACGCCTCCCTCCTTTGAAGACGCCACCACCGCTTCCATCGCCACCACGCTCTCCTCCGACAGCTCCTCACCCGCCACGCCCTTCGATACACCCGAGCACCCGCGCAGCCGGAGACAAATGCTCCCACCATACATGTCCAAGTGAGGGCAAGAAAAAACCGAAGCTTCAAAAAAAAAGTGGAAGATGATTAACTTTGTCACCTTGTAGTTTTAGGAGCCACAAAGAAGTTGCTGAAGTTCACGAGAGGAAGCAGGACACTTTCACGGTGGAGGTGGAGCTCAGGTACATGTACAATACACGCTCATGAAAAAAGTTTGGGAATTTTTTATGTCAAAATGTCGGGATTTTTTTGGTCTAAATAGCAGGATTTTTTCCATCAACAAAGTTGTGATTTGTTTCTGTTAAAAAGTATGTTTGTTTTTTTTGGTCTAAAAATTTGTATTTTTTTCCATCAAAAAGTCAGGATTTTTCCGTCAAAAAGTCAGAATTTTTTTTTGTCAAAAGGTCAGGATTTTTTTTCGTCAAAAAGTCTGGATTTTTATCGTCAAAAAGTCTGGATTTTTTTCTGTCTGAAAATTGGAATGTTTCTGTCTAAAAATGGGGATTATTTTTTCCATCACAAAGTCAGGAATGTTTTCCGTCACAAAGTCAGGAATTTTTTTGGTTTAAAAGTCAGTATTTTTTCTAGCAAAAAGTTGGGAATTTTTCCGGCAAAAATTCAGTATTTTTTATTTCAAAAGGTCAGTAATTTTTATGTCAAAAAGTGGGGAATTTTATGTCAAAAAGTCCGGATTTTTTCCGTTTAAATGTCAGGATTTGTTCCGTCCAAAAAGTTGTAATTTTTTTTTGTTAAAAAGTTTGGATTTTTTTTTTTTTGGTCTAAATATTGGGATTTTGTCCGTCTAAAAGTCAGGATTTTTTTCTGTTAAAAAATCTGTAATTTTTCCCGTCAAAAAGTCTGGAATTTTTTCCGTCAAAAAGTCTGGAATTTTTTTCCATCAAAAAGTCGGGATTTTTTCTGTTAAAAAGTCAGGATTTTTTTTGTCAAAAAGTCAGAATTTTTTCCTTCAAGAAGTCGAGATTTTTTTCTGTTACAAAGACTGTATTTTTTCTTTTAAAAACATATAATTTTTTTTATATCAAAAAGTCGGGAGTTATTTGTTTCAAAAAGTCTGGATTTTTTCTGTCAAAAAGTCAGGAATTTTTTCCGTCAAAACGTCTGGAATTTTTTCCGTCAAAAAGTCGGGATTTTTTCTGTTACAAAAACTGTATTTTTTTCTGTTAAAAGTCGTTATTTTTTATGTCCAAAAAGCGGGAATTATTTCTGTCAACATTTGGGAATTTTTACTGTCAAAAAGTCTGGAATTTTTTTTGTCAAATAGTCGGAATTTTTTCCCTCAAAAAGTCAAGATTTTTTTGGGGTCAGAAAATCTGGATTTTTTCTGTCAAAAAGTCTGGATTTTTTTCCATTACAACGACTGTATTTTTTCTGTTAAAAAGTTGTTATTTTTTTATGTCAAAAATTCTGGAATTATTTCTGTCAAAATTTGGGGGGGATTTTTATGTCCAAAAGTCGGGAATTTCTTCTGTCAAAAAGTCTGGAATTTTTTCCGTCAAAACGTCTGGAATTTTTTCCGTCAAAATGTCGGGATTTTTTCTGTTACAAAGACTGATTTTTTTCTGTTAAAAGTTGTTGTTTTTTATGTCAAAAAGTGGGGAATTATTTCTGTCAAAATTTGGGATTTTTTTCCGTCAAAAAGTCTGGAATTTTTTACGTCAAAAAGTCGGGATTTTTTCTGTTACAAAGACTGTATTTTTTCTGTTAAAAGTTGTTGTTTTTTATGTCAAAAAGTGGGGAATTATTTCTGTCAAAATTTGGGATTTTTTTCCGTCAAAAAGTCTGGAATTTTTTCCGTCAAAACGTCTGGAATTTTTTCCGTCAAAAAGTCGGGATTTTTTCCGTCAAAAAGTCGGGATTTTTTCTGTTACAAAGACTGTATTTTTTCTGTTAAAAGTTGTTTTTTATGTCAAAAAGTGGGGAATTATTTCTGTCAAAATTTGGGATTTTTTTCCGTCAAAAAGTCTGGAATTTTTTCTGTCAAAAAGTCGGGATTTTTTCTGTCGAAAAGTCAGGATTTTTTCCCTCAAAGTCGGGATTTTTTTCTGTCAAAAAATCTGGATTTTTTTCTGTCAAAAAGTCAGGGTTTTTTTTGTTACAAAGACTGTATTTTTTCCATTAAAAGTCGTTATTTTTTATGTCAAAAAGTCGGGAAATATTTCTGTCAACATTTGGGATTTTTTCTGTCAAAAATTTTGGAATTTTTTCGGTCAAAAAGTCAGGATTTTTTCCGTCAAAATGTCTGGATTTTTTCTGTCAAAAAGTCAGGACTTTTTTTTTTTTTTTTTTCAAAAAGTCTGTATTTTTTCCGTTACAAAGACTGGATTTTTTCTGTTAAAAAGTTGTTATTTTTTATGTTAAGAAGTCTGAAATTATTTCTGTCAAAATTTGGGATTTTTTTACGTCAAAAAGTTGGGATTTTTTTCTGTCTACAAATTGGGATTTTTCTGTCTAAAAATGGGAAAAAACATTTTCGATCAAAAAGTGGGGATTTTTTTTCGTCTAAAAATCTGGATTTTTTTTCCGTCTAAAAGTCTGTCTTTTTTCCTCTGCTTGCCACAGTCAGATCCCGGCCAGCACGGAGCTGACAGAGAGGACGCCCTCGCCAGCTGAGACTCAGCCCAGCTTCATTCCTCCTCCTCTCAGTCCTTCATCCGCACATTCCTCATCCACCCTTCCTCCCACCACGGCTCCATCAGCTCGCCAGTCTTCCTCCACGCTTTCCAGTTCCATCCGCCCGTCCAGCAAGTCCCTCAGCTCCCCCCACAGCCACACGGTGCTCCACCCGACACCCACCACCGTGACCCCCTGGGCCCGCAATGTGGCGACCGTGCCGCCCTCCTCCGCCTTCACCCCCATCTGTCCTGCAGCGCCTCAGTGCTGCCCTCATCTGGCTGCCACGCCCCCCAGCAGTCCTGCGGCCCGCCAGATGTCGGAGTCCAGCAGCCACAACTCACTGGACGGCGAGGTGCAGGTGTCTGATATCTACTTTGTAAGTCCAGTCTTTGTCTTTTTCTCCTGACAAGGTAACGTGAACACACACTGTTGGACGGGAACTGCACTTTTTCTTGCAACGTTCACAATCATTATGGAAGACAGGATTTTTTTCAAATGCAATTCTAAATATTAAATACAAAAAAAATAAAAGTCCCCTTACAGCAAATTCAATAGGAGCTCCTCTTTTTCACCATAAAATCCAATAAATAAACATTCAAACAATGCCAACAATACTCCATTAACACTTGGGGACTTCAATATTAACAAGTATTAGTGATGTTGTTATTATAAATATTAACAAGTATTAGTGATGTTATTATCATTATTAACAAGTATTAGTGATGTTATTATGAATATTGACAAGTATTAGTGATGCTTTTATTATAAATATTAACAAGTATTAGTGATGTTGTTATTATAAATATTAACAAGTATTTGTGAAATTGTTATTATAAATACTAACAAGTATTAGTGATGTTATTATCATTATTAACAAGTATTAGTGAAATTGTTATTATAAATATTAACAAGTATTAGTGTTGTTATTTTAAACATTGACAAAGTATTAGTGATGTTATTATGAATATGAACAAGTATTAGTGATATTAATATTATAAATAATCACAAGTATTAGTGATATTGTTTTCAGAAATATTAACAAGTATTAGTGATGTTATTATCATTATTAACAAGTATTAGTGAAATTGTTATTATAAATATTAACAAGTATTAGTGTTGTTATTTTAAACATTGACAAAGTATTAGTGATGTTATTATGAATATGAACAAGTGTTCATATTCATAATATTACTATTATAAATAATCACAAGTATTAGTGATATTGTTTTCAGAAATATTAACAAGTACTAGTGATATTGTTATTATAAATACTAACAAGTATTAGTGATATTGTTTTTGTAAATATTAACAAGTATTACTGATATTGTTATTATAAATATGAACAAGTATTAGTGATGTCTTTATTTCTAAATATTAACAAGTATTAGTGATGTAATTATAAATATGAACCAGTATTAGTGATATTGTTATTATAAAATTGACAAAGTATTTGTCATATTGTTATTATGAATATGAACAAGTATAAGTGATATTAATATTATAAATAATAACAAGTATTAGAGATAGTGTTATTATAAATATGAACAAGTATTAGTTATATTGTTATTATAAATATTAACATGTGTTAGTGATGTTATTATGAATATTAACAAGTATTAATGATATTGTTATTATAAATATTTACAAGTATTACTGATATTGTTATTATGAATGTTATCATGTAATAGTGATATTGTTACAAATATGAATAAGTATTTGTGATATTGTAATTTTAAGTGCTAACACAGACAAACTATTTATAGCGGATCACTTCCTGTGTGTCTATGTTTACATCATGAAGTGGGCTGCTGCTTCCTCGCTTCCCTGCTCCCTGTAAATGTATTCTAGATTAGGGATGGGTAAACTATGGCCCGCGGGCCACATCCGGCCCGTTGGTCTTTTGATCCGGCCCGCCAAATATTAGAACATAATTGAGCAAAGATCTGCCACACCAAAACTGACTTTAGAATTTGACGCACCGGCAATAAAAGGTGATCAACAAGACTGTGCCCACTGAAAGAGAATGTGTTTACCAGGGTTGTCCTGGGGGTGACCACAGTAACTAATTAGATGACCATAGTAACTAATTAGGTGACCATAGTAACTAATTAGATGACCATAGTAACTAATTAGGTGACCATAGTAACTAATTAGATGACCATAGTAACTAATTAGGTGACCATAGTAACTAATTAGATGACCATAGTAACTAATTAGATGACCATAGTAACTAATTAGGTGACCATAGTAACTAATTAGGTGACCATAGTAACTAATTAGATGACCATAGTAACGAGTATATCATGCAAAAGTGCAGACATTTAAATACTTTGTATAATTTAAGACGCGCTTTACTTTTCACATTTTTCACCCAATTCAAAATGTTCCAACTTCAAACTGTTCATCCTATTTGGGAATCGCGGGCTTTCCCTTGATAAACACTCGAAAATTCCCAGATTTCCCAGAATTCCAGGTTTTCTGGGACATTTTTCCCATTCTAAATGAATTGGCCAATTTTCAAACTTCCACCATTTTCACATTTTTCAACCTGTTCAAACCATTCCACCTTCAACACATTCCACTAATCTAACTTGATATTCCAACTGTCATCTTTCAAGTTCCCCAAAAATTCCAGGATTTTCCAGAATTCCCGTTTTTTTAAAACCCTTTTTGTGTCGACTACTCCTCCCACATTTTTCAACCCACTTCAAGCATTCCACCGTCAAAACATTCCTTCTAATCAGGACAAAAAAAACCAAGTTGGTTTAAGAACTCGAAAAATTCCCGGTTTTCCCAAACTTCCGGGAGATCCGTAATACAATTTCTCAATTAAATATGTTACTACTTCAACATTTCTTGACCGATTATGAAAAATTCCAACACCAATCAGAACATTTGCATTTTTTAACATTTTCCCCCCAAAAAATCCCGCTTTTCCCAAAACTGCTTAATTTCCAGGAAGTTCTCATTGAAATAAATGGGACATTTTTCTATGTGGCACAATCCCCACATTCATCAATGTAATCAAACCTTTCCACATTCAACACATTCCACTCATCCTGGACATTCAAACTGTTATCTTTCCAAGTTCCAAAAAATTCCAGGATTTTCCAGAATTCTGATTTTTTTCAAACCCTATTTTCTGTCGACTACTCCTCCCACATTTTTCAACCCACTTCAAGCGTTCCACCGTCAAAACATTCCTTTTAATCAGGACAAAAAACAAAGTTGCTTTAAGAACTTGAAAAATCCCCGGTTTTCCCAAAGTTCCAGGAATTCCGTAATACCATTTCTCAATTAAACATGTTACTACTTCAACATTTCTTGACCGATTTGAAAAATTCCAACACCATTTAAAACATTTGCATTTTTTAGCATTTTCTAAAAAAAAAAAAATCCTGTTTTTCCCAAAATCGCTTAATTTCCAGGAAGTTCTCATTGAAATGAATGGGACATTGTTCTATGTTGCACAATCCCCACATTCATCAATGTAATCAAACCTTTCCACCTTCAACACATTCCACTCATCCTGCACATTCAAACTCTCATCTTTCCAAGTCCCAAAAAATTCCAGGATTTTCCGGAATTCCCATTTTTTTCCAACCCTTTTTTCTATCGACTACTCCTTCAACATTTTCCAACCCACTTCAAGCGTTCCACCGTCAAAACATTCCTTTTAATCAGGAAAAAAAACCAAAGTTGCTTTAACAACTTGAAAAATTCCCGGTTTTCCCAAAGTTCCAGGAATTCCGTAATTCCATTTCTTAATTAAAAATGTTACTACTTTCCAACACCAATCATTTAAAATATTTCAGAACATTCGCTTTTTTAAAAAAATGTTTTAGCATTTTCAAAAAAATATCCCACATTTCCCAAAATCCTTTAATTTCCAGGAAGTTCCCATTGATAATAGTGGGGCATTTTTCCAAGTTGCACAACTCCCACATTTTGCATCCCATTCAAACCGTTCCGACTTCAAAACACTCAGCCTGTTCAGGAATTGCGTGCTCCCTTTCAACAATGACGGGAAAAAAATTCCCGGATTTCCTAGAATTCCCAGTCTTTCAATGAACAAACTGTTACTACTTCAACATTTCTTGACCGATTTAAACGATTCCAACACCAACCAATTCAGCTCATTCAGGACATTCATGCTCTGAATCATTTTTAAAAAAATCCCACTTTTCCCTAAATTTCCAGTAAGTTTCCATTGAGTGTCTTAGTGGTTAGAGTGTCCGCCCTGAGATGGGTAGGTCGTGAGTTCAAATCCCGGCCGAGTCATACCAAAGACTATAAAAAAATGGGAGCCATTACCTCCCTGCTTGGCACTCAGCATTAAGGGTTGGAATTGGGGGTTAAATCACCATAAATGATTCCCGGGCGCGTCACCGCTGCTGCCCACTGCTCCCCTCACCTCCCAGGGGGTGATCAAGGGTGATGGGTCAAATGCAGAGAATAATTTCGCCACATCTAGTATGTGTGTGACAATCATTGCTACTTGAACTTGAACTTGAACTTTAAAATGAGTGGGACATGTTTCCAAGTTGCACATTTCCAACCTCTTCAAACCATTCCAACATCAACACATTCCACTCATCCAACTAACACTTTCCCAAATTCCAAACCTAATTCCCGGTTTTCCTGTAAATTCAAACTCTTCGACATTGCAATTATTCTTACATTCGTGCTACATTCCGTCAGCATTTGTAGCGTGCACACCTCAGCCGTTGTGCACGCTGCCATCCATCTTTCTTGTTCTTGCAGCGGTCCAGCCAGGACAGCGTGGTAGAGTTATGAGGGCTTCCCGGTATGCACTTATGGGACTTTCTCAAGCATGAGGCTGCCAGCCGTCGTGCTTCTGAATGCATCAGCAAAAAAAAAACAACCCTAGCTACCTTTTTCCTGGTTACCCATCTTCTGTCCTTGCATGTCTGCGCTCACTGCATGATGCATCTTCTCCCATCTCATTCCATGTCCGTGGTCCTCATGTGTGCCCTGGTCCTCAGTATGCAGACGGCAGATACTGGGTCTACTCCCCGGTTCTGGGCCGTCGGAAGCTAAACTCCTGCTCCGGTTACGCCGTAAGTCGCCAGCATGGTGCTTGGACTCGTCAAAAAGTGCTCACAAGACACGAAGCGTGTACTTATTCATGATGACAGACATTAATGATAATAACAATAGTCTATATGTGTTGGCCGAGTGATGAGTTGGCAACTTGTCTTGGGTCTATTCCGCCTTCCGCCCGAATGCAGCTGAGATAGGCTCCAGCACCCCGTGACCACAAGACAAGTAGTAGAAAATGGATGGATGGATGCATAATAATAATGAGAGACAGGCATTGAAGATACAGCAACCGGAAAGTATTCACGTTTTCTTATGTTGGAGCCTATGTTTTTGTCCTCAAAATTCTACACACAATACCCCATAGTTGCAATGTGACAAGTATAGGTATTAAAAATAAACGTACTGTGACGTACATGTGATTATCTCTATGTTTATTTTTAATACCTATCATTTTAGCCCTGTGATGAGATGGTGACTTGTCCAGGGTGTACGAAGCCTTCTGCCCGATTGTAGCTCAGATAGGCTCCAGCAACCAAAGGGGAAAAAGAGAAAGTGCCCAAAGATAGGTGCGCCAACCTTGTGGCATCGTATTCAAAAATACTTGAGGCTGTAATTGCTGCCAAAGGTGCATCAACAAAGTTTTATAAATATTAACAAGTATTAGTGATATTGTTATTAGAAATATCAACAAGTATTAGTGGTATTGTTATTCTAAATATTAACAAGTTTTAGTGCTTTTGTTATTATACATATTAAAAAGTACTTGTGATGTTGTTATTATCAATATTAACAAGTATTAGTGATGTTATTATCAATATTAACAAGTATTAGTGATGTTATTATCAATATTACCAAGTATTAGATATGTTATTATTATTGTAAATATTAACAATTATTATTGATATTGTTATCGTCCATGTGATTTGTTTTTGATTGCAAAATTCAGATTAAGAACAACGTCTAACCTTGTCACTGTGGGGTATTAATTGTGTGTAGAATTTTGAGGGAAACATGAATTTATTCCATGACGAAAAGCTGTGAATACTTTCCGCATGCAGCGTGCGTGCGTGACACAATGTGCTGTGTTATCCTTTCAGCATCTCTCAGCATTTACACGCTTTGTGAGTCTTAGACGTGCACTTCTGGAGGCCATCATGACAAGATTTAGGTGGCAGAGTTTGGATGTGTTGGCTTGTATCGACCTTTAGCGGCTTTCAGCGCACAGGAGCTGACCAAGCTCATTAGTGAGGGCTTTAACCTCACGTGTTGATGAAGCTGCACGCTCTCCTGCTCCAAACCACACGCTCAAACAAGTGATATCTCACGAATACACGCAAAGTATGAGTGATATCACACAATTACATGCAAAGTATAAGCGATATCACATGATTACATGCAAAGTACAAGTGATATCACATGATTACAAGGAAAGCATGAGTGATATCACATGAATACATGCAAAGTATAAGTGATATCACACGATTACAGGCAAAGTATAAGCGATATCACATGAATACATGCAAAGAGTAAGTGATATTACATGCAAAGTATAAGTGATATCACACAATTACATGCAAAGTATAAGTGATATCACACAATTACATGCAAAGTATAAGTGATATCACACAATTACATGCAAAGTATAAGTGATATCTCACGAATACACGCAAAGTATGAGTGATATCACACAATTACATGCAAAGTATAAGTGATATCTCACGAATACACGCAAAGTATGAGTGATATCACACAATTACATGCAAAGTATAAGTGATATCTCACGAATACACGCAAAGTATGAGTGATATCACACGATTACATGCAAAGTATAAGTGATATCACATGATTACATGCAAAGTACAAGTGATATCACATGATTACAAGCAAAGCATAAGTGATATCACATGAATACATGCAAAGTATAAGTGATATCACACGATTACAGGCAAAGTATAAGCGATATCACATGAATACATGCAAAGAGTAAATAATATCACATGGTTACATGCAAAGTATAAGTGATATCACATGATTACATGCAAAGTATAAGTGATATCACATGATTACATGCAAAGTATAAGTGATATCACATGATTGCATGCAATGTATAAGTGATATCACATGAAAACATGCAAAGTATAAGTGATATCACATGATTACATGCAAAGTATAAGTGATATCACATGATTACATGCAAAGTATAAGTGATATCACATGATCGCATGCAAAGTATAAGTGATATCACATGATTGCATGCAAAGTATAAGTGATATCACATGATTACATGCAAAGTATATGTGATGCAAAGTATAAGTGATATCACATGATTACATGCAAAGTATAAGTGATATCACATGATTACATGCAAAGTATAAGTGATATCACATGATTGCATGCAAAGTATAAGTGATATCACATGATTACATGCAAAGTATATGTGATGCAAAGTATAAGTGATATCACATGATTACATGCAAAGTATAAGTGATATCACATGATTACATGCAAAGTATAAGTGATGCAAAGTATAAGTGATATCACATGATTACATGCAAAGTATAAGTGATATCACATGATTACATGCAAAGTAAGGTGATATCACATGATTACTTGGAATGTATAGGTGATATCACATGATTACATGCAAAGTATAAGTGATATCAAATGATTACATGCAAAGATAAGTGTTATCGCATCATTATATGCAAAGTATCAGTGATATCAAATGATTACATGCATGCAAACTAAGTGTTATCGCATCATTACATGCAAAGTATAAGTGATATCACACGAATACATGCAAAATATAAGTGATATCACAAGATTACATGCAAAGTATAAGTGATATCACAAGATTACATGCAAAGTATAAGTGATATCACATTATTACAAGCAAAACGTAAGTGATATCACATGAATACATACAAAGTATAAGTGATATCACACGATTACAGGCAAAGTATAAGCGATATAACATGAATACATGCAAAGAGTAAGTGATATCACATGATTACATGCAAAGTATAAGTGATATCACATGATTACATGCAAAGTATAAGTGATATCACATGATTACATGCAAAGTATAAGTGATATCACATGATTGCATGCAAAGTATAAGTGATATCACATGAAAACATGCAAAGTATAAGTGATATCACATGATTACATGCAAAGTATAAGTGATATCACATGAATACATGCAAAGTATAAGTGATATCACATGATTGCATGCAAAGTATAAGTGATATCACATGATTGCATGCAAAGTATAAGTGATATCACATGATTACATGCAAAGTATATGTGATGCAAAGTATAAGTGATATCACATGATTACATGCAAAGTACAAGTGATATCACATGAATACATGCAAAGTATAAGTGATATCACATGATTGCATGCAAAGTATAAGTGATATCACATGATTGCATGCAAAGTATAAGTGATATCACATGATTACATGTGATATCACTTATATGTGATATCCCTTGGCCCGATTGGTACCGGGCCACAGCCCGGTGGTTGGGGACCACTGGTCTAATGTACTTGACTTGAGTGTGTGAAGGTCTAATGTACTTGACTTGAGTGTGTGAAGGTCTAATGTACTTGATTTGAGTGTGTGAAGGTCTAATGTACTTGATTTGAGTGTGTGAAGGTCTAATGTACTTGACTTGAGTGTGTGAAGGTCTAATGTACTTGACTTGAGTGTGTGAAGGTCTAATGTACTTGATTTGAGTGTGTGAAGGTCTAATGTACTTGACTTGAGTGTGTGAAGGTCTAATGTACTTGACTTGAGTGTGTGAAGGTCTAATGTACTTGATTTGAGTGTGTGAAGGTCTAATGTACTTGACTTGAGTGTGTGAAGGTCTAATGTACTTGATTTGAGTGTGTGAAGGTCTAATGTACTTGACTTGAGTGTGTGAAGGTCTAATGTACTTGACTTGAGTGTGTGAAGGTCTAATGTACTTGATTTGAGTGTGTGAAGGTCTAATGTACTTGACTTGAGTGTGTGAAGGTCTAATGTACTTGACTTGAGTGTGTGAAGGTCTAATGCACTTGACTTGAGTGTGTGAAGGTCTAATGTACTTGACTTGAGTGTGTGAAGGTCTAATGTACTTGACTTGAGTGTGTGACCGTGTCCTCTTCTCCGCTCCCTGCCTCCCTCTGCTGGCCGCCTGTGGCACAACAGCCTCAGGACGAGCGCAGCAGTGCACTTTCACCTCGCTGTCACTCCGAGGACGACTTGGCGTCAGGAAGGTCACGTGATCAACATGTCTGCTGTGGTCATTCCTCCGTGTTTATTGTCGCGTGTTTTTTCTCTCTTGCAGGACGGAGAGGCTGTGACGTGTTTTCCAGAGTGTGACGTTTCAACGACTCGAGTGCATGTGGACTTTTCACTTTCAATGTAACTTTACCACATTTATACTCGTCCTTGAAGGCAGCAGCAGCAGAAGAAGAATGGCCACTATGCAACATGGACGCTTAAATGGGACAAGCGGTAAAAAAAAATGGATAGGTTGTGTTGCTTATTTGCACTTTTAAACGCACTTTTAAAATCATCCATTTTTAAAAGACATTTTTGTGTTTGTCTTAAAGTTGTGTGTGAACCCTAAATGTTGCTGCACGGAATAAAGGGCATGTGACGATGACGTCATCATGGCGGAACGAGAGTCAGCGTTTGATTTGACAATGACGTCATTTGTAAACCTCCATCCATCCATCCATTTCCTACCGCTTATTCCCTTTTGGGGTCGCGGGGGTCGCTGGCTCCTATGACGACTAAGATGTATCAACGTCGTAAAAACAATTATTTTTCCCAATAGAAGTGATGGTCAGTGACGTCATCAAAACATGTTTGGGCCAGACACAAGTATTGGGACACATAGGACTAATATTAGACAAAAGTATTGGGACACTTAGGACTAATATTAGACAAAAGTATTGGGACACTTAGGACTAATATTAGACAAAAGTATTGGGACACTTAGGACTAATATTAGACAAAAGTATTGGGACACTTAGGACTAATATTAGACAAAAGTATTGGGACACAGGACTAACACTAGACAAAAGTATTCGGACACTTGGACCCAGCAATAGACAAAAGTATTGGGACACTTAGGGCTAACACTAGACAAAAGTATTGGGACACTTGGACCCAGCAATAGACAAAAGTATTGGGACACTTAGGACTAACACTTGGCAAAAGTATTGGGACACTTGGATCCAGCAATAGACAAAAGTATTGGGACACATAGGACTAATATTAGACAAAAGTATTGGGACACTTGGACCCAGCAATAGACAAAAGTATTGGGACACATAGGACTAATATTAGACAAAAGTATTGGGACACTTGGACCCAGCAATAGACAAAAGTATTGGGACACTTAGGGCTAACACTTGGCAAAAGTATTCGGACACTTGGACCCAGCAATAGACAAAAGTATTGGGACACTTAGGGCTAACACTTGGCAAAAGTATTGGGACACTTGGATCCAGCAATAGACAAAAGTATTGGGACACTTAGGGCTAACACTTGTCAAAAGTATTGGGACACCTGGACCCAGCAATAGACAAAAGTATTGGGACACTTAGGGCTAACACTTGGCAAAAGTATTCGGACACTTGGACCCAGCAATAGACAAAAGTATTGGGACACTTAGGGCTACCACTTGGCAAAAGTATTGGGACACTTGGATCCAGCAATAGACAAAAGTATTGGGACACTTGGACCCAGCAATAGACAAAAGTATTAGGACACTTGGGGCTAACACTTGGCAAAAGTATTGGGACACTTGGATCCAGCAATAGACAAAAGTATTGGGACACTTGGACCCAGCAATGGACAAAAGTATTGGGACACTTGGACCCAGCAATAGACAAAAGTATTAGGACACTTGGGGCTAACACTTGGCAAAAGTATTGGGACACTTGGATCCAGCAATAGACAAAAGTATTGGGACACTTGGACCCAGCAATAGACAAAAGTATTGGGACACTTAGGGCTAATACTTGGCAAAAGTATTGGGACACTTAGGACTAACACTTGTCAAAAGTATTGGGACACTTGGACCCAGCAATAGACAAAAGTATTAGGACACTTAGGACTAACACTTGGCAAAAGTATTGGGACACTTGGATCCAGCAATAGACAAAAGTATTGGGACACTTGGACCCAGCAATAGACAAAAGTATTGGGACACTTAGGGCTAATACTTGGCAAAAGTATTGGGACACTTAGGACTAACACTTGTCAAAAGTATTGGGACACCTGGACCCAGCAATAGACAAAAGTATTGGGACACTTAGGACTAACACTAGACAAAAGTATTGGGACACTTAGGACTAACATTTGACAAAAGTATTGGGACACCTGGACCCAGCAATAGACAAAAGTATTGGGACACTTGGACCCAGCAATAGACAAAAGTATTGGGACACTTGGAACCAGCAATAGACAAAAGTATTGGGACACTTGGACCCAGCAATAGACAAAAGTATTGGGACACTTGGACCCAGCAATAGACAAAAGTATTGGGACACTTGGACCCAGCAATAGACAAAAGTATTGGGACACTTGGACCCAGCAATAGACAAAAGTATTGGGACACTTGGACCCAGCAATAGACAAAAGTATTTGGACACTTAGGGCTAACACTTGGCAAAAGTATTGGGACACTTGGATCCAGCAATAGACAAAAGTATTAGGACACTTGGGGCTAACACTTGGCAAAAGTATTGGGACACTTGGATCCAGCAATAGACAAAAGTATTGGGACACTTAGGGCTAATACTTGGCAAAAGTATTGGGACACTTAGGACTAACACTTGTCAAAAGTATTGGGACACCTGGACCCAGCAATAGACAAAAGTATTGGGACACTTGGACCCAGCAATAGACAAAAGTATTGGGACACCTGGACCCAGCAATAGACAAAAGTATTGGGACACCTGGACCCAGCAATAGACAAAAGTATTGGGACACTTGGACCCAGCAATAGACAAAAGTATTGGGACACTTAGGGCTAACTCTTGGCAAAAGTATTGGGACACTTGGGGCTAACACTTGGCAAAAGTATTGGGACACTTGGATCCAGCAATAGACAAAAGTATTGGGACACTTGGACCCAGCAATAGACAAAAGTATTGGGACACTTGGACCCAGCAATAGACAAAAGTATTTGGACACTTAGGGCTAACACTTGGCAAAAGTATTGGGACACTTGGACCCAGCAATAGACAAAAGTATTGGGACACTTGGACCCAGCAATAGACAAAAGTATTGGGACACTTGGACCCAGCAATAGACAAAAGTATTGGGACACTTGGACCCAGCAATAGACAAAAGTATTTGGACACTTAGGGCTAACACTTGGCAAAAGTATTGGGACACTTGGACCCAGCAATAGACAAAAGTATTGGGACACTTGGACCCAGCAATAGACAAAAGTATTGGGACACTTGGACCCAGCAATAGACAAAAGTATTTGGACACTTAGGGCTAACACTTGGCAAAAGTATTGGGACACTTGGACCCAGCAATAGACAAAAGTATTGGGACACTTGGACCCAGCAATAGACAAAAGTATTGGGACACTTGGACCCAGCAATAGACAAAAGTATTTGGACACTTAGGGCTAACACTTGGCAAAAGTATTGGGACACTTGGACCCAGCAATAGACAAAAGTATTGGGACACTTGGACCCAGCAATAGACAAAAGTATTGGGACACTTGGACCCAGCAATAGACAAAAGTATTGGGACACTTGGACCCAGCAATAGACAAAAGTATTGGGACACTTGGACCCAGCAATAGACAAAAGTATTTGGACACTTAGGGCTAACACTTGGCAAAAGTATTGGGACACTTGGATCCAGCAATAGACAAAAGTATTAGGACACTTGGGGCTAACACTTGGCAAAAGTATTGGGACACTTGGATCCAGCAATAGACAAAAGTATTGGGACACTTAGGGCTAATACTTGGCAAAAGTATTGGGACACTTAGGACTAACACTTGTCAAAAGTATTGGGACACCTGGACCCAGCAATAGACAAAAGTATTGGGACACTTGGACCCAGCAATAGACAAAAGTATTGGGACACCTGGACCCAGCAATAGACAAAAGTATTGGGACACCTGGACCCAGCAATAGACAAAAGTATTGGGACACTTGGACCCAGCAATAGACAAAAGTATTGGGACACTTAGGGCTAACTCTTGGCAAAAGTATTGGGACACTTGGGGCTAACACTTGGCAAAAGTATTGGGACACTTGGATCCAGCAATAGACAAAAGTATTGGGACACTTGGACCCAGCAATAGACAAAAGTATTGGGACACTTAGGGCTAATACTTGGCAAAAGTATTGGGACACTTAGGACTAACACTTGTCAAAAGTATTGGGACACTTGGACCCAGCAATAGACAAAAGTATTGGGACACTTAGGGCTAACACTTGGCAAAAGTATTCGGACACTTGGACCCAGCAATAGACAAAAGTATTGGGACACTTAGGGCTAACACTTGGCAAAAGTATTGGGACACTTGGACCCAGCAATAGACAAAAGTATTGGGACACTTGGACCCAGCAATAGACAAAAGTATTGGGAAACTTAGGGCTAATACTTGGCAAAAGTATTGGGACACTTAGGACTAACACTTGTCAAAAGTATTGGGACACCTGGACCCAGCAATAGACAAAAGTATTGGGACACTTGGATCCAGCAATAGACAAAAGTATTTGGACACTTGGGGCTAACACTTGGCAAAAGTATTGGGACACTTGGATCCAGCAATAGACAAAAGTATTGGGAAACTTAGGGCTAATACTTGTCAAAAGTATTGGGACACTTGGACCCAGCAATAGACAAAAGTATTGGGACACTTGGATCCAGCAATAGACAAAAGTATTTGGACACTTGGGGCTAACACTTGGCAAAAGTATTGGGACACTTGGATCCAGCAATAGACAAAAGTATTGGGAAACTTAGGGCTAATACTTGGCAAAAGTATTGGGACACTTAGGACTAACACTTGTCAAAAGTATTGGGACACCTGGACCCAGCAATAGACAAAAGTATTGGGACACTTAGGGCTAACACTTGGCAAAAGTATTGGGACACTTGGACCCAGCAATAGACAAAAGTATTGGGACACTTAGGACTAACACTAGACAAAAGTATTGGGACACTTAGGACTAACATTTGACGAAAGTATTGGGACACCTGGACCCAGCAATAGACAAAAGTATTGGGACACTTAGGGCTAACATTTGGCAAAAGTATTGGGACACTTGGAACCAGCAATAGACAAAAGCATTGGGACACTTGGGGCTAACATTTGGCAAAAGTATTGGAACACTTGGAACCAGCAATAGACAAAAGTATTGGGACACTTGGACCCAGCAATAGACAAAGGTATTTGGACACTTAGGGCTAACATTTGGCAAAAGTATTGGGACACTTGGACCCAGCAATAGACAAAAGTATTGGCACACTTAGGGCTAACATTTGACAAAAGTATTGGGACACTTGGATCCAGCAATAGACAAAAGTATTGGGACACTTGGACCCAGCAATGGACAAAAGTATTGGGACACTTGGACCCAGCAATAGACAAAAGTATTAGGACACTTGGGGCTAACACTTGGCAAAAGTATTGGGACACTTGGATCCAGCAATAGACAAAAGTATTGGGACACTTGGACCCAGCAATGGACAAAAGTATTGGGACACTTGGACCCAGCAATAGACAAAAGTATTAGGACACTTGGGGCTAACACTTGGCAAAAGTATTGGGACACTTGGATCCAGCAATAGACAAAAGTATTAGGACACTTAGGGCTAACACTTGGCAAAAGTATTGGGACACTTGGATCCAGCAATAGACAAAAGTATTGGGACACTTGGACCCAGCAATAGACAAAAGTATTGGGACACTTAGGGCTAATACTTGGCAAAAGTATTGGGACACTTAGGACTAACACTTGTCAAAAGTATTGGGACACCTGGACCCAGCAATAGACAAAAGTATTGGGACACTTAGGACTAACACTAGACAAAAGTATTGGGACACTTAGGACTAACATTTGACAAAAGTATTGGGACACCTGGACCCAGCAATAGACAAAAGTATTGGGACACTTAGGGCTAACATTTGGCAAAAGTATTGGGACACTTGGACCCAGCAATAGACAAAAGTATTGGGACACTTGGACCCAGCAATAGACAAAAGTATTGGGACACTTGGAACCAGCAATAGACAAAAGTATTGGGACACTTGGACCCAGCAATAGACAAAAGTATTGGGACACTTGGACCCAGCAATAGACAAAAGTATTGGGACACTTGGACCCAGCAATAGACAAAAGTATTGGGACACTTGGATCCAGCAATAGACAAAAGTATTGGGACACTTGGACCCAGCAATAGACAAAAGTATTTGGACACTTAGGGCTAACACTTGGCAAAAGTATTGGGACACTTGGATCCAGCAATAGACAAAAGTATTAGGACACTTGGGGCTAACACTTGGCAAAAGTATTGGGACACTTGGATCCAGCAATAGACAAAAGTATTGGGACACTTAGGGCTAATACTTGGCAAAAGTATTGGGACACTTAGGACTAACACTTGTCAAAAGTATTGGGACACCTGGACCCAGCAATAGACAAAAGTATTGGGACACTTGGACCCAGCAATAGACAAAAGTATTGGGACACCTGGACCCAGCAATAGACAAAAGTATTGGGACACCTGGACCCAGCAATAGACAAAAGTATTGGGACACTTGGACCCAGCAATAGACAAAAGTATTGGGACACTTAGGGCTAACTCTTGGCAAAAGTATTGGGACAGTTGGACCCAGCAATAGACAAAAGTATTGGGACACTTGGACCCAGCAATAGACAAAAGTATTAGGACACTTGGGGCTAACACTTGGCAAAAGTATTGGGACACTTGGATCCAGCAATAGACAAAAGTATTGGGACACTTGGACCCAGCAATAGACAAAAGTATTGGGACACTTAGGGCTAATACTTGGCAAAAGTATTGGGACACTTAGGACTAACACTTGTCAAAAGTATTGGGACACTTGGACCCAGCAATAGACAAAAGTATTGGGACACTTAGGGCTAACACTTGGCAAAAGTATTCGGACACTTGGACCCAGCAATAGACAAAAGTATTGGGACACTTAGGGCTAACACTTGGCAAAAGTATTGGGACACTTGGATCCAGCAATAGACAAAAGTATTGGGACACTTGGACCCAGCAATAGACAAAAGTATTGGGACACTTGGACCCAGCAATAGACAAAAGTATTGGGACACTTAGGGCTAATACTTGGCAAAAGTATTGGGACACTTAGGACTAACACTTGTCAAAAGTATTGGGACACCTGGACCCAGCAATAGACAAAAGTATTGGGACACTTAGGACTAACACTTGGCAAAAGTATTGGGACACTTGGACCCAGCAATAGACAAAAGTATTGGGACACTTGGATCCAGCAATAGACAAAAGTATTTGGACACTTGGGGCTAACACTTGGCAAAAGTATTGGGACACTTGGATCCAGCAATAGACAAAAGTATTGGGAAACTTAGGGCTAATACTTGGCAAAAGTATTGGGACACTTAGGACTAACACTTGTCAAAAGTATTGGGACACCTGGACCCAGCAATAGACAAAAGTATTGGGACACTTAGGGCTAACACTTGGCAAAAGTATTGGGACACTTGGACCCAGCAATAGACAAAAGTATTGGGACACTTAGGACTAACACTAGACAAAAGTATTGGGACACTTAGGACTAACATTTGACGAAAGTATTGGGACACCTGGACCCAGCAATAGACAAAAGTATTGGGACACTTAGGGCTAACATTTGGCAAAAGTATTGGGACACTTGGAACCAGCAATAGACAAAAGTATTGGGACACTTGGGGCTAACATTTGGCAAAAGTATTGGAACACTTGGAACCAGCAATAGACAAAAGTATTGGGACACTTGGACCCAGCAATAGACAAAGGTATTTGGACACTTAGGGCTAACATTTGGCAAAAGTATTGGGACACTTGGACCCAGCAATAGACAAAAGTATTGGGACACTTAGGGCTAACATTTGACAAAAGTATTGGGACACCAAGGATAACAATACACAAAAGTATTGGGACACTTGGAACCAGCAATAGACCAAAGTATTGGGACACTTGGACCCAGCAATAGACAAAAGTATTTGGACACTTAGGGCTAACACTTGGCAAAAGTATTGGGACACTTGGATCCAGCAATAGACAAAAGTATTGGGACACTTAGGACTAACACTAGACAAAAGTATTGGGACACTTGGACCCAGCAATAGACAAAAGTATTGGGACACTTGGGGCTAACACTTGGCAAAAGTATTGGGACACCTGGATCCAACAGTAGACAAAAGTATTGGGACACATGGGACTAATATTAGACAAAAGTATTGGGACACAGGACTAACACTAGACAAAAGTATTCGGACACTTGGACCCAGCAATAGACAAAAGTATTGGGACACTTAGGACTAACACTAGACAAAAGTATTGGGCCACTTGGACCCAGCAATAGACAAAAGTATTGGGACACTTGGGGCTAACACTTGGCAAAAGTATTGGGACACCTGGATCCAGCAGTAGACACAAGTATTGGGACACTTAGGACTAACACTTGTCAAAAGTATTGGGACACTTAGGGCTAACACTTGGCAAAAGTATTCGGACACTTGGACCCAGCAATAGACAAAAGTATTGGGACACTTGGACCGAGCAATAGACAAAAGTATTGGGACACTTGGGGCTAACATTTGGCAAAAGTATTGGAACACTTGGAACCAGCAATAGACAAAAGTATTGGGACACTTGGACCCAGCAATAGACAAAAGTATTGGGACACTTAGGGCAAACATTTGACAAAAGTATTGGGACACCAAGGATAACAATACACAAAAGTATTGGGACACTTGGAACCAGCAATAGACCAAAGTATTGGGACACTTGGACCCAGCAATAGACAAAAGTATTGGGACACTTGGAACCAGCAATAGACAAAAGTATTTGGACACTTAGGGCTAACACTTGGCAAAAGTATTGGGACACTTGGACCCAGCAATAGACAAAAGTATTGGGACACTTAGGGCTAACACTTGGCAAAAGTATTGGGACACTTGGACCCAGCAATAGACACAAGTATTGGGACACTTAGGGCTAACATTTGGCAAAAGTATTGGGACACTTGGACTTAGCAATAGACAAAAGTATTGGGACACTTGGACTTAGCAATAGACAAAAGTATTGGGACACTTAGGGCTAACACTTGGCAAAAGTAGTGGGACACTTGGACCCAGCAATAGACAAAAGTATTGGGACACTTGGACCCAGCAATAGACAAAAGTATTGGGACACTTGGACCCAGCAATAGACAAAAGTATTGGGACACTTGGACCGAGCAATAGACAAAAGTATTGGGACACTTGGATCCAGCAATAGACAAAAGTATTGGGACACTTAGGGCTAACACTCGGCAAAAGTATTGGGACACTTTGAACCAGCAATAGACAAAAGTAATGGGACACTTAGGAGTGACACTAAGCAAAAGTATTGGGACACTTGGGACTAACACTTGACGAAAGTATTGGGACACTTAGAAGTAACAATAGACAAAATTATTGGGACACTTAAGACTGGACAAAAGTATTGTGACACTTGGACCCAGCAATAGACAAAAGTATTGGGAAACTTAGGGCTAACACTAAGCAAAAGTATTGGGACACTTGGGACTAACAATAGACAAAAGTATTGGGACACTTAGGACTAACACTTGATGAAAGTATTGGGACACTTAGAAGTAACAATAGACAAAAGTATTGGGACACTTTGACATAACACTAGGCAAAAGTATTGGGACACTTAGGGCTAACACTTGACAGAAGTATTGGGACACTTTGACCCAGCAATAGAAAAAAGTATTGGGACACTTAGGGCTAACACTTGGCAAAAGTATTGGGACACTTGGACCCAGCAATAGACAAAAGTATTGGGACACTTAGGGCTAACACTTGGCAAAAGTATTGGGACACTTGGACCCAACAATAGACAAAAGTAATGGGACACTTAGGGCTAACACTTGGCAAAAGTATTGGGACACTTGGACCCAGCAATTGACAAAAGTATTGGGACACTTAGGGCTAACACTTGGCAAAAGTATTGGGACACTTGGACCCAGCAATAGACAAAAATAATGGGACACTTAGGGCTAACACTGGACAAAAGTATTGGGACTTTTAGGACTAACACTGGACAAAAATATTGGAACACTTAAGACCAACACTAGACAAAAGTATTGGGACACTCAGGACTAACACTGGACAAAAGTATTGGGACACTTAGGACTAACACTCGACAAAATTATTGGGTCTCTGTGAAACAGGCACTTGAACCTGGGATCCAAGAAAGTAGATTTGTGAAGGTAGTCCTGTAGAGTAGTGGGTGAAATGAATCTGTGATTCACTTCACAGTCTTGACATCTCCAGTGATAGTGCTGTCTTCCACACTTCAGTGGCAGGATCATTGACACAGGGGTGTACTCCGCCTTCCGCCCGATTGCAGCTGAGATAGGCGCCAGCGCCCCCCGCGACCGCAAAGGGAATACGCGGTAGAAAATTGATGGATGGATGGATGGATGGTGAAGTTTCAGTGCTCAGCAGAGATGTAACAGTTTTGAGCGGTTTAAGCACCTGGAGGACCTCCTCTGCCGCTCTCACATCATCATCAGACAGGGTGACGATGTGTCTGACATTATATTTGGGGTCTTGTGGGTCAATGTAGAGTATATAGCTGCCTGCTGCTCCAACATATCATAAGTGGAGTTCCACCTTGTCGGGACATCATGTATGAGCTTATGAGTAGGCAGCTTTAACATTTCTTGCTTTGTCTTAAGCACACAAGCAGCTGCAGTGTTTGGGTGGAAGTCGGAAACCTTCTTGATCCTCCCAACGAAGTGAACTGAGATTCCCTTCTGTGATGCCAAATTCACTACATGTGCAAAGCACCTATCTGTGGTCCTAGTCCTGCCTCAAGCACTTTCAGCATGTGTTTAAAACCCTCATGTCTGCACCTAGAAATACACCGATAGCGTTTGTGATGGTTTTAGCCCGGTATGTCTGTGCAACAAGGGCTGCTTAAATGTTGCAACCTTTCTTTTCACTCCTGTCAGTGAAACACAGCGGTGATCTCCACTGTACAACAAGAAATGAACAATCCTTGCAGTGTATTTATAAATAAGCATCATCATTTATAATGAATCAACCCAACACCCTATAAAGGCATTATGTATGAGAATTGTACAACAAATTCCTTACCATCCTCATTTCTCCCGGAGAAAGAGAGTAAAAACACCCAACAACAACACAATCTGATCTGCACAAGACCCAGGATAGACCACGGGTTAAGACTGCTGACTCGTGATAGAAGGTACTGGGTTCAATCCCCAGTCCGGTTAATGGTGTTTTTATTTTTCCGGATCCAGGAATCCTCAATTACATTTGTGTATGAAAAAAAAAAAATCATCCGTTCACAAGACCAAGGATAGCTCAGTTGTTAAGACTGCTACCTCGGAATGAGAGGTACTGGGTTCGTTCACCACTCTAGTTGACAACGTTTGTTTCTACTTTACTGAACCAAGAGTCCTCGATTACATTCATGTATGGAACACAATCACTGCTTCAAGAGATCCAAGATAGTCCAGTGGTTAAGAGTCCTGACTCAGTATGGAAAAAACTGGGTGCAAAGCCCAATCTGTTTGGCAGTATTTTGTTCCACCTCATCATAGTTTACTGAGCCTGGAGTCCCTGATTACATTTGTATATGGAAAGAAATATCCTAAGAGCACAAAAAGGCAAATAGTCCAGTGGTTTAAACTGTTGACTTGAAATTAAAAGTCCTGGGTTCAAGCTCTGCTTTGTTCAACATTATTTTAATCCACCTAATCATGCTTTACTGAGCTAGGAGTCCTCGATTACATTTGTGTATGAAAAAAAAAAAAATCTCTCCGCAAGACCCAAGATAGCCCACTGGTTTAGACTGTTGAAGTGAAGCAAAAGGTGCTGAGTTCGAATCCCATTTCGGTTGGCAGTATTTTGTTCCACTTTATTGTACTTAAGTGAGCCAGGGGTCGTAAATAACATTTGTGTATGGAAAGAAATCTGGTCTCCACAAGACAAAGTATAACTCGGTGGTTAAGACTGCTGACTTGGAAACAGAGCTACTGGGTTCAAACACACTCAAGTCGACAGTATTTTTTTCTTCCTTATCAAACTTTACTGAGCCAGGAGTCCTCGATTATAATTGTGTATGGAACACAATCAGTTCTTCACAATACCCAGGATAGCTCAGTGGTTAAGACTGCTGACTTGGAAACAAATCTACTGTGTTCAGACCCCACTTTGGTTGGAGGTAATTTGTTTAACCTTGTCATAATTTTACTTAGCCAGGAGTCCTCGATTACATTTGTGTATGTAAACAAATAATTTATGAACAAGACCCAGGAGAACCCAGTGGTTAAGACTACTGACTTGGAATGAAACATACTGGGTTCAAACCCCACTCTGGTTGTTTGTATTTTGTAAAACCTTGTCATATTTTACCGAGCCAGAAGTCCTCGATTACATTTGTGTATGAAAACAAATTGGGTCTTCACAAGACCTAATATAGCCCAGTGGTTAAGACTGCTGACTTGGAATGAAACATCCATCCATCCATCCATTTTCTATACTGGGTTCAAACCCCACTCTGGTTGGTGGTATATTGTCCAACCTTGTCATATTTTACCGAGCCAGAAGTCCTCGATTACATTTGTGTGTGAAAACAAATGGATTGTCCGCAAGACCCAGGATAGCCAGTGGTTGAGACTGATCACTTGGAATGAAATATACTGGGTTCGAACCCCACTCTGGTTGATGGTATTTTGTCCAACCTTGTCATATTTTACCAAGCCAGAAGTCCTCGATTACATTTGTGTATGAGCACAAATCGACCCCTAACAAGACCCCGGATAGTTCAGTGGTTAAGACTGCTGACTTGGAAACAAAACTACTGTGTTCAAACCCCACTTTGGTTGGAGGTAATTTGTTTAACCTTGTCATAATTTTACTTAGCCAGGAGTCCTCGATTACATTTGTGTATGAAAACAAATTGGGTCTTCACAAGACCTAATATTGCCCAGTGGTTAAGACTGCTGACTTGGAATGAAACATACTGGGTTCAAACCCCACTCTGGTTCGTGGTATATTATCCAACCTTGTCATATTTTACCGAGAACGAAGTCCTCAATTGCATTTGTGTATGAAAACAAATCTAGTCTTCACAAGACCCAGGATAGCCCAGTGGTTAAGACTGCTGACTTGGAATGAAACATACTGGGTTCAAACCACGCTCTGGTTGATGGTATTTTGTCCAACCTTGTCATATTTTACCGAGCCAGAAGTCCTCGATTACATTTGTGTATGAAAACAAATCGAGTTGTCACCAGACCCAGGATAGCCCAGTGGTTAAGACTGCTGACTTGGAATGAAACATACTGGGATCAAACCCCACTCTGGTTGATGGTTTTTTGTCCAACCTTGTCATATTTTACCAAGGCAGAAGTCCTCGATTAAATTTGTGTATGAAAACAAATCACATTTCCACAAGACCCAGGATAGTCCAGTGGTTAAGACTGTTGACTCAGATTGAAGGGTCCTGAGTTCGAATCCTGTTTGGGTTGACATGTAGTTTACAAAACTGGCTGGAGCCTTCAAGTTGACATATATTGTGACTGTCACTTCTCTCATGCAATGTAAAAAAAATAAATATTTAATTAACTTTTTTTTTTTATCCAATTGGAATTAACCTATTTTATTTTATTTGTACCCAGGAGAGCTCATTGGTCAACGCTCTTTTTTATTATCTTTATATTCCTATTCCCACCCACCTCAGGAGTTACACTCACTCGCACACACACATTCTCACACACACACACATTCTCACACACACACAGAGGTAACCCCTGAGGTGTCATCATTGACTATTTGACCATTTATTTTTGATTATTATTATCTTTAGTGTTGATTTAATTTTTCAACTATATGTTAGTCAAAGAAGTAGCACATAACATTACTCTGTGTGGGGGAGAAGAAACAGCCCACAATGTATGTCGTCTTGACGCCATACAGTCAAATTATTGATTCCATGTATGGGATTTGAACTCACTTCCGCTGTATTAGGAGCCCACAGTGTTGACCATTGAGCTATCCAGGGTCCCATCAAAATATGGGTTTCGCTCATATACAAATGTAATCAGTGAACTATGATCAAGGCGAAACAAAAAACTACATCTTCCAAGCTATGGATTCGAACCCGGTAGTACTGCATGCGAGGTAGCAGTCTTAACCATTGAGCCGTACTGGGTCGGGTAGATATTGAGATTTTTCACAACATACAAATGCAATCATTAAACTATGATCGGTGAAACAAAAAACTCAACCTTTCGAGTTATGGATTTGAACCCAGTAATACAGAGTGAAAGGAAACAGTCTTGACAAATGCGCTATCCTGAGTGCAATTTCCATCTGATTTTCGCTCATTTACAAATGCCATCATTAAACTATGATAAGTGAAACAAAAAGTTAGTTATTCCAAGTTATGGATTTGTACCCAGTTTTACTGACTATGAGGTAGCAGTCTTAACCATTGAGCTATCCTGAGTCGTTGTGTACAGTGGCTCATTCACTGATTTAGCTAATAGTAAATTGCCCCCGGGCCTCAGGTTGGACAACTCTGCTGTTGCCTTAATCATGAACATGAAACCAAAAGAATGCTTGAAAGATCTTTGAGCTGCACATTGTGAGCCTAAATGGAACATTAGTTCCATCTTGTAAACCGAACTCCTGCAGGAAACCAACTTTTGCACCCAACAACAACATAATCTTATCTGCACAAGACCCAGGTTAGACCAGGAGTTAAGACTGCTGACTTGTAATAAAAGGTACTGGGTTCAAACCCCAGTCCGGTTAACGGTATTTTGTTTTTCCGAATCCAGCAGTCCTCAATTACATTTGTGTATGAAAAAAAAACAAATCATCCATTCACAAGACCAAGGATAGCTCAGTGGTTAAGACTGCTGACTCAGAATGAGAGGTACTGGGTTCGTTCACCACTCTAGTTGACAACATTTTTTTACACTTTACTGAACCAAAAGTCCTCGATTACATTTGTGTATGGAACACAATCACCGTTTCAAGAGATGCAAGATAGACCGGGGGTTAAGACTCCTGCCTCAGTATGGAAAAAACTTGGTTCCAAGCCCATTATGTTTGGCAGTATTTTGTTCCATCTCATCATAGTTTACTGAGCCGGGAGTCCCTGATTACATTTGTATATGGAAAGAAATCTCCTAAAAGCACAAAAAGGCAAATAGTCCAGTGGTTAAAACCGTTGACTTGCAATTAAAATTACTGGGTTCTAACTCTGCTTTGTTCAACAGTATTTTAATCCACCTAATCATGCTTTACTGAGCTAGGAGTCCTCAATCACATTTGTGCATGAAAATAAATCTTCTTTTTGCAAGGCCCAAGATAGCGCAGAGGGTAAGACTGTTGAAGTGAAGAAAAAGGTGCTGAGTTCGAATCCCATTCCGGTTGGCAGTATTTTGTTCCACTTTATTGTACTTAAGTGAGCCAGGGGTCGTAGATGACATTTGTGTATGAAAAGAAATCTGTTCTTCACAAAACCAAGTATAACTCGGTGGTTAAGACTGCTGACTTGGAATCAGAGCAACTGGGTTCAACCACACTCAAGTTGTCGGTATTTTGTTCCTCCTCATCAAACTTTACTGAGCCAGGAGTCCTCGATTATAATTGTGTATGGAACACAATCTGTTCTTCACAATACCCAGTGGTTAAGACTGCTGACTTGGAAGCGAATCGACTGTGTTCAAACCCCACTTTAGTTGGAGGTAATCTGTTTAACCTTGTCATAATTTTACTTAGCCAGGAGTCCTCGATTACATTTGTGTATGAAAACAAATTGGGTCTTCACAAGACCTAATATTGCCCAGTGGTTAAGACTGCTGACTTGGAATGAAACATACTGGGTTCAAACCCCACTCTGGTTCGTGGTATATTATCCAACCTTGTCATATTTTACCGAGCACGAAGTCCTCAATTGCATTTGTGTATGAAAACAAATCTAGTCTTCACAAGACCCAGGATAGCCCAGTGGTTAAGACTGCTGACTTGGAATGAAACATACTGGGTTCAAACCACGCTCTGGTTGATGGTATTTTGTCCAACCTTGTCATATTTTACCGAGCCAGAAGTCCTCGATTACATTTGTGTATGAAAACAAATCGAGTTTTCACCAGACCCAGGATAGCCCAGTGGTTAAGACTGCTGACTTGGAATGAAACATACTGGGATCAAACCCCACTCTGGTTGATGGTTTTTTGTCCAACCTTGTCATATTTTACCAAGGCAGAAGTCCTCGATTAAATTTGTGTATGAAAACAAATCACATTTCCACAAGACCCAGGATAGTCCAGTGGTTAAGACTGTTGACTCAGATTGAAGGGTCCTGAGTTCGAATCCTGTTTGGGTTGACATGTAGTTTACAAAACTGGCTGGAGCCTTCAAGTTGACATATATTGTGACTGTCACTTCTCTCATGCAATGTAAAAAAAATAAATATTTAATTAACTTTTTTTTTTTATCCAATTGGAATTAACCTCCATCCATCCATCCATCATCTTCCGCTTATCCGAGGTCGGGTCGCGGGGGCAACAGCCTAAGCAGGGAAACCCAGACTTCCCTCTCCCCAGCCACTTCGTCTAGCTCTTCCCGGGGGATCCCGAGGCGTTCCCAGGCCAGCCGGGAGACATAGTCTTCCCAACGTGTCCTGGGTCTTCCCCGTGGCCTCCTACCGGTTGGACGTGCCCTAAACACCTCCCTAGGGAGGCGTTCGGGTGGCATCCTGACCAGATGCCCGAACCACCTCATCTGGCTCCTCTCGATGTGGAGGAGCAGCGGCTTTACTTTGAGTTCCTCCCGGATGGCAGAGCTTCTCACCCTATCTCTAAGGGAGAGCCCCGCCACCCGGCGGAGGAAACTCATTTCGGCCGCTTGTACCCGTGATCTTATCCTTTCGGTCATGACCCAAAGCTCATGACCATAGGTGAGGATGGGAACGTAGATCGACCGGTAAATTGAGAGCTTTGCCTTCCGGCTCAGCTCCTTCTTCACCACAACGGATCGGTACAACGTCCGCATTACTGAGGACGCCGCACCGATCCGCCTGTCGATCTCACGATCCACTCTTCCCTCACTCGTGAACAAGACTCCTAGGTACTTGAACTCCTCCACTTGGGGCAGGGTCTCCTCCCCAACCCGGAGATGGCACTCCACCCTTTTCCGGGCGAGAACCATGGACTCGGATTTGGAGGTGCTGATTCTCATTCCGGTCGCTTCACACTCGGCTGCGAACCGATCCAGCGAGAGCTGAAGATCCCGGTCAGATGAAGCCATCAGGACCACATCATCTGCAAAAAGCAGAGACCTAATCCTGCGGTTACCAAACCGGAACCCCTCAACGCCTTGACTGCGCCTAGAAATTCTGTCCATAAAAGTTATGAACAGAATCGGTGACAAAGGACAGCCTTGGCGGAGTCCAACCCTCACTGGAAATGTGTTCGACTTACTGCCGGCAATGCGAACCAAGCTCTGGCACTGATCGTACAGGGAACGGACCGCCACAATAAGACAGTCCGATACCCCATACTCTCTGAGCACTCCCCACAGGACTTCCCGAGGGACACGGTCGAATGCCTTCTCCAAGTCCACAAAGCACATGTAGACTGGTTGGGCAAACTCCCATGCACCCTCAAGAACCCTGCCGAGAGTATAGAGCTGGTCCACAGTTCCACGACCAGGACGAAAACCACACTGTTCCTCCTGAATCCGAGGTTCGACTATCCGACGTAGCCTCCTCTCCAGTACACCTGAATAAACCTTACCGGGAAGGCTGGAATTAACCTATTTTATTTTATTTGTACCCAGGAGAGCTCATTGGTCAACGCTCTTTTTTATTATCTTTATATTCCTATTCCCACCCACCTCAGGAGTTACACTCACTCGCACACACACATTCTCACACACACACAGAGGTAACCCCTGAGGTGTCATCATTGACTATTTGACCATTTATTTTTGATTATTATTATCTTTAGTGTTGATTAAATTTTTCAACTATATGTTAGTTTAACAAGTAGCACATAACATTACTCTGTGTGGGGGAGAAGAAACAGCCCACAATGTATGTCGTCTTGACGCCATACAGTCAAATTATTGATTCCATGTATGGGATTTGAACTCACTTCCGCTGTATTAGGAGCCCACAGTGTTGACCATTGAGCTATCCAGGGTCCCATCAAAATATGGGTTTCGCTCATATACAAATGTAATCAGTGAACTATGATCAAGGTGAAACAAAAAACTACATCTTCCAAGCTATGGATTCGAACCCGGTAGTACTGCATGCGAGGTAGCAGTCTTAACCATTGAGCCATACTGGGTCGGGTAGATATTGAGATTTTTCACAACATACAAATGCAATCATTAAACTATGATCGGTGAAACAAAAAACTCAACCTTTCGAGTTATGGATTTGAACCCAGTAATACAGAGTGAAAGGAAACAGTCTTGACAAATGCGCTATCCTGAGTGCCATTTCCATCTGATTTTCGCTCATTTACAAATGCCATCATTAAACTATGATAAGTGAAACAAAAAGTTAGTTATTCCAAGTTATGGATTTGTACCCAGTTTTACTGACTATGAGGTAGCAGTCTTAACCATTGAGCTATCCTGAGTCGTTGTGTACAGTGGCTCATTCACTGATTTAGCTAATAGTAAATTGCCCCCGGGCCTCAGGTTGGACAACTCTGCTGTTGCCTTAATCATGAACATGAAACCAAAAGAATGCTTGAAAGATCTTTGAGCTGCACATTGTGAGCCTAAATGGAACATTAGTTCCATCTTGTAAACCGAACTCCTGCAGGAAACCAACTTTTGCACCCAACAACAACATAATCTTATCTGCACAAGACCCAGGTTAGACCAGGAGTTAAGACTGCTGACTTGTAATAAAAGGTACTGGGTTCAAACCCCAGTCCGGTTAACGGTATTTTGTTTTTCCGAATCCAGCAGTCCTCAATTACATTTGTGTATGAAAAAAAAACAAATCATCCATTCACAAGACCAAGGATAGCTCAGTGGTTAAGACTGCTGACTCGGAATGAGAGGTACTGGGTTCGTTCACCACTCTAGTTGACAACATTTTTTTACACTTTACTGAACCAAAAGTCCTCGATTACATTTGTGTATGGAACACAATCACCGTTTCAAGAGATGCAAGATAGACCGGGGGTTAAGACTCCTGCCTCAGTATGGAAAAAACTTGGTTCCAAGCCCATTATGTTTGGCAGTATTTTGTTCCATCTCATCATAGTTTACTGAGCCGGGAGTCCCTGATTACATTTGTATATGGAAAGAAATCTCCTAAAAGCACAAAAAGGCAAATAGTCCAGTGGTTAAAACCGTTGACTTGCAATTAAAATTACTGGGTTCTAACTCTGCTTTGTTCAACAGTATTTTAATCCACCTAATCATGCTTTACTGAGCTAGGAGTCCTCAATCACATTTGTGCATGAAAATAAATCTTCTTTTTGCAAGGCCCAAGATAGCGCAGAGGGTAAGACTGTTGAAGTGAAGAAAAAGGTGCTGAGTTCGAATCCCATTCCGGTTGGCAGTATTTTGTTCCACTTTATTGTACTTAAGTGAGCCAGGGGTCGTAGATGACATTTGTGTATGAAAAGAAATCTGTTCTTCACAAAACCAAGTATAACTCGGTGGTTAAGACTGCTGACTTGGAATCAGAGCAACTGGGTTCAACCACACTCAAGTTGTCAGTATTTTGTTCCTCTTCATCAAACTTTACTGAGCCAGGAGTCCTCGATTATAATTGTGTATGGAACACAATCTGTTCTTCACAATACCCAGTGGTTAAGACTGCTGACTTGGAAGCGAATCGACTGTGTTCAAACCCCACTTTAGTTGGAGGTAATCTGTTTAACCTTGTCATAATTTTACTTAGCCAGGAGTCCTCGATTACATTTGTGTATGAAAACAAATCAAGTCTTCACAAGTCTCAGGATAGCCCAGTGGTTAAGACTGCTGACTTGGAATGAAACATACTGGGTTCAAATCCCACCCCGGTTGATGGTATTTTGTCCAACCTTGTCGTATTTTACCGAGCCAGAAGTCCTCGATTCCATTTGTGTATGAAAAAAAATCGAGTTTTCTCAAGACCCAGGATAGCCCAGTGGTTAAGACTGCTGACTTGGAAAGAAACATACTGGGTTCAAACCCCATTCTGGTTGATGGTATTTTGTCCAACCTTGTCATATTTTACCGAGCCAGAAGTCCTCGATTCCATTTGTGTATGAAAACAAATCGAGTCTTCACAAGACCCAGGATAGCCCAGTGGTTAAGACTGCTGACTTGGAAAGAAACATACTGGGTTCAAACCCCACTCATGTCGATGGTATTTTGTCCAACCTTGTCATATTTTACCGGGTCAGAAGTCCTCGATTACATTTGTGTATGAAAACAAATCAAATTTCCGTAAGACCCAGAATAGTCCAGTGGTTAAGACTGATGACTCAGATTGAAGGGTGCTGAGTTCGAATCCTGGTTGGGTTGACATGTAGTTTACAAAACTGGCTGGAGGCTTCAAGTTGACATATATTGTGACTGTCACTTCTCTCATGTAATGTTAAAATAAATATTTAATTAACTTTTTTTTTTATCCAATTGCAATTAACCTATTTTATTTTATTTGTACCCAGGAGAGCTCATTGGTCAACGCTCTTTTTTATTTTTATATTCCTATTCCCACCCACCTCAGGAGTTACACTCACTCGCACACACACATTCTCACACACACACACACACACAGGTAACCCCTGAGGTGTCATCATTGACTGTTTGACCATTTATTTTTGATTATTATTATCTTTAGTGTTGATTTAATTTTTCAACTATATGTTAGTCAAAGAAGTAGCACATAACATTACTCTGTGTGGGGGAGAAGAAACAGCCCACAATGTATGTCGTCTTGACGCCATACAGCCAAATTACTGATTCCATGTATGGGATTTGAACTCACTACCCCTGTATTAGGAGCCCACAGTGTTGACCATTGAGCTATCCTGGGTCCCATCAAATTTTGGTTTTCGCTCATATACAAATGTAATCAGTGAACTATGATCAAGGCAAAACAAAAAGCTACACCTTCCAAGCTATGGATTCGAACCCAGTAGTACTGCGTGGGAGGTAGCAGTCTTAACCATTGAGCCATTCTGGGTCTTGTTAATATTAAGATTTTTCACAACATACAAATGCAATCATTAAACTATGATCGGTGAAACAAAAAACTCAACCTTTCGAGTTATGGATTCGAACCCAGTAACACAGAGTGAAAGGAAGCAGTCTTGACAATTGCGCTATCTTGAGTGCCATTATAGACAGATTTTCGCTCATTTACAAATGCAATCATTAAACTATAATCAAGACGAAACAAAAAACTAGATGCTCCAAGCTAGGGATTCGAACCCAGTAGTACTGCGTAGGAGGTAGCAGTCTCAACCATTGAGCCATTCTGGGTGCTTTTAATATTAAGATTTTTCACAACATACAAATGCAATCATTAAACTATGATCGGTGAAACAAAAAACTCAACCTTTCGAGTAGTGGATTTGAACCCAGTAATACAGAGTGAAAGGAAGCAGTCTTGACAATTGCGCTATCCTGAGTGCCATTTGCATCTGATTTTCGCTCTTTTACAAATGCAATCATTAAACTATGATAGGTGAAACAAAAAGTTAGTTATTCCAAGTTATGGATTTGTACCCAGTTTTACTGACTATGAGGCAGCAGTCTTAACCATTGAGATATCCTGAGTCGTTGTGTAGATTGGCTCATTCCCTGATGGAATCGTGACATCTGTCGCAGTAAACTACGTTTGAGGCGGAAAACAATTTTGAACCCTGGGTTCCATCAAACCATGATTTTCAGTCATATACAATTGAAATCATAATAATCTGATGAAAAAAAAGCTAGGTCTGCCAAGCAATGGATTGGAACATAGTAGCACCTTGTGAGAGGTAGCAGTCTTAACCATTGACCCATACTGGGTCATGTTGAGACAAAATTTTTCACAACATACAAATGCTATCATTAAACTATGATCGGTGAAACAAAAAACTCCACCTTTCGAGTTATGGATTTGAACCCAGTAACACAGAGCCAAAGGAAGCCGTCTTGACAATTGTGCTATCCTGAGTGACGTTATAGTCAGATTTTCGCTCATTTACAAATGCAATCATTAAACTATGATCAAGGCGAAACAAAAAATTAGATCTTCCAAGCTATGGATTCGAACCCAGTAGTACTGTGTGGGAGGTAGCAGCCTTAACCATTGAGCCATACTGGGTCTTGTTGAGGCAGGTTTTTCACAACGTACAAATGCAATCATGAAACTATGATCGGTGAAACAAAAAACTCGACCTTTCGAGTTATGGATTTGAACCCAGTAACACAGAGAGAAAGGAAGCAGTCTTGACAATTGCGCTATCCTGAGTGCCGTTATATTCAGATTTGCGCTCATTTACAAATGCAATCGTTAAACTATTTTTAAGGCGAAACAAAAAACTATATCTTCCAAGGTATGGATTTGAACCCAGTAGTACTGCGTGGGAGGTAGCAGTCTTAACCATTGAGCCATACTGTGTCATGTTGAGGAAAGATTTTTCACAACATACAAATGCACTCATGAATCTATGAACGGTGAAACAAAAAACTCGACCTTTCGAGTTATGGGTTTGAACCCAGTAACACAGAATGAAAGGAAGCAGTCTTGACAATTGCGCTGTCCTGAGTGTCGTTATATTCAGATTTTCGCTCATTTACAAATGCAATCGTTAAACTATGATCAAGGCGAAACAAAAAACTAGATCTTCCAAGCTATGGATTTGAACCCAGTAGTACTGCGTGGGAGGTAGCAGTCTTAACCATTGAGCCATGTTGAGGCAAGATTTTTCACAACATACAAATGCAATCATGAAACTATGATCGGTGAAACAAAAAACTCGCCCTTTCAAGTTATGGATTTGAACCCAGTAACACAGAGTGAAAGGAAGCAGTCTTGACAATTGTGCTATCCTGAGTGCCGTATACTCAGATTTTCGCTCATTTACAAATGCAATCGTTATACTATGATCAAGGCAAAACAAAAATCTAGATCTTCCAAGCTATGTAGTCCTGCGTGGGAGGTAGCAGTCTTAACCATTGAGCCATATTGGGTCATGTTCAGGCAAGATTTTTCAAAACATACAAATGCAATCATTAAACTATGTTCGGTGAAACAAAAACCTCAACCTTTTGAGTTACGTTACCCAGTAATACATAGTGAACTGAAGCAGTCTTGACAATTGCGCTATCCTGAGTGCCGTTATCATCTGATTTTCGCTCATTTGCGAATGCAATCATTAAACTATGATAGGTGAAACAAAAAATTAGTTATTCAAAGTTTTGGGTTTGAACCCAGTTTTACTGACTATGAGGCAGAAGTCTTAACCATTGAGCTATCCTGAGTCTTTATGCCATGTACCCTGGCTCATTCCCTGATGGAATCGTGACATCTGTCGCAGTAAACTACGCTTGAGGCCGAAAACTATTTTGGACCCTGGGTTCTGTCAAACCATGATTTTTGCTCATATACCGATGCAATCTTAATTTATGACAGGTGGGAAAACAAATAGATCCTCTAAGCTATGGATTTGAAACCCAGTACTACAAAGTGAAAGTCAGCAGTCTGAACAATTGAGCAATCCTGATTCCCTTCATTACATGATTTTCACTCATATACAAATGCAATCATTACACTATAATACAAAAAAACTAGGTCTTCCAAGCATTGGATTGGAACATAGTGGTAGCTTGTGAGAGGCAGCAGTCGTAACCACTGAACTATCCTGGGTTTTGTCATGATGTGATGTTTCTCAATATACAAATGCAATCATTGATTGAACTATGATAGGTGAAACAAAAAACTAGCTATTCCAAGTTATGGATTTGAAACCAGTTTCAGTGACAGAGAGGCAGCAGCAGTCTTAACAATTGAGCTCCCCTGGGTCCTTTTAAGACCTGATTTTCACTCATATACAAATGCAATCATTAAACTATGATGGATGAAACAAAAAAATAGATCTTGATAGAGTGTGAGAGGCAGCAGTCTTAACGATTGAATATCGTCATTCTTGTGGTCAGTGTAATCTGGCTCATTCACTAATGTAATCGTGACATCTGTCGAGGTAAGCAATGAAGTGGAACAAAGTTTTAAACCTAAGTTACATATCAAACTAACGCAGTACGCCTGTATTGGGAGCCCACAGTGTTGACCATTGATCTACCCTGGCTCCCATCAAAGCAGGATTTTTGCTCACATACAAATGCAATCTTTATACTATGATAGAAGTGAAACAAAAAACTACAACTTTCAAGTTATAGATTTCCATCCATCTTCTTCCGCTTATCCGAGGTCGGGTCGCGGGGGCAGCAGCCCAAGCAGGGAAGCCCAGACTTCCCTCTCGCCAGCCACTTCGTCCAGCTCCTCCCAGGGGATCCCGAGGCGTTCCCAGGCCAGCCAGGAGACATAGTCTTCCCCACGTGTCCTGGGTCTTCCCCTTGGCCTCCTACTGGTTGGACGTGCCCTAAACACCTCCCTCGGGAGGCGTTCGGGTGGCATCCTGACCAGACGCCCGAACCACCTCCTCTGGCTCCTCTCCATGTGGAGGAGCAGCGGCTTTACTTTGAGTTCCTCCCGGATGGCAGAGCTTCTCACCCTATCTCTAAGGTAACGCCCTGCCACCCGGCGGAGGAAACTCATTTGGGCCGCTTGTACCCGTGATCTTATCCTCTCGGTCATGACCCAAAGCTCATGACCATAGGTGAGGATGGGAACGTAGATCGACCGGTATATTGAGAGCTTTGCCTTCCGTATAAGTGATATCACATGATTCCATGCAAAGTATAAGTAATAGATTGATTCCTTGAAAAGTATAAGTGATATCACATGATTACATGCAAAGTATAAGTGATATCACATGATTACATGCAAAGTATAAGTGATATCACATGATTACATGCAAAGTATAAGTGATATCACATGATTACATGCAAAGTATAAGTGATATCACATGATTACATGCAAAGTATAGGTGATATCACTTGATTACATGCAAAGTATAAGTGATATCATATGATAACATGCAAAGTATCAGTGATATCAAATGATTACATGCAATGTATAGGTGTTATCGCATCATTATATGCAAAGTATAAGTGATATCACATGATTACATGCAAAATATAAGTGATATCACATGATTACATGCAAAGTATCAGTGATATCAAATGATTACATGCAAAGTATAAGTGTTATCGCATCATTACATCCAAAGTATAAGTGATATCACATGATTACATCCAAATATAAGTGATATCACATGATTACATGCAAAGTATAAGTGATATCACATGATTACATGCAAAGTGAGATATATCAAGACTTGGTTACATTTGGAAGATATTTCTTTAGGAAAAAATGACTGAAATTTTCAATTCAAGGTTTCCATTAACAGTAAACTGGGGTGACCAAACTTTTTCCACTGAAAAATCAAGCATGCGAGGCCATGTTGTGAATGTATCACCTCGCCAATTTTGATATCTTTCATTTTCATTATCGAAACCAATACTATATATATGTGTGTATATATACATATATATATATATATATATATATATATATATATATATATATATATATATATATATATATATATATATATATATATATATATATATATATATATATATAAATATATAATAGCAAATTGCCCCCGGGCCTCAGGTTGGACAACTCTGCTGTTGCCTTAATTATGAACATGAAACCAAAAGAAGGCTTGAAAGATCTTTGAGCTGCACATTGTGAGCCTAAATGGAACATTAGTTCCATCTTGTAAACCGAACTGCTGCAGGAAACCAACTTTTGCACCCAACAACAACACAATCTTATCTGCACAAGACCAAGGTTAGACCAAGGGTTAGGACTGCTGACTTGTAATAAAAGGTACTGGGTTCAAACCCCATTCCGGATAAGGGCATTTTGTTTTTCCGGATCCAGCAGTCCACAATTACATTTGTGTATGAAAAAAAAAATCATCCTTTCGCAAGACCAAGGATAGCACAGTGGTTAAGACTGCAGACTCGGAATGAGAGGTACTGGTTTTGTTCACCACTCTAGTTGACAAACATTTTTTCCACTTTACTGAACCAAGAGTCCTCGATTACATTTGTGTATGGGACACAATCACGACTTTAAGAGATCCAAGATAGACCAGGGGTTAAGACTCCTGCTTCAGTATGGAAAAAACTGGGTTCAAAGACCATTCTGTTTGGCAGTATTTTGTTCCACCTCATCATAGTCTACTGAGCCGGTAGTCCCTGATTACATTTGTATATGGAAAGACATCTCCTAAAAGCACAAAAAGGCTCATAGTCCAGTGGTTAAAACTGTGGACTTGACATCAAAAGTGCTGGGTTCTAACTCTGCTTTGTTCAACAGTTTTTTTAATCCACCTAATCATACTTTACTGAGCTAGGAGTCCTCAATTACATTTGTGCATGAAAAAAAATCTTCTCTCCGCAAGACCCAACATAGCCCAGTGGTTAAGACTGTTGAAGTGAAGTTAAAGGTGCTGATTTCGAATCCCATTCCGGTTGACAGTATTTTGTTCCACTTTATTGTACTTAAGTGAGCCAGGTGTCGTAGATAACATTTGTGTATGGAAAGAAATCTGCTCTTCACAAGACCAAGTATAACTCGGTGGTTAAGACTGCTGACTTGGAAACAGAGCTACTGGGTTCAAACACACTCATGTTGACAGTATTTTGTTCTTCCTTATCAAACTTTACTGAGCCAGGAGTCCTCGATTATAATTGTATATGGAACACAATCTGTTCTTCACAATACCCAGGATAGCCCAGTGGTTAAGACTGCTGACTTGGAAACAAATGTACTGCGTTCAAATCCCACTCTGGTTGGAGGTAATTTGTCTAACCTTGTCATAATTTTACTGAGCCAGGAGTCCTCGATTACATTTGTGTATGAAAACAAATCATGATCCAACAAGACCCAGGATAGCCCAGTGGTTAAGACTGCTGACTTGGAATGAAACATACTGGGTTCAAACCGCACTCTGGTTGATTGTATTTTGTAAAACCTTGTCATATCTTACCGAGCCAGAAATCCTCGATTACATTTGTGTATGAAAAAAAATCAGACCTTCACAAGACCCAAGATAGCCCAGTGGTTAAGACTGCTGACTTGGAATGAAACTACTTGGTTCAAACCCCACTCTGTTTGGTGGTATTTTGTCCAACCTTGTCATATTTTGCCGAGCCAGAAGTCCTCGATTACATTTGTTAATGAAAACAAATCGAGTCTTCACAAGACCCAGGATAACCCAGTGGTTGAGACTGGTGACTTGGAATGAAACATACTCGGTTCAAACCCCACTCTGGTTGATGGTATTTTGGCCAACCTTGTCATATTTTACCGAACCAGAAGTCCTCGATTACTTTTGTGTATGAAAACAAATCGAGCCTTCACAATACCCAGGATGACCCAGTGGTTAAGACTGCTGACTTGGAATGAAACATACTGTGTTCAAACCCCACTCTGTTTGATGGTACTTTGTCCAACCTTGTCATATTTTACCGAGCCAGAAGTCCTCGATTACATTTGTGTATGAAAACAAATCCATATTTCACAAGACCCAGGATATCCCAGTGGTTAAGACTGCTGACTTGGAATGAAACATATTGGGTTCAAACCCCACTCTGGTTGGTGGTATTTTGTCCAACCTTGTCATATTTTACCGAGCCAGAAGTCCTCGATTACATTTGTGTATGAAAACAAATCATGTCTTCACAAGACCAAGTATAGCCCAGTGGTTAAGACTGCTGACTTGGAATGAAGCATACTGGGTTCAAACCCCACTCTGGCTGACGGTATTTTGTCCAACCTTGTCATATTTTACCGAGCCAGAAGTCCTCGATTACATTTGTGTATGAAAACAAATCAAATGTCCACAAGACCCAGGATAGTCCAGTGGTTAAGACTGTTGGCTCAGATTGAAGGGTGCTGAGTTCGAATCCTGTTTGGGTTGACATGTAGTTTACAAAACTGGCTGGAGGCTTCAAGTTGACATATATTGTGACTGTCACTTCTTTCATGTAATGTTAAAATAAATATTTAATTAACTTTTTTTTTATCCAATTGCAATTAACCTATTTTCTTTTATTTGTACCCAGGAGAGCTCATTGGTCAACGCTCTTTTTTATTATCTTTATATTCCTATTCCCACCCACCTCAGGAGTTACACTCACTCGCACACACTCATTCTCACACACACACACACACGCACGCACACACTCACACACACAGGTAACCCCTGAGGTGTCATCATTGACTATTTGACCATTTATTTTTTATTATTATTACATTTAGTGTTGATTTAATTTTTCAACTATATGTTAGTCAAACAAGTAGCACATAACATTACTCTGTGTGGGGGAGAAGAAACAGCCCACAATGTATGTCGTCTTGACACCATACAGTCAAATTACTGAGTCCATGTATGGGATTTGAACTCACTACCCCTGTATTGGGAGCCCACAGTGTTGACCATTGTGTTATCCTGGGTCCCATTAAGTTTTGGGTTTCGCTCTTATACAAATGTAATCAGTGAAGTATGATCAAGGTGAAACAAAAAACTACATCTTCCAAGATATGGATTCGAACCCAGTAGTACTGCATGGGAGGTAGCAGTCTTAACCATTGAGCCATACAGGGTCATGTTGAGGGCAGATTTTTCACAACATACACATCAATCATTAAACTATGATCGGTGAAAAAAAAAACTCTGCCTTTTGAGTTATGGATTTGAACCCAGTAATACAGAGTGAAAGGAAGCAGTATTGACAATTGCGCTATCTTGAGTGCCATTATACTCAGATTTTCGCTCATTTACAAATGCAATCATTAAACTATGATCAAGACGAAACAAAAAACTAGATTTTCCAAGCTATAGATTCGAACCCAGTAGTACTGCATGGGAGGTAGCAGTCTTAACCATTGAGCCATACTGGGTCTTGTTAATTTCAAGATTTTTCACAAAATACAAATGCAATCATTAAAATATGATCGGTGAAACAAAAAACTTGACGTTTCGAGTTATGGATTTGAACCCAGTAATACAGAGTGAAAGGAAGCAGTCTTGACAATTGTGCTATCCTGAGTGCCATTTCCTTCTGATTTTCGCTCATTTACAAATGCAATCATTAAACTATTATCAAGGCGAAACAAGAAATTGGATCTTCCAAGATATGGATTGGAACCCGGTAGTACTGCGTGGGAGGTTGCAGTCTTAACCATTGAGCCATACTGGGTCATCATTAACTGTGATAGGTGAAACAAAAAGTTAGTTACTCCAAGTCATGGATTTGAACACAGTTTTACTGACTATGAGGAAGCAGTCTTAAACATTGAGCTATCCTGAGTCTTTATGTACACCGGCTCATTTACTGATGGAATCGTAAAATCTGTTGCAGTAAACAACGTTTGAGGCGGAAAAATATTTTGAACCCTGGGTTCCATCAAACAATGATTTTTGCTCATATACCAATGGAATCATAATTTATGATAGGTGGGAAAACAAATAGATCCTCTAAGCTATGGATTTGAACCCAGTAATCCAAAGTGAAAGCCGAAAGTCTTAACAATTGAGCTATCGTGATTCCCTTCATTACATGAATTTCACTCATATACAAATGCAATCATTACACTATAATGAAAAAAATAAAAATAGGTCTTCCAAGCATTGGATTGGAACCTAGTAGCACCTTGTGAGAGGCAGCAGTCGTAACCACTAAACTATCCTGGGTTTTGTCTTGATGTGATGTGATGTTTCTCAATATACAATTGCAATCATTGAACTATGATAGGTGAAACAAAAAACTAGCTATTCCAAGTTATGGATTTGAAACCAGTTTTAGTGACAGAGAGGCAGCAGCAGTCTTAACTATTGAGCTCCCCTGGGTCCTTTAAGACCTGATTTTCACTCATATACAAATGCAATCATTAAACTATGATGGATGAAACAAAAAACTAGATGACTACGATAGACCTAGTGCTTGTCAGAGGTATCACCGTTTCCAAAGTTATGATACTCCCGTATACTAAAGTAATGTCCGATCATTACCTTATAAAATTCGAAGTTCAGACTCATGTTCGGCAAGCTAATAATAATAATAACTGCTATAGCAGCCGCAACATTAATGCTGCCACAACGACGACTCTTGCTGACCTACTGCCCTCGGTAATGGCACCATTCCCAAAGTATTGATAACCTCACTAACAACTTTAACGACGCCCTGCGCGAAACCATTGATAGTATAGCACCGCTGAAGTTAAAAAAGGCTCCAAAAAGGCGTACGCCATGGTTTACTGAAGAAACTAGAGCACAGAAATTATTATGTAGAAAGCTGGAACGCAAATGGCGCACGACTAAACTTGAGGTGCACCATCAAGCATGGAGTGATAGTTTAATAACTTATAAACGCATGCTTACCTTAGCTAAAACTAATTATTACTCAAATCTCTTCCGCATTAATAAAAACAATCCAAAATTTTTGTTTAGTACAGTAGCATCGCTAACCCAACAAGGGACTCCTTCCAGTAGCTCCACCCATTCGGCAGATGACTTTATGAAGTTCTTTAATAAGAAAATTGAACTTATTAGAAAGGAGATTAAAGACAATGCGTCCCAGCTACAACTGGGTTATAGTAACACAGATACGATTGTATATACGGCGGATACTGCAAATATCCAAAATAGTTTCTCTCGTTTTGATGAAATAACATTAGAAGGATTGTTACAACGTGTAAATGGAATAAAACAAACAACATGTTTACTTGACCCACTTCCTGGGAAACTTATCAAGGAGCTTTTTGTATTATTAGGTCCATCAGTGCTAAATATTATAAACTTATCACTCTCCTCGGGCACTGTTCCCCTAGCATTCAAAAAAGCGGTTATTCATCCTCTTCTTAAAAGACCTAACCTCGATCCTGACCTTATGGTAAACTACCGACCGGTGTCTCACCTTCCCTTTATTTCGAAAATCCTCGAAAAATTGTTGCAGAGCAGCTAAATGAACACTTAGCGTCTAACAATCTATGTGAAACCTTTCAATCCGGTTTCAGGGCAAATCACTCGACGGAGACAGCCCTCGCAAAATTGACTAATGATCTATTGCTAACAATGGACTCTGATGCGTCATCTATGTTGCTGCTCCTCGATCTTAGCGCTGCTTTCGATACCGTCGATCATAATATTTTATTAGAGCGTATCAAAACACGAATTGGTATGTCGGACTCAGCCCTGTCTTGGTTTAACTCTTATCTTACTGATAGGATGCAGTGCGTCTCCCATAACAATGTGACCTCGGACTATGTTAAGGTAACGTGTGGAGTTCCCCAGGGTTCGGTCCTTGGCCCTGTACTCTTCAGCATCTACATGCTGCCGCTAGGTGACATCATACGCAAATACGGTGTTAGCTTTCACTGTTATGCTGATGACACCCAACTCTACATGCCCCTAAAGCTGACCAACACGCCGGATTGTAGTCAGCTGGAGGCGTGTCTTAATGAAATTAAACAATGGACGTCCGCTAACTTTTTGCAACTTAACGCCAAAAAAACGGAAATGCTGATTATCGGTCCTGCTAGACACCGACCTCTATTTAATAATACAACTCTAACATTTGACAACCAAACAATTAAACAAGGCGACACGGTAAAGAATCTGGGTATTATATTCGACCCAACTCTCTCCTTTGAGGCACACATTAAAAGCGTTACTAAAACGGCCTTCTTTCATCTCCGTAATATCGCTAAAATTCGCTCCATTTTGTCCACTAAAGACGCTGAGATCATTATCCATGCGTTTGTTACGTCTCGTCTCGATTACTGTAACGTATTATTTTCGGGTCTCCCCATGTCTAGCATTAAAAGATTACAGTTGGTACAAAATGCGGCTGCTAGACTTTTGACAAGAACAAGAAAGTTTGATCACATTACGCCTATACTGTATATACCTTTATATACATATATACATACATATATACCTATACTGTATATACCTTTATATACATATATACATACATATATACCTACACTGTATATACCTTTATATACATATATACATACATATATACCTATACTGTATATACCTTTATATACATATATACATACATATATACCTATACTGGCTCACCTGCACTGGCTTCCTGTGCACTTAAGATGTGACTTTAAGGTTTTACTACTTACGTATAAAATACTACACGGTCTAGCTCCAGCCTATCTTGCCGATTGTATTGTACCATATGTCCCAGCAAGAAATCTTCCTTCAAAAGACTCCGGCTTATTAGTGATTCCTAGAGCCCAAAAAAAGTCTGCGGGCTATAGAGCGTTTTCCGTTCGGGCTCCAGTACTCTGGAATGCCCTCCCGGTAACAGTTCGAGATGCTACCTCAGTAGAAGCATTTAAGTCTCACCTTAAAACTCATCTGTATACTCTAGCCTTTAAATACACCTCCTTTTTAGACCAGTTGATCTGCCGCTTCTTTTCTTTCTCCTATGTCCCCCCCTCCCTTGTGGAGGGGGTCCGGTCCGATGACCATGGATGAAGTACTGGCTGTCCAGAGTCGAGACCAAGGATGGATCGCTCGTCAGGACCCAGGATGGACCGCTCGCCTGTGTATCGGTTGGGGACATCTCTACGCTGCTGATCCGCCTCCGCTTGGGATGGTTTCCTGTGGACGGGACTCTCGCTGCTGTCTTGGATCCGCTTGAACTGAACTCTCGTGGCTGTGTTGGAGCCACTATGGATTGAACTTTCACAGTATCATGTTAGACCCGCTCGACATCCATTGCTTTCGGTCCCCTAGAGAGGGGGGGGTTGCCCACATCTGAGGTCCTCTCCGAGATTTCTCATAGTCAGCATTGTCACTGGCGTCCCACTGGATGTGAATTCTCCCTGCCCACTGGGTGTGATTTTTCCTTGCCCTTTTGTGGGTTCTTCCGAGGATGTTGTAGTCGTAATGATTTGTGCAGTCCTTTGAGGCATTTGTGATTTGGGGCTATATAAATAAACATTGATTGATTGATTGATCTTCAAAGTGATAGAGTGTGAGAGGCAGCAGTCTTAACGATTGAATATCGTCATTCTTGTGGTCAGTGTAATCTGGCTCATTCACTAATGTAATCGTGACATCTGTCGAGGTAAACTATGAAGTGGAACAAAGTTTTAAACCTAAGTTATATATCAAACTAACGCAGTACGCCTGTATTGGGAGCCCACAGTGTTGACCATTGATCTACCCTGGCTCCCATCAAAGCAGGATTTTTGCTCACATACAAATGCAATCTTTATACTATGATAGAAGTGAAACAAAAAACTAGATCTTTCAAGTTATGGATTTCCATCCATCTTCTTCCGCTAATCCGAGGTCGGGTCGCGGGGGCAGCAGCCCAAGCAGGGAAGCCCAGACTTCCCTCTTTCCAGCCACTTCGTCCAGCTCCTCCCAGGGGATCCCGAGGCCTTCCCAGGCCAGCCGGGAGACATAGTCTTCCCCACGTGTCCTGGGTCTTCCCCGTGGCCTCCTACCGGTTGGACGTGCCCTAAACACCTCGCTCGGGAGGCGTTTGGGTGGCATCCTGACCAGATGCCCGAACCACCTCCTCTGGTTTCTCTCCATGTGGAGGAGCAGCGGCTTTACTTTGAGTTCCTCCGGGATGGCAGAGCTTCTCACCCTATCTCTAAGGGAGAGACCCGCCACACGGCGGAGGAAACTCATTTGGGTCGCTTGTACCCGTGATCTTATCCTTTCGGTTATGACCCAAAGCTCATGATCATAGGTGAAGATGGGAACGTAGATCGACCAGTAAATTGAGAGTTTTGCCTTCCGGCTCAGCTCCTTCTTCACCACAACGGATCGGTACAATGTCCGCATTACTGAAGACGCCGCATCGATCCGCCTGTCGATCTCACGATCCACTCTTCCCTCACTCGTGAACAAGACTCCTAGGTACTTGAACTCCTCCACTTGGGGCAGGGTCTCCTCCCCAACCCGGAGATGGCACTTCACCCTTTTCCGGGAGAGAACCATGGATTTGGACTTGGAGGTGCTGATTCTCATTCCGGGCGCTTCACACTCGGCTGAGAACCGATCCAGTGAGAGCTGAAGATCACGGCCAGATGAAGCCATCAGGACCACATCATCTGCAAAAAGCAGAGACTTAATCCCAAGGCCACCAAACCGGAACCCCTCAACGCCTTGACTGCGCCTAGAAATTCCGTCCATAAAAGTTATGAACAGAATGGGTGACAAAGGGCAGCCTTGGTGGAGTCCAACCCTCACTGGAAACGTGTCCGACTTACTGCCGGCAATGCGGACCAAGCACTGACACTGACCATACAGGGAGCGAACCGCCACAATAAAACAGTCCGATATCCATCATCACAGGATTTTCGCTTGTATACAAATGCAATCATTAAACTATGATGGAGGTGGAACAAAAATCAGACCTTTTTAAGTTACGGATATGAACCTAGTAGAATTGCACGACAGGCAGCAGCCTTAAGCATTGAGCTATCCTGGGTTTTGTGGGGAGTCGATTTTTTGTAATATACAAATGCAATCATTTAATATGATAGGCGAAACAAAAAAAGTGGTATTACAAAGTATAGATTTGAAACCAGTTTAGCTGACTGAGGGGCAGCAGTGTTAACAATTGAGTTACCCCGGGTCACTTCAAGACATGATTTTCGCTCATATGAAAATGCAATCATTAAACAATGATAAAAGTGAAACAAAAAACAAGATCTTCCAAGTTATGGATTTGAACCAAAAAATGCAGAGCGAAAGACAGTACTCTTAACAATTGAGCTAGCCTGAGTCCTCTTGTCACCTGATTTTCGCTCACATACAAATGCAATCATTAAACGATGATAGGTGCAACAAAAAAATAGATGTCCCAAGTTATAGATGTGAACCCATTTTTACTGACTGAGAGAGAGAGGTCTAGACAATTGAGCTATCCTCAGTCTTGTAGTAAAGTAGTCTGGCTCATAACACTGCCCCCTGTACTGTATACCACGCTTGAGGTGGAACAAAATTTCGAACCAAAGTTAAATATCAAACCAATTGGGATTCAAACCCAGTACCTCTGTATTGGGAGTCCACAGTGTTGACCATAGAACTATCCTGGGTCCCTTCAAGAAATGATTTTTGCTCATATACGAATGTAATCATTAAACAATGACAGAAGTGAAACAAAAACAAAATCTTCCAAGTTACAGGTTTCAACCCAGTAATACAGAGGGAGAGACTGCAGTCGTAACACTTGCGTTATCCTGAATGACAGCATCTATTGGTTTTTTCTCATTTACAAATGTAATCATTCAACTATGATAGGTGAAACAAAAAGTTAATTATTGTAAGATATGGAAATTAACCTAGTTTTACTGACTTAGAGGCAGCAGTCTTAACCATTGAGCTATCCTTGGTCCTTTTATGATGGTAGTCTGGCTCATTCACTAATGGAACCGTGACATCTGTCGCAGTAAACTATGATTGAGGTGGAACACAATGTTGAACCTAAGTTACATATTAAACCAATTGGGATTCCAACCCAGTACCCCTGTATTGGGAGACCACAGTGTTGACCGTAGAACTATCCTGGGTCCCTTCAAAAAAGGATTTTTGCTCAAATGCAAATGCAATCATTTAACAATGATAGAAGTAAAACAAACACATGAACGTTCAAGTTGTGGATTTGAACCCAGTAATGCAGGCTGAGAGGCAGCAGTCTTAACAACAGAGGTACCCTGGGTCCCATCAACACCTCATTTTCACTCATATACAAATGCAACCATTAAACTATGATAGATGAAACAAAAACACTAGATCGGCATGTTCTTGCAGCAAATGTTGGTAAAAATTTTTAGGGCATTTTAAGAGCATTACAGCAAGTGACCAGGGTGGTTGCCGCAGATGCCATGGTTCAATTCTAGCACTGACTAGTAATGGAACAGCACATATTGACACAATCTGGTTGGACCTCATATTTTTCTTATAATTTTTTTTATGCGCTTACTTCGTTAATTTCCTCTTTTCAGGTTTTTCTCTTGGAAAAAGGTTTGCAAAGAAAGCACCAGAAATAATCATCTGGTGTCGTCATGGTCACGTCACCTTGAGTGGCATTGTCTCAAACTCACAACTTCAAGAGGCATTCAACTTTTGACTTTCAGCTGAATATCAGCTGCAAATGTTCCTGATTTTTTATTTATTTATTTATTTATTTTAGGCTTAATGAAGGGAAGGAAGGATGACAACATGGCGGCTTGTGCACCTGTTTGGAAACAGGCCGTCGCCAAGCCCGGCTTTGATCGGCACGAACCACAAATACATGCCTTTGTTCTTTCAAAGGGGAGAGACACCCAACAAGAGACGCACGTGTGTGTGTGTGTGTGTGTGTGTGTGTGTGTGTGTGTGTGTGTGTGTGTGTGTGTGTGTGTGTGTGTGTGTGTGTGTGTGTGTGTGTGTGTGTGTGTGTGTGCGTGTTTGTGTTCTTGTATTTCTACCCTCCTTGAGACATCCAGGTGTGGACAAGTTAGGACAAAAATCATGGTCCCAGTACAGAAAACAATTGCATCTTATAGAGAGAACATTGCTCCAAAGTCAGGATATTTTTGGTGATTTAAAGTGCATAGAAAAGTAAACACTGACAGGTGCAAAGGCAGCAATATATGATAAAACAAGACGGCAGCTAAAGAAGGACTTCCCTATTCATCCCCCGAAAAAACCTGCCATGGGTGAACGGCTGATTTGACCACTTCCGGTGCTGAGGTAAGACAAGCCAGATGTGATCATAGGAGGAACAAGTACACCACACTACGAAGACTATAGTGGCCGTTAACAGTTAGCTTCTACAGTTGGGTTGCCCAAAGTGCGGCACAGGGGCCATTTGTGGTCCCTGACTCCTTTGTCATCGGTCTTTAGCACGTTACAAAAACAAAACAATGGAGATCTAATTTGCACCCCTAGTGGTGACATCTGTCAAAATGAGGGTGGTCCTAAAAAGGAGGGATTTTTCAAATTGACTGTGAGTTGGTTTTATTTATAATGGTAAACATTTCATATAGTCAACATATGAAATAACAAGTGTGTGTAAAAACATATGAAATAACAAGTGTGTGTAAAAACTTTGAAATGCACCCTTTCAGGCCAAAATTAATTTAAAAAATATCATAAATTTGGGAACAATTTCTCAGTCTTTCTGTTTCTGTAATATTACAATATTTTCTTGTAAAATTATTACTTTTTTGTGTAAGATTATTACTTTTTAATGCAAAATGGTGACATTGGTCATACCAAATTCTGACTTGTATCACAACATTGACAATTGTTTTGTCGTTCTTGTAAAACAGAGACATCTTTTGAGTAAAATGGTGACTTTTTCAGATTATTATTATAAAATTGCCAAAATTTCAAAGTTTTCCTATCAAAGTGTGACTTTTGTCGAAGTAAAATTTAGACTCCACTCATAAAATTGCGGAAATGTTCAACTTTTCTTGTAAAATTGCAACTTTTATTGAGTAAAATTATGACTTTTGTCATAATGTTGCCAAGTAAAATTCAGATTATTATTATAAAATTGCCAAAATGTTTAAATTTGTCTTATAAAATTCTGACTTTTGTCATGTAAAATCACGACTCTTTTCATAAAATTGCCAAAATTTTCAACTTTTCTTGTCATCAATCATCAATCAATGTTTATTTATATAGCCCTAAATCACAAATGTCTAATTGTAAAATTGAAATTTTTATTGAGTAAAATTCCAACGGTTATCATAAAAAAAGGAGGGATTTTTCAAATTGACCGTGTGTCACTTTTAAAAGTGCTCCCCTATGGTCAACATATAAAATAACAAGTGTGTATAAGAAATTGAAATGAACCCCCTTAGGACCAAAATGTATTAAAATAATAAAATAAAATAAATATGTATTTACAGTCATACTATAATAACTTGAAGTAAATAAAAAATTTAAAACTCACACATTGTTTTTACTAAAAGCAGTCTTTTTCTCCCGTGTCAACTTTTTTCTCATTAAATTGGGAACAATTTCTCATAGTCTTTCTGTTTCTGTAACATTGCAATATTTTCTCGAACAATTATTCCTTTTTTATGTAAAATTATTACTTTTTAATGCAAAATGGTGAGGTTTGTCATATCAAATTCTGACTTGTATCACAATATTGACAATTGTTTTGTCGTTATTGTAAAATAGTGACGTTTTTTAAATAAAATTATGACTTTTGTCATAATTTTGCTAAGCAAAGTATTATTATAACATTGCCAAAACGTTAAAGTTTTCTTATAAAATTGTGACTTTTGTCGAGTAAAATTGCGACTCTTTTCATAAAATTGCCAACATTATAAGCTTTTCTTGCAAAATTGCAACTTTTATTGAGTAAAATTCCAACTTCTATCATAATATTGCACACATGTTCAGTTTTCTTGTAAAATTTTGACTTGCGTTGAGTAAAATTACGACTTTTATCATATATACTGCCAACATTCTAGATTAGATTAGATTAGATGGATTAGATAGTACTTTATTTATTCCGTCAGAAGAGTTCCTTCAGGAAAATTACAATTTTCAGCACAATCCCATTCAAGATTAGACAAACATTACAGGGAGACAGAACAGGATCGCTGACGGGTCTGCCGGCTTCCAGCGCCCCTTACAAAAAAAAGATGCGATACTTTTTTCTTGTAACATTCCAACTTATTTTTCACACCAAGCTTTTTTTATATTTGCATAGTATGTATATATTATTAATGTTGTAAATACACTTCTTTATATATCTAGAAAGCGTGGTTCTAAAGAAGGAGGCAGTTTTCTCAGGTCCCCAGAAGGTAAGAAATACACGAACGTGTGTGTGTGTGTGTGTGTGTGTGTGTGTGTGTGTGTGTGTGTGTGTGTGTGTGTGTGTGTGTGTGTGTGTGTGTGTGTGTGTGTGTGTGCGAGAGAGAGCGAGGAGACAAAAGGCGAAAGAGCAAGCAGGCTTACATCAAGGCTTGTCTCTAAAATGTGTGAGTGGGAGACGCAGGCTGGTCTACCCACAATGCTTTGCCTCGCCTCTTACAGCCCACTCAGGTTTTTTGGGAGCATCTCTCGCCTCTTTGCAGGAAGTCATCAGTCACCTCCACCTATTCTTAGAGAGGCAACTTGAAGTGAACCTGTCTCTCTGTGATCTGCTCTCCCACTGAGGAACATTCACATCCTCCATTCTACAAGGGACAAGCGGTAGGAAATGCATGGATGGCCATTCTCCTTCATCCTGCAAGGAGGCTCCAACATCTCCTTTAAGATGCAAACAGATATAGTTTCCGGACTATAAGGCGCACCTAAAATCCTTTCATTTTCTCCAAAATCGACTTTGCGCCTTACAACCCGGTGCGCTTAATGTGTGGATTAATTCTGGTTGTGCTTACCGACCCCAAAGTCTCTGCGTCGTGTTTGTGATCCTCCCACACTAAAAGCTAAAAGCCCGCAGGGAAGTCTTTTAGACTTAGACTTAGAGAAACTCACACGGTAGCTCCGTTACAAAGGATGGAAAGGGTGAGGATGGAAAGGATCATGCACACAAGGGCACAACAAAAGGTATAAAGTAGACTAAAAATTTACCATAGTAGCAAAATAAAATGCAACATATATGCATTAAATGTAGAAAATACTCATAATAATGTGACGCTTCGCTGGCACCGAGGTGTCGGTTCGTTCTCTCAAAGGATGCAGTCGGATATAGACACAGCAGGAAGGTAAGAAAGGATGATTTATTTATGCTTACAAAACAGACTAAGAACAAAAACACTTGCGCAAGGCACTAAAGACAAAACAAACAGAACTAGCATGGGAGCAAGAAGGAACTCAAAGCGCTAGCATGTGAGCTAGGGAAATATACAGAGGAATAGCGCGGAAGCTACCGAGGACAAAAAGTCTTTACCACAATCAAGGATCAGCGACGTTACCTGTTGCATTGAACAGAAACTAGACTGCGAGACTGAGGAACGGAAAAGGCAGGCTTATATAAGGACAGTAATTAGTGTCAAAAACAAAAGGCAGGTGACACAAATACGTAATTATGACAACAGAACAAAACAGGAAGTGCCACCAGGAACCAGGGAAGACAAAATACTAACAAGATACGATACAGAAACATAACCAAATCAGAACATGACATGATCCAAGTAGCGGATCATGACAAATAAGACCCCTTTAATGCACATTCTGTATGCAAATAGACCCGCTCATTTGTGGTGCGCCTTGTAGTCCGAAAAATATGATAAATTATGGTCACTGTTGCCTTTTTTAATACGAAGAAGCGTACACTTCAAACTTATATCTGTCAGTAGACTCGCTATGGAATCACCAAAAACTACCGCTACCACAAAGATGACGGGGAGAAAATGCTGTCCAAGTGGAGGCACGTAAATAAGAGGGGCATCCTGAAGAGACGGTCAGAAAGTGACTGGAAGATGATGTGTAAAACATCATCTATGCAACATTTTGACAAAAGAACCACCATCACATGTTATGTAGACCACAAGGAAGTCTTTTAGACTCAGACTTAGACAAACTGTCGAAACGAGGACTATGGTGTGGTTTGTTTTCCCGGAATGCAAAGGAACTAGACCAGTCGTGGCGTGAGGGTAAAGAATTATTTAATCTATTACTATGAAAAAGTGCAAACAAAAGGTGCTCACAAGGCGGCGAACAAACTTGGTTAAGAAAACCAAAACTAGCACAAAGCCAGAACTATGGGCATAGAAATTAAAGACACTAACTGTGGCATTAATAAACAAAAACTTACTTGAGGTGACGTGAGCAGGGCAGCATGAACTATGACATGAAACAGAGCGGTCATAAACAGGGTGATGACGCTAGAACGACCAACTGAATAACCAGGCTTAAATAATAATGACATGATTGAAACAGGTGCGTGAGTCCAACACGTGAGACAGCTGAAACTACTGGGTCGCCATGGTAACAAAACAAGGGGGTGAAAAAACAGGAACTAATGGAGTCTTGAAGTAACAGAACATAACTAAATAAAACATGATCACAAGACATGACACAAAGTCACACAGTAGCTCAGTTACAAAGGATGGAAAGGGTAAGGATGGAAAGGATCATGCAGACAAGGGCACAAAAAATGTATAATGTAGACCAAAAATATACCATAGTAGCAATATAAAATGTAACATACATGTATTAAATGAACAAAATAATAATAAAATTATCTCTTTAATGCACCTTTTGTATGCAAATAGACCCGCTCATCTGCAGTGCGCCTTATAGTCCGGTGCGCCCTATGGTCCGAAAAATACACTAAATCATGGCCACACACACACACACACACACACACACACGCACACACACACACACACACACACACACACACGTGAGCAGTCGTCAAAAGTCTGTCAGTGTCTTAAGGCAGTGTTTATCTTTGGCAGGCCCAAGAAAACAAAGCCATCGATTTCTAATCCTAATCCCCTCCTCTACTGCCTCGCCACTATTGATCATCTATCCATCCATTAATGAGATGGGGTGGAGGGCTGATGAAGGACAAAGCAAACATGGCGGCGTGTGTGTGTGTGTGTGTGTGTGTGTGTGTGTGTGTGTGTGTCGTCGTTTTGTCTTCAGCCAAGCGCCTCTCTGTCACTTCAACTCAGACAAAATACATGCAGGGCTGCACTTTTGACGAGGTTTAGCAAACAAAGAGCTGGGCTGCTTTGCCTAAATATTGAAAGTGGATGATATGGATGAACGCGCTCGACACACACACACACACACACACACACACACACACACACACACACACACACACACACACACACACAGAGGATTAAATTCCAGTGCAAACATCAGCGATGGTATGTGAGCTATACTCTCTGATAATGACCCATTTCCCCTCAGCGCTGCGTCCACACCTATCATTCTCTGCACACGCTGAAACAACAGCAGCAGTTAGAAGGTAATTGCATGTTACGGCGCTCGCGGGTCCTCGCGTCTCTTGCCGGGAGCGCTTACGGTTAACTTTGAAGGCAAATGTAAGCACTCGCCATTGACCGTGCTAAATATCTGCTGTGGTCATCTGCTATCTGGGAATCATCGCTCAGAACCGGTGGAGTCGGTTATCTTCAAGTAAAGATCGTTGTGGAACGGATGCAGCAAACCATGCTCTGTTAGTACCTTGCACTGTCAGTACCAAGCACTGTCAGTACCAAGCACTGTTAGTACCAAGCACTGTTAGTACCATGTACTGTTAGTACCATGCACTGTTAGTACCAAGCACTGTTAGTACCATGCAGTGTCAGTACCAAGCACTGTCAGTACCAAGCACTGTTAGTACCAAGCACTGTTAGTACCATGTACTGTTAGTACCATGTACTGTTAGTACCATGCACTGTTAGTACCAAGCACTGTTAGTACCATGCAGTGTCAGTACCAAGCACTGTCAGTACCAAGCACTGTTAGTACCAAGCACTGTTAGTACCATGTACTGTTAGTACCATGCACTGTTAGTACCAAGCAATGTCAGTACAAAGCACTGTTAGTACCATGCACTGTCAGTACAAAGCACTGTCAGTACCAAGCACTGTTAGTACCAAGCACTGTTAGTACCATGTACTGTTAGTACCATGCACTGTCAGTACCATGCACTGTTAGTACCAAGCACTGTTAGTACCATGCACTGTTAGTACCATGCACTGTTAGTACCATGCACTGTTAGTACCAAGCACAGTTAGTAACAAGCACTGTTAGTACCAAGCACTGTTAGTACCAAGCACTGTTAGTACCATGCACTGTTAGTACCATGCACTGTCAGTACCTAGCACTGTCAGTACCATGCACTGTTAGTACCATGCACTGTTAGTACCATGTACTGTCAGTACCATGCACTGCCAGTACCATGCACTGTTAGTACCATGCACTGTTAGTTCCATGCACTGTTAGTACCATGTACTGTCAGTACCTAGCACTGCCAGTACCATGCACTGTTAGTACCATGCACTGTTAGTACCATGCACTCTTAGTACCAAGCACTGTTAGTACCAAGCACTGTTAGTACCATGCACTGTTAGTACCATGCACTGTTAGTACCATGCACTGTTAGTACCATGCACTGTTAGTACTGTGCGTGACTGGTATCACTGCTGATTGCGATACCAGTCACGCACGAGTGAGATGAGCCGATACCAATGCAGATCACATGTATTAACTGGACTTATCTATGGATTCATGGTGAGTGCTATTGAGAGTTTCACGAGATCAACACAATGTTTCAACTTATTCTCTTTTTGTTACAATTAAGTCAAAAGTACACAAAAACTAAACAAAAGCAAAAACTACTTCTTGATACTCATTTAAATCCTTTGGTTTTTGCCCTAAAAGTCCTCAAGTGTGCATGGAATGATTCCCTGAGTTTGTTGACCATAACCAGAACAACAAAAATGATTTAGAGAATAAGAATATCAGTCTAGTATAGTTAATTTACTGACACTAACTTTAGTATCAACACCACCAATTTATGGATCAATCCACCATATTCTTACGTGTCGTATACTGTTATTGTTATATTATCTTCTTTGTCATGATCACTCATGACAGTTTGGACTTTATTCTTTATTTCTGTCTTTGGTATATCATTTCCTGTCTCGGTGCTCTTGTTTTGGTAGTATTTTGGTGTAGTTGTCTTAGTTTTTGCTGAAGAAAGTGTTGTTGAGTTGAGTCGAGTTTGAAGTTTGTATTGATTTATTCTGCCTTTTACTATACCTAATTATGGAGCCTCCTGCTTGCACTTTGCCTACCTTCTCTGCATTCTGGAATCGCGCCGACAACCGAAATGCGGCATTATCACACTCTTATTGTTCGGCTTGTTTGTATCCTGCTAATAACCTGTAACCCGGTTCCGACTGCACGTCTTAAACTTTACCGAGCACTTATTTCTTGGTGTTGTTACAAGTTAGCTTAGCAGCTAGCATCCCTTAAGCCTGACTTGTGCAGGATGTTTAGGCTTGTCCTTCAGTGATAATGATACTTGATAATGCTACTAATAAATGCAATGGAGGTCACTATTATTGACTTAGCGTCACATAAATAGATGCTAGCCACTTGTCAGCCGGGGTGTATAAGTAAACACTGTGCAGTAGCAGCCGGAGGGGATGAGTGTAATCAGCATTAAAAGGCATTAATTGGCAATGTACTTTTTCACAAAAAGTGGCCCATATTGATCACTAATTTAATTTAACATGCTACTTTATAGCATTGTTGACATTGGCGTTACATTTAGTATGTGTTTATACATTTTTATTTTATTTTTGGTATTATTCAATATCAAAGGTTGTTGTTTTTTTTAAACCAAATCAATGTTTACCATTATAAATAATGTAAATCAAGATAATATGTTTTGGACATCCTAAAATGTTAATGCAAAATACTATTTATAAACAATAATCATAGTTGTGCATGCAGAAAACAATGCAAAATCCAAAGGATTAATAAAATGCATGAATAATTTTCATCTTTGCATGCAATTATATATTTTTTAAATCACCTGTGACTACATTTGGCCCCATGCTATCGTATTTACTACAAACCCCGTTTCCATATGAGTTGGGAAATGGTGTTAGAAGCAAATATAAACGAAATACAATTATTTGCAAATCATTTCCAACCCATATTCAGTTGAATATGCTACAAAGACAACATATTTGATGTTCAAACTCATAAACATTTTTTATTATGCAAATATTCATTAACTTTAGAATTTGATGCCAGCAACACGTGACAAAGAAGCTGGGAAAGATGGCAATAAATACTGATAAAGTTGAGAAATGCTCATCAAACACTTATTTGGAACATCCCACAGGTGTGCAGGCTAATTGGGAACAGGAGGGTGCCATGATTGAGCATTTTTTGGGAAGCTGTTTTTATAGCCAGTCTTTCACAAGAAAGGATGGGGCGAGGTACACCCCTTTGTCCACAACTGCGTGAGCAAATAGTCAAACAGTTTAAGAACAACCTTTCTCAAAGTGCAATTGCAAGAAATTTAGGGATTTCAACATCTACGCTCCATAATATCATCAAAAGTTTCAGAGAATCTGGAGAAATCACTCCACGTAAGCAGCATGGCCGGAAACCAACATTAAATGACCGTGACCTTTCATCCCTCGGACAGCACTGTATCAAAAACTGACATCAATCTCTAAAGGATATCACCACATGGACTCAGGAACACTTCAGAAAACCACTGTCATTAAATACAGTTCGTCACTACATCTGTAAGTGCAAGTTAAAGCTCTACTATGCAAAGCGAAAGCCATTTATCAACAACATCCAAAAACGCCGCCAGCTTCTCTGGGCCCGAGATCATCTAAGATGGACTGATGCAAAGTGGAAAAGTGTTCTGTCGTCTGACAAGTCCACATTTCAAATTGTTTTTGGAAATATTCGACGTGGTGTCATCTGGACAAAAGGGGAAGCGAACCATCCAGAATGTTATCGACGCAAAGTTCAAAAGCCAGCATGTGTGATGGTATGGGGGTGCATTAGTGCCCAAGGTATGGGTAACTTACACATCTGTGAAGGCACCATTAATGCTGAAAGGTACATACAGGTTTTGGAACAACATATGCTGCTATCTAAGCGCCGTCTTTTTCATGGACGTCCCTACTTATTTCAGCAAGACAATGCCAAGTCACATTCAGCACGTGTTACAACAGCTTGGCTTCGTAAAAAAAGAGTGCGGGTACTTTCCTGGCCCACCTGCAGTCCAGACCTGTCTCCCATGGAAAATGTGTGGCGCATTATGAAGCGTAAAATACGACAGCGGAGACCCCAGAATTCCACTTTCAAAGATTCAACAATTAGTTTTCTCACTTCCCAAACGTTTATTGAGTGTAGTTAAAAGAAAAGGTGATGTAACACAGTGGTGAACATGCCCTTTCCCAACTACTTTGGCACGTGTTGCAGCCAGAAAATTCTAAGTTAATTATTATTTGCAAAAAAAAAATAAAGTTTATGAGTTTGAACATCAAATATGTTGTCTTTGTAGCATATTCAACTGAATATGGGTTGAAAAGGATTTGCAAATCATTGTATTCTGTTTATATTTACATCTAACACAATTTCCCAACTCATATGGAAATAGGGTTTGTATTATTTAATGGTATCTCATGAAGAAAAAAGCACAGAGATCGTATTAAATAGACAGTATTGAAAGAACAGACATATTTTCGGAGAAAGTCTGCACTTCAAACTAATCATATACTAAAAGCGGGGAGTATGGAAATTCCTACTCAAAAATGTGACGCCAAAAGGTGCAAATGCAAATAATGTGGATGCTTTGGTAAATAGTCTGGAATATGGAAATTGATTTGAAGCGAGAACAATGTTTAATCAAAGTGTTGTTAATTGGCTGCAAATGTGCAAACACAACATCAACACATTATCACCTCGGAGCTCGTCAGTTGGGAACAAAGCATCTGGAATGTTTGCACATCCTGAAGAGGACGCTGGCAATATCAGCGTTCATTTGGACACACAAACCCAATATTTACCATCATTCCGCCCCTATTTCCACCTCTTGAAAACTTCTTCCTGCATAAACGCTTGGGTTACTGCTGGTGTCGACGGTCTCTATTTGTGTAGCCGTGTTAGCGGCGGGATGAAAAGAGTGGCGTATAAATATGAGGATGAAAATAGAAACTGACCACATCAGACGGGACACGTCCGTGAGAAGAGCGCTTTGTTCCCCGGGAGGTGACAGGTCACTGAGGCGTGGCGGTCTTCAGAAGGGAGGTCGTGGCTGAGAAGACCAGACGATGCACGACGGCCTGCAGAGTTTCAAAGCTGAGCAGCGGGAAGGATCAGTCACCCCCAGCGAGGAAACCAATGAGCTCATTCTTCATGTCTCTATACGCAAAGCATGGTTAAGCCTGCAGTGTAAAGTGGGACTTAAAGCAGCGATGTGTAACATCATGTTGATGCTACTAAGTGGTATAATGTGCCTGCCATTGCTGCTACATTAGTATTGTTGGTGGACCAGCCAGGACACTTCTCATAGGCGTGCTCGTACTACCAGAAACTGTTACTTACTACATTGTTTACACATGCTTTTAATTAGGAGTTGTTACGTACCGGAGGAGTAGAGACGGCACAGACCATAAAGGGGTAGTATAGCTCTAGGTCAGGGGTGTCAAACTCAAATACAGGGTGGGCCAAAATTTAAAACTGAACAAAGCCGCGGGCCAAGGTTGAACAAATTAGTCTTTTAATAGGGACCCAAACAAGTTTTTCATTGAATATTGAACAAGCATGGCTAATGTAACTTTATAGTGACATGCAAAATGAGTTTAAAATAATAACAATAATAATTTAAAAATATCAATGGCATATCAAATCAAATTTAAATAAAAATTGAATGCCTCTTTTGTATTTGCAGCCTTCTGATGTAAATATTTACATTAACTTTTTCCAGAGGCTAATACATTTGAAAATAAAATAATGAATAAATCAACCATTCAGGCCTTTTTACTGCTCAGTTAATGCCGGGGCTCAGGTGGGTGGGGTCAGGGGGGCAGGGTTTGTTGGTAGCGGGGAGGGGGTGTATATTGTAGCGGGCCGGAAGAGTTAGTGCTGCAAGGGGTTCTGGGTATTTGTTCTGTTGTGTTACGGTGCGGATGTTCTCCCGAAATGTTTGGTCATTCTGGTTTGGTGTGGGTTCACAGTGTGGCGCATATTTGTAACAGTGTTAAAGTTGTTTATATGGCCACCCTCAGTGTGACCTGTATGCTGTTGATCAAGTATGCCTTGCATTTACTTGCATGTGTGTAGAAGCCACATATATTACGTGACTGGGCCGGCACGCTGTTTGTGAGGAGGAAAAACAGACTTGACGACAGGTTGTAGGCAGTCTCTTTAAGGCACACCCCCAATATTGTTGTCCGGGTGGAATTCGGGAGAATGGTTGCACCGGGAGATTTTCGGGAGGGGCACTGAAATTCGAGAGTCTCCCGAGAAATAGGTGAATGCGGAGTTACAGCGGCACCACTGTTTAACACCGGCGGGCCAGCTCTAATGTTCATTTGATATTGCCTCAAGGGCTAAATGAAATTACACGGCGGGCCAAATTTGGCCCGCGGGCCAGAGTTTGACACCTATGCTCTAGGTATTTATCATATATATATACAGTAGAAATATATATGAATAATAATCAAACAATAATAATATTAATCAACAAGGGAATGGAGTGGGACAAAAATCCAAGAGTATGTTTGGTGTAAGACTATGTGTAGGAATTAACACGTTTGTTACCAGAGGGAGGGGCAGAGGCAGCACAGACCACAAAGGGATAGTATAGCTCTAGGTATGTATTATATATATACACACTATAAATATATATGAATAATAATCAAACAATAATAATATTAATCAACAAGTGTATGGAGTGTGAGGAAAATCCAAGAGTGTGTATGGTGTAAGACAATGTGTAGGAATGAAAGAGTGTGTTACCAGAGTGATGACCGACAGGCAAGACCAAAAGGGGCTGGGCAGGCTCGTATGTCCGTGAGCTAGCAGGTAGTCAGGGTGAATAGCGAGGCGTCAGAGGTCCGTGTCCAGGCGGGAGGTCGAGATCCAAGAGGCAATTCGGGAAGCAAGGGGGGGATAAGGAATAACGAGACACACAGCAACATCAACGCGGGAACGGAGGTCTGCAGTAGGATCGACAAGGAGGAGAGGAGACAATCAAAAATGACGGGGAGTGAAAACACGAAGAGAGAGAGCAAGATTGCATGAAGCTTGATGATCGCTTCCTGTACGCCAACAGAAGGTTATGTTCCGGCGAGGAATAGCAGGTTGAGCAGGCTTATAATGGAAGGTCTGATCATCAGCTGCAGGTGTGCTGATTGCCGGCAACTGGTTGCAGCTGCTTGCTGCCGCCGGTCTGATGAATGCACACTGACATGACAGGAGTACAAGTTACCATCATTTCATACCCAAGTTAGCTTCGTCTTATTTTCTGTAACAGTAGCAAACCATGGAGAAAATTGAACATATACCCTGATCTGTACAAGAATATATCCCACATGGTTGTTTTGTTTTGTGTATATATATATATATATATATATATATATATATATATATATATGTATATATATGTATATGTATTTGTATGTATATATATGTATGTCTGTGTATATATATATATATATATATATATATATATATATATATATATATATATATATATGAACACATATATCCATGATACAGACATATATTATATATATCTTTGATTGATTGATATATAATAATTTACATATGTACATAAATACATAAATGTAGGTATATATATATATATATATATATATATATATATATATATATATATATATATATATACATATATATACACACACAACGGAGGCCTCTGGGAAGACCCTGGTTACATTGGGAAGACTATGTCTCCCGGCTGGCCTGGGAACGCCTCAGGATCCCCGGGAAGAGCTGGACAAAGTGGCTGGGGAGAGGGAAGTCTGGTCTTCCCTGCTTAGGCTGCTGCCCCCGCGACCCGACCTTGGATAAGCGGAGGAAGATGGATGGATGAAGGGATGGACGTATGTATACATATGTATGTGTAATATATCGTTGTGTACAATAATAGTTGCTTTTACAGTGTCAGACCTACCTGAGTTTATACACGATCATATGATTTTAGAGTTTATGTTGCGTGGGGGTCACATGAAGGTCACGTCTGCCAGGGCACAAAGGACGGCAGAAAGCAGCTTGCAGGCAAGAATGCTTGTTTGCTTCCAGCACGAGGCACAAAACATGCAGGAAATTAACCTACCGTGAAGCTCACTGGAACTCAAAGGGTCACCAATGGTGAACAAGGAGAAAGTCTCCAAGGTTTCTCATTGATGAGATGGCAACTTGTCCAGGGTGTACTCTGCCTTCCACCCGAATGCAGCTGAGATGGGCTCTAGCACCCCCGCGACCCAGAACGGGACAAGCGGTAGACAATGAATGGATGGATGGATAGTTAGGATCATAATTTCTGGTTATGTCCGGCCAGCAGAGCCCAGTCGGCCCAACACTGCCATGTCGGTCCTGAGAGATCTTGTGAAGAAACACCTGCCCTCCAGCTTGGAGATCACATGCTGCTCTCTGCAATGTTTGCTGGGGGACTTGTGGGACTATTGCTCACCGCGGTGGTGTTCCTTTCTGGACCAAGGGCCAAAGAGCCATGAGATGTGGGAGGCCTGGCAGTCTTGAAAGGTCTTCTGCTGACATCTTCACCACGCATAAGTTCTGCCAGGCAAGAAGCTTTTTTCTTGCATATTTCATGCTTTCCTCGGCAGAAATGTCAAGTTGCAAAATGCATGCCACTGCAAAAGACAAAATAAATAAATAAAGAACTGGCACCCCGGGGGTTGTTTTTCTCCACGCGTGTGTGATAATGACTGCAGCAGAAGAAGTCGTTAGCAGCGGGCTAATGCGTGTCAGATGCTACCTGTCCACAGTAGCACAGCCCACACCACATCATGAGGGAGATCCACTATGGACTGGACTCTCACTATTATGTTTGATTCACTGTGGACCGGACTCTCACTATTATGTTAGATTCACTATGGACTGGACTCTCACTATTATGTTAGATCCACTATGGACTGGACTCTCACTATTATGTTAGATCCACTATGGACTGGACTCTCACTATTATGTTAGATCCACTATGGACTGGACTCTCACACTATTATGTTAGATCCACTATGGACTGGACTCTCACACTATTATGTTGGATCCACTATGGACTGGACTCTCACACTATTATGTTGGATCCACTATGGACTGGACTCTCACACTATTATGTTAGATCCACTATGGACTGGACTCTCACACTATTATGTTGGATCCACTATGGACTGGACTCTCACACTATTATGTTAGATCCACTATGGACTGGACTCTCTCACTATTATGTTAGATCCACTATGGACTGGACTCTCACTATTATGTTAGATCCACTATGGACTGGACTCTCACTATTATGTTAGATCCACTATGGACTGGACTCTCACACTATTATGTTAGATCCACTATGGACTGGACTCTCACACTATTATGTTAGATCACCTATGGACTGGACTCTCACACTATTATGTTAGAGCCACTATGGACTGGACTCTCACACTATTATGTTGGATCCACTATGGAATGGACTCTCACACTATTATGTTAGATCCACTATGGACTGGACTCTCTCACTATTATGTTAGATCCACTATGGACTGGACTCTCACTATTATGTTAGATCCACTATGGACTGGACTCTCACTATTATGTTGGATCCACTATGGACTGGACTCTCACACTATTATGTTAGATCCACTATGGACTGGACTCTCACACTATTATGTTGGATCCACTATGGACTGGACTCTCACACTATTATGTTAGATCCACTATGGACTGGACTCTCACACTATTATGTTGGATCCACTATGGACTGGACTCTCACACTATTATGTTAGATCCACTATGGACTGGACTCTCACTATTATGTTAGATCCACTATGGACTGGACTCTCACACTATTATGTTGGATCCACTATGGACTGGACTCTCACACTATTATGTTAGATCCACTATGGACTGGACTCTCACACTATTATGTTGGATCCACTATGGACTGGACTCTCTCACTATTATGTTAGATCCACTATGGACTGGACTCTCACTATTATGTTAGATCCACTATGGACTGGACTCTCACTATTATGTTAGATCCACTATGGACTGGACTCTCACACTATTATGTTAGATCCACTATGGACTGGACTCTCACACTATTATGTTAGATCACCTATGGACTGGACTCTCACACTATTATGTTAGAGCCACTATGGACTGGAATCTCACTATTATGTTAGATCCACTATGGACTGAACTCTCACACTATTATGTTAGATCCACTATGGACTGGACTCTCACACTATTATGTTAGATCCACTATGGACTGGACTCTCACACTATTATGTTAGATCCACTATGGACTGGACTCTCACACTATTATGTTAGATCCACTATGGACTGGACTCTCACACTATTATGTTAGATCCCCTATGAACTGGACTCTCACTATTATGTTAGATCCACTATGGACTGGACTCTCACACTATTATGTTGGATCCACTATGGACTGGACTCTCACTATTATGTTAGATCCACTATGGACTGGACTCTCACTATTATGTTAGATCCACTATGGACTGGACTCACACTATTATGTTAGATCCACTATGGACTGGACTCTCACACTATTATGTTGGATCCACTATGGACTGGACTCTCACACTATTATGTTAGATCCACTATGGACTGGACTCTCTCACTATTATGTTAGATCCACTATGGACTGGACTCTCACACTATTATGTTAGATCCACTATGGACTGGACTCTCACACTATTATGTTAGATCCACTATGGACTGGACTCTCACACTATTATGTTAGATCCACTATGGACTGGACTCTCACACTATTATGTTAGATCCACTATGGACTGGACTCTCACACTATTATGTTAGATCCACTATGAACTGGACTCTCACTATTATGTTAGATCCACTATGGACTGGACTCTCACACTATTATGTTGGATCCACTATGGACTGGACTCTCACTATTATGTTAGATCCACTATGGACTGGACTCTCACTATTATGTTAGATCCACTATGGACTGGACTCACACTATTATGTTAGATCCACTATGGACTGGACTCTCACACTATTATGTTGGATCCACTATGGACTGGACTCTCACACTATTATGTTAGATCCACTTGGGACTGGACTCTCACACTACTATGTTAGGTCCACTATGGACTGGACTCTCACTATCATGTTAGATCCACTATGGACTGGACTCTCACACTATTATGTTAGATCCACTATGGACTGGACTCTCACTATTATGTTGGATCCACTATGGACTGGACTCTCACACTATTATGTTAGATCCACTTGGGACTGGACTCTCACACTACTATGTTAGGTCCACTATGGACTGGACTCTCACTATCATGTTAGATCCACTATGGACTGGACTCTCACACTATTATGTTAGATCCACTATGGACTGGACTCTCACTATTATGTTAGATCCACTATGGACTGGACTCTCACACTATTATGTTAGATCCACTATGGACTGGACTCTCACTATTATGTTAGATCCACTATGGACTGGACTCTCACTATTATGTTAGATCCACTATGGACTGGACTCTCACACTCTTATGTTAGATCCACTATGGACTGGACTCTCACTATTATGTTAGATCCACTATGGACTGGACTCTCACTATTATGTTAGATCCACTATGGACTGGACTCTCACACTATTATGTTAGATCCACTATGGACTGGACTCTCACTATTATGTTAGATCCACTATGGACTGGACTCTCACACTATTATGTTAGATCCACTATGGACCGGACTCTCACTATTATGTTAGATCCACTATGGACTGGACTCTCACACTATTATGTTAGATCCACTATGGACTGGACTCTCACTATTATGTTAGATCCACTATGGACTGGACTCTCACTATTATGTTAGATCCACTATGGACTGGACTCTCACACTCTTATGTTAGATCCACTATGGACTGGACTCTCACTATTATGTTAGATCCACTATGGACTGGACTCTCACTATTATGTTAGATCCACTATGGACTGGACTCTCACACTATTATGTTAGATCCACTATGGACTGGACTCTCACTATTATGTTAGATCCACTATGGACTGGACTCTCACACTATTATGTTGGATCCACTATGGACCGGACTCTCACTATTATGTTAGATCCACTATGGACTGGACTCTCACACTATTATGTTAGATCCACTATGGACTGGACTCTCACTATTATGTTAGATCCACTATGGACTGGACTCTCACTATTATGTTAGATCCACTATGGACTGGACTCTCACACTCTTATGTTAGATCCACTATGGACTGGACTCTCACTATTATGTTAGATCCACTATGGACTGGACTCTCACTATTATGTTAGATCCACTATGGACTGGACTCTCACACTATTATGTTAGATCCACTATGGACTGGACTCTCACTATTATGTTAGATCCACTATGGACTGGACTCTCACACTATTATGTTAGATCCACTATGGACCGGACTCTCACTATTATGTTAGATCCACTATGGACTGGACTCTCACACTATTATGTTAGATCCACTATGGACTGGACTCTCACTATTATGTTAGATCCACTATGGACTGGACTCTCACACTATTATGTTAGATCCACTATGGACTGGACTCTCACTATTATGTTAGATCCACTATGGACTGGACTCTCACACTATTATGTTAGATCCACTATGGACCGGACTCTCACTATTATGTTAGATCCACTATGGACTGGACTCTCACACTATTATGTTAGATCCACTATGGACTGGACTCTCACTATTATGTTAGATCCACTATGGACTGGACTCTCACTATTATGTTAGATCCACTATGGACTGGACTCTCACACTCTTATGTTAGATCCACTATGGACTGGACTCTCACTATTATGTTAGATCCACTATGGACTGGACTCTCACTATTATGTTAGATCCACTATGGACTGGACTCTCACACTATTATGTTAGATCCACTATGGACTGGACTCTCACTATTATGTTAGATCCACTATGGACTGGACTCTCACACTATTATGTTAGATCCACTATGGACCGGACTCTCACTATTATGTTAGATCCACTATGGACTGGACTCTCACACTATTATGTTAGATCCACTATGGACTGGACTCTCACTATTATGTTAGATCCACTATGGACTGGACTCTCACACTATTATGTTAGATCCACTATGGACTGGACTCTCACTATTATGTTAGATCCACTATGGACTGGACTCTCACACTATTATGTTAGATCCACTATGGACCGGACTCTCACTATTATGTTAGATCCACTATGGACTGGACTCTCACACTATTATGTTAGATCCACTATGGACTGGACTCTCACTATTATGTTAGATCCACTATGGACTGGACTCTCACTATTATGTTAGATCCACTATGGACTGGACTCTCACACTCTTATGTTAGATCCACTATGGACTGGACTCTCACTATTATGTTAGATCCACTATGGACTGGACTCTCACTATTATGTTAGATCCACTATGGACTGGACTCTCACACTATTATGTTAGATCCACTATGGACTGGACTCTCACTATTATGTTAGATCCACTATGGACTGGACTCTCACACTATTATGTTAGATCCACTATGGACCGGACTCTCACTATTATGTTAGATCCACTATGGACTGGACTCTCACACTATTATGTTAGATCCACTATGGACTGGACTCTCACTATTATGTTAGATCCACTATGGACTGGACTCTCACACTATTATGTTAGATCCACTATGGACTGGACTCTCACTATTATGTTAGATCCACTATGGACTGGACTCTCACACTATTATGTTAGATCCACTATGGACCGGACTCTCACTATTATGTTAGATCCACTATGGACTGGACTCTCACACTATTATGTTAGATCCACTATGGACTGGACTCTCACTATTATGTTAGATCCACTATGGACTGGACTCTCACTATTATGTTAGATCCACTATGGACCGGACTCTCACTATTATGTTAGATCCACTATGGACTGGACTCTCACTATTATGTTAGATCCACTATGGACTGGACTCTCACACTATTATGTTAGATCCACTATGGACTGGACTCTCACACTATTATGTTAGATCCACTATGGACTGGACTCTCACTATTATGTTAGATCCACTATGGACTGGACTCTCACACTATTATGTTAGATCCACTATGGACCGGACTCTCACTATTATGTTAGATCCACTATGGACTGGACTCTCACACTATTATGTTAGATCCACTATGGACTGGACTCTCACTATTATGTTAGATCCACTATGGACCGGACTCTCACTATTATGTTAGATCCACTATGGACTGGACTCTCACACTCTTATGTTAGATCCACTATGGACTGGACTCTCTCTTGGACAGCTGCTTTGCACTCACTTTGCGGGGGTTGCCGTGGGAACGGCTGTCTGTCTTTGAGGGCCGTGCTTTTAATCCTGAGACAAATCCGGGCCGGTGTACAAAACTCAATCCCAGAGCCTCTAGACCACGGCCGGCTGCGCAGCAAAGACGCCCCGCTGTCTGTCCCTCATGGAAGAGCAGGCAGGATTAGCCGGATCCATACCAGCCCTAATCTGGGGACAAAAACCCACAATGGGCCCCCCGCCGAGACACAGAGACAGAACCAGTTTCATTTGAGCGGCCCTCCTCCGGACAACAAGAGTGTCTTTTGGGGGAAACGTCTGGAGGGCCCGCACGGTTCTCCGTGGGATCGATTCCTTTGATCGCACTTTGGAGCACGATTGGTCACAGGGAACACAAATGAAGACTTTGACTGAAGGCAGCAGAAGTCCAGAAGACATCAGAGGACAGAATTCCTGAAGCAGTGACTGTTGTTTTTATTTCTTCATGCAAGAAGGTCCATCCAGTGACCTTTATCATATTGTGTGTTTTTTAAAATAGTTTTATTATCAATCAAAAAAAATTTAAAATTTTTTTTTTTTTATCTGATCATAGAAAGGAATTTTTTTTTAGTATTTTTTTTTTAAAATAATTCTATTATCAATGGTAAAACTATTTTTAAATAATTGTTTTAACTCTATTTAATCGTATAGAGAGGACAATGTTTTTGTATTTTTTTTATTTTTATAATTCTATTATCTATCCAAGATTTGTTAAAAAAAAAGTATATTCATTTTTATTTTATTCAATTACATGGACAGGACATTATTTTAGTATTGTGTCATTTATAATTCTATTATCTATCAACAAATGTTTTTAACAAATATTTATTTTTATTCAATGACACAGATATTACATTTTTTTTAGTATTGTGTTATTTTATAATTCTATAACTTGTGGAATTTTTATTTTTTGATATTCACTTTTATTTAAATTAATTAAATAGAAAATACTTTTTTTTTAGTATTGTGTTTGTTTTATCTATCGAAAAATGTTTTTAAAATGTTTATTTTTATGTTATCATAGAGAGTCAGTTTATTTGTACTTTGTTATAATCATATTATTTATCGAAAAAAAAACAATAATTATTTTAATTTTATTTAATCACATAGAGAGGACATTTTTTTAGTACTTTGGTTTTTGTATAATTTGATCATTTATCAAAAAATATATATTTTAATTTTATTTAATTACATAGAGGACATTTTTTTAGTATTGTGGTTTTATATAATTCTATTATCGATCGAAAAATGTTTTTAAAAATATGTATTTCTATTTAATTTAATGACAGAGAGAACCATTTTTTAGCATTGTATTATTTTATAATTCTATTATCTATGGATTATTTTATATTCACTTTTATTTAAATCAATCACAGAGAATTTTTTTTTTACTTTTTTTTTTTTTAATAATTCTATTATCTATTAAACAAGGTTTTAAACATATTTTAAAATATAGTTTTTTTGATTTAATCACATAGAGATTTTTTTTAGTATTGTGTTTTTTTAGAATCCTATTGTAATATTTATTGATGTATTTTACTAAATTCATTCATCATTTGACCTTTGTTGATCCAGGTAAGGAAATTGAGAACCGGATTGCATTACACAAGTATAATATAACATATTATTTCATTAAACATAGACTACAAAACCCAAAAGCAGTGAAGTTCTCACGTTGTGTAAATGGTAAATAAAAAGAGAATACAACGATTTGCAAATATTTTTCAACTTATATTCAATTGAATAGACTGCAAAGAAAAGATATTTCATGTTCACACTGAGAAACTTTGTTGGTTTTTTTTGTGCAAATAATCATGAACTTCAATGGGAGACAGGTCTGGACTACAGGGAGTCTAGTCAAGTACCCACACTTCTTTACTATGAAGCCACGCTGTTGTAACACGTGGCTTGGCATTGTCTTGCTGAAATAAGCAGGGGCGTCCAAGATAACGTTGCTTGGATTCCAACATACGTTGCTCCAAAACCTGTGTGTACCGTTCAGCATTAATGGTGCCTTCACAGATGTGTAAGTTAGCCATGCCTTGGCCACTAATGCACCCCCATACCATCACACATGTTGCCTTTTACAATTTCACCCTAGAACAGTCGGGTCTGGAGGACACGATGTCCACAGTTTCCCAAAAAAATATTTGAAATGTGGACTCGTCAGACGACAGAACACTTTTCCACTTTGCATCAGTCCATTTCAGATGAGCTCCGGCCCAGCGAAGCGTTTCTGGGTGTTGTTGATAAATGGCTTCCGATTTACATAGTAGAGTTTTAATTTGCACTTACAGGTGTAGCGACCAACTGTAGTTACTGACAGTGGTTTTCTGAAGTGTTCCTGAGCCCATGTGGTGATATCCTTTACACACTGATGTCGCTTTTGGATGCAGTACCGCCTGAGAGATTGCAGGTCACGGGCATTCAATGTTGGTTTTCAGCCTTGCCGCTTAGGTGCAGTGACTTCTCCAGATTCTCTAAACCTTTTGATGATATCACGGAGCATAGATGGTGAAATCCCTAAATTCCTTGCAATAGCTGGCTGAGAAATGTTGTTCCTAAGCAATTTGCTCAGGCATTTGTCGACAATCAATCAATCAATCAATGTTTATTGATATAGCCCTAATCACAAATGTCTCAAAGGACTGCACAAACCATTACGACTATGACATCCTCGGAAGAACCCACAGAAGGGCAGGGAGAATTCACATCCAGTGGGACGCCAGTGACAATGCTGACTATGAGAAACCTTGGAGAGGACCTCGGAAGTGGGCAACCCCCCCCCTCTAGGGGACCGAAAGCAATGGATGTGGAGCGGGTCTAACATGATACTGTGAAAGTTCAATCCATAGTGACTCCAACACAGCCGCGAGAGTTCAGTTCAAAGCGGATCCAAGACAGCAGCGAGAGTCCCGTCCACAGGAAACCATCTCAAGCGGAGGTGGATCAGCAGCGTAGAGATGTCCCCAACCGATACACAGGCGAGCGGTCCATCATGGATCCCGACTCTGGACAGCCAGTACTTCATCCATGGTCATCGGACCGGACCCGCTCCACAAGGGAGGGGGGGACAGAGGAGAAAAAGAAAAGAAGCAGCAGATCAACTGGTCTAAAAAGGAGGTCTATTTAAAGGCTAGAGTATAAGGTGAGACTTAAATGCTTCTACTGAGCTAGCATCTCAAACTGTTACAGCTCTAGACAAAGTGGTGACCCTCGCCCCGTCCTTGTTTGTGAATGAGTGAGCATTTCATGAAAGCTGCTTTCATAGCCAATCATGGCATCCACCTGTTCCCTATTAGCCCGCTCACCTGTGGGATGTTCCAAATAAGTCTTTGACGAGCACATCTCAGCTGTCTCAGTCTTTTTTGCGACTTGTGCAAGCTTTTTTGAAACATGTTGCAGGCATCAAATTCAAAATGAGCTAATAGTTGCAAAAAACAACAAAGTTTATCAGTTTGAACCTTAAATGTCTTTGCAGTCAATTCAATTGAATATAAGTTGAAAAAGATTCGCAAATCATTGTATTCTGTGATATTATTCTAAATAAGGTGCGTTTTGATACATTTTTAAAAAACCGCCTGCTTGGAAACATTAGAAAACTATTGCATTTGTCTGAGACCAATGACTACTCTTTCCTCCCAGAGGAAAAGAAGGAGATGCTTATTCAGCGATTAATCCGTGGAAGCCACTCGTCGAGTACAAATACTAACAGAAAAGCGTATTTCGTGTGAAAAGGCGTCTCGTGGTCACGTGACCACACCACTGTCTCATTATTGGAGAGAAGCAAGTCAGTTTCACGCCCGCAGCCAAACGGACTCCTTCTCCGTCTCTTATTTAGGCGGCATCTGCCTCATTAACCACCATCAGCATTTTCTTTCTGGAGTCGTTGGGAGTGAGTCATGGGGGAGGCATGTGTGTGTGTGTGTGTGTGTGTGTGTGTGTGTGTGTGTGTGTGTGTGTGTGTGTGTGTGTGTGCAGTCAGGTCTCATTAGGCTGGAAAAACATTGGCATATTTGCTAGAATCCAGATTCTATCAACCATTCCTTGATGTATCAAAAGTATCTTCCAATCAACTCCCCAGTGTGTGTGTGTGTGTGTGTGTGTGTGTGTGTGTAAGAATATGCGCCTGAAATGGTATTAAAGGACAGATGTGTGCTGATTAGACACATCTGTAAGTTACCTAGCTACCAGACCAGGATTTGAATGCAGTACTCTTCGTTGGTGGCCAAGCCTGAACCACGGATCTATACATTTATCACCCGCACTCACTCATTCACACACTATACACACACACACACACACACACACACACACACACACACACACACACACACACACACACACACACACACACACACACACACACACACACACACACACAGGTAACCCCTAAGGTGTCATCATTTCACTCAAATGCAATTATTAGACTATGATAGAGGTGAAACAAAAACTAGATCTTCCAAGTTATGGAGTTGAACCGAGTACTACTACCATGAATTGATTAACGTGGACGCCGACTTAAACAAGTTGAAAAACTTATTGGGGTGTTACCATTTAGTGGTCAATTGTACAAAATATGTACTGTACTGTGCAATCTACTAATCAATCAATCAATCAATGTTTACTTATATAGCCCTAAATCACTAGTGTCTCAAAGGGTTGCACAAACCACTACGACATCCTCGGTAGGCCCACATAAGAGCAAGGAAAACTCACACCCAGTGGGACATCGGTGACAATGATGACTATGAGAACCTTGGAGAGGAGGAAAGCAATGGATGTCGAGCGGGTCTAACATGATACTGTGAAAGTTCAATCCATAATGGATCCAACACAGTCGCGAGAGTCCAGTCCAAAGCGGATCCAACACAGCAGCGAGAGTCCCGTTCACAGCGGAGCCAGCAGGAAACCATCCCAAGCGGAGGCGGATCAGCAGCGCAGAGATGTCCCCAGCCGATACACAGGCAAGCAGTACATGGACACTGGATCGGACCGGACCCCCTCCACAAGGGAGAGTGGGACATAGAAGAAAAAGAAAAGAAACGGCAGATCAACTGGTCTAAAAAGGAGGTCTATTTAAAGGCTAGAGTATACAAATGAGTTTTAAGGTGAGACTTAAATGCTTCTACTGAGGTGGCATCTCCAACTGTTACCGGGAGGGCATTCCAGAGTACTGGAGCCCGAACGGAAAACGCTCTATAGCCCGCAGACTTTTTTTGGGCTTTGGGAATCACTAATAAGCCGGAGTCCTTTGAACGCAGATTTCTTGCCGGGACATATGGTACAATACAATCGGCAAGATAAGATGGAGCTAGACCGTAGTAAAAGTTTCAATCAATCAATCAATCAATACTGAGTTCAATCAATCAATCAATACTGAGTCAGAAGCAGCAGTTGTAAACATTCAGCTATCTTGGGTCTAGCTGAGACAACATTTTTCATAATAGACAAATGCAATCATTAAACTATGATGGAGGCGAAACAAAAACAAGCCCTTCCAAGTTATGTCAAACAAACTGGGATTTGAAGCGGGTAACCCTGTATTGGGAGCCCACAGTATTGACCATCGCGCTATTCTGGGTACCTTTGATTGATGATTTTTGCTCATATACAAATGCATTCATTAAATTATGATGGAGGTGAAACAAAAAAGTACTTCATCCAAAGCATTCATTGATGCCTTGGAGAAATTCTGAAACCGAATCGAGTGATTCAATGACAAATCACAAGTCTTGGACTAATTTATTAGTACAAGACTTTTGCCTTTAATCAAATACGGAACTCTGTCAGAGACTTGTTTACTGTGAAAGCCACTTTGTACAGCCACCAAAATCTTTCACAGTGAAGCTGGCTATCCATGGTCTGTGACTAGCAAAATATTGTTCTTTGTTTTATCTAGGAGACTGACCCCATGGACATAGCTTTTCCACACACCACCTTGACTCACGGGTTCATACTTTACTGAACCAGGAATCCTCGATTACATTTGTGTACAGAACATAATCTTCTGCTCGCAAGACCCAGGATGGCCCAGTGGATAAAACTGTTGACTTGGAATGAAGGGTGCAGGGTTGTAATCCGGGTCAGGTGGATATGTAACTTACAAAACTGTGGCTGGAGTCATCAACGTGACATATATTGTGGCTGTGTCACCTCTCCCATGTAACATTAACATCAATTAAAGTCTGCAATGTTAACTCACCCCAATTTATCCGGCAAAAAGTTAAGGCCTTGTCTCTCCATCTTCTTTTTCCGCCGGTCCAAGCTTGGCTGCACTTGAACGGCCTCAAAAGATGAGTTCCTCAGGCTTAAGTCTGTATACTTTTATACTATTGCCTACAGTAAGTGTGAATGCAAAATACTAAACAACCCCTGGGGAAAGAGAATATGGAATCACCAGTTTTGGAGAATGTTCCTTCGCTTGTTTCATTTTGTAGGGAAAATGGTCAAATGGCAACTTTCTGTCTTTAGGAAAGACTCAATTAAATCAATTAAATACATTTCATTTTTACATGAACCCAGAGTGACATTACGGTATCAGTCAATAAAAAATATGGAAGCATGAAAAACCAACAAAAAAACACCACAACACACCCTTAGTATTTTGTTGCACCACCTCTGGCTTTTATAACAGCCTGCAGTCTTTGAGACTTAACGAGTGACAAACATTCATCTTCATAATCATATTGCACCATGTCCTGGCAAGAAATTTGCGTTCTAAGAACTCTGGCCTAATAGTGACTCCCGGTTTCCAAAAAAGTCTGGAGCGTTTTCTATTCAGACTCCAGTACACTTGAATAATCTCCCAGTAACAGTTAGAGATGTTACTTCAGTGGAAATATTTAAGTCTCATCCTAAAACTCATTTAAACACCCTAGCCTTTAAATAGACCCCTTTTTAGACCAGTTGATCTGCTGTCTCTCTTTTCTGCTCTGCCCCAGTCTCCTGCATGGAGAGGTTATCAGGTGACCATGAAGATCCACCAGCTGTTCAAAGTCGGGTTCCGGGGTGGACCACTCCCATTGTATCAGTCGGTGACGTCTCTCAAGATAGTCCCACTATGGACTAGACCCTCACACTAGTAACCGATTGAAGTCTTGTCATGGATCATTTTCTTCAGTTCAGATTTTCAACTGGATTGAGATCCTGACTATTTAAGGCACCCTGACATCGACCTTATGTATCTTTTTTCTTCAAAGAAATTGTGCATCGTCTTGAAAAAATGGTCCCCAAACGTCCTTCCGATTGAGAGAATAAGAGACATGTCCAAAATTGTCAATGGAATCTTGTGCATTTATGAAGATGTCATGACAGCCTTCTCCCCAGTGCCATGAACCTCACATGACTTTGTTTCTTCAGGCAGCCCTTTTTCGTTAAATAAACTAAATGTGTCCAGCAGATGTCGCAATAGCAGTTGTGTTAGGCAAGCAATTTAGAGCGGGGCCAACCAAGCAAGAAGTAAACGTTCCCCTTGACCCAAATTAAACGTTAAAAAAATGCGGTTTTACATGCTTTGGAACACTCATTGCCCTAAAATGTCTCCGTCAAAAAAACCCAAGGTGAACGCAGGTGTAACTCAACCCCGCTTGAATAGTTTCCACGTCTGACTCTTGTGATTTGTCGAATTAGCACAGAAATAATGCGTGGACATAACACATTAAGAGAAACAGGTTTTTATCTGGAGATGCTGATCCTCATTCCAGCTGTCACACCTATGGATCATGTTTTGTTTTATCATGTTATGTTTTTGATTTTGGACATTCAGTCACGTTTTGCACTTCCTGGTTTTGTTTCCATGCCAACGTATTCGTTCCCACACTCGCACGCACCCTACCCATGCTGTTCAAACCTTCACGTCCTCGTCCACAGTTCCATGCCGTGTAAGTTTTTGTATTTATGCCCTTGTGCTAGTTTGGTTTTGTTTGTATACAGTCATGCCATTGTGCTGTTTTGTTTTTAGTATAGTATAGATTTTTATCCGCCACAGAGCCCGTCCTTGGTTTGCCTTTTTGTAGTTTGTTTGTTTATTTAATAAATATCATGTACTTACATTCACGCCTGGCTCGTCCTGTAATCCCGCTGCGTCGGAGGAGCACACACCATCCATGTCCAAGCCTAGTTATGACACCAGCGGCTGGAATGAGGATCAGCATCTCCGAATCTGAGGCCATGGTTCTGAGCAGGAAACTGATGATTTGTACAGTCCAGGTAGAGAACAAGACTTTGTCCCAGGTGGAGGAGTTTAAGTATCTCGGAGTCTTGTTCATGAGTGAGGGACAGACGGAGAAGGAAATCAGCCGGAGAATGTGAGCAGCTGGGGCGGTATTGCAGTCTCTCTGCCGCACTGTTGTGACCAAACGAGAGCTGAGCCAGAAGGCAAAGCTCTCGGTCTACCGAGCTATCTAAATTCCTACACTCACCTATGGTCATGAAGTGTGGGTCATGACCCAAAGAAGAAGATTCCGGATACAAGAGTTTCCTCAGAAGGGTGGCTGGCATCCCCCTTAGAGATGGAGTATGAAGTTCTGTGACCCGAGAGAGACTCGGAGTAGAGCCGGTGCTCCTTTGCTTGGAAAGGAGCCAGCTTAGGTGGTTCGGGCATCTCGTGCGAATGCCTCACCAGCGTCTCCCTAGGGAGGTCCTCATTGCACCTCCCACTGGGAGTAGACCCTGCGGCAGGCCAAGGACCAGATGGGAGAATTACAACTCCTCTCTGGCCTGGGAACGCTTCGGGATCCCCCAGGAGGAAGTTGCTTACGTTGCTCTGGAGAGGGAAGTCTGGGGGTCTCTGCTGGAGCTGTTGTCCTCGCCTTGTCGGATAAGCGGTTGAAGATGGATGGAAGTTTTTATCTTTTTATTAATCATCTTGTCTAATCCCAGATAGGCTATGACTTCAAATGTTGATGGCTTTGTTGATTCACTGGGACAAAGTCTGTTGTTGTTTCAAACTGCACCAAATTTTCCCTCAGAATTTTCAAAGAACTTGGAAGTGTTTTGCCCAGAGGATTATTTGTAATATGTACACTTTCAGAATTCGCTTCTTCTATTTTGGGCCCAAGTAAAACAAAGAACATGTCTTTATTTTGAAGTTATCGCGCCATGACTTTGGGAACGGACTTTCCTCCACGCGGCCCCTGACCTCAAACGAGGGCCGCCGTCCCTAATGTCCTGGCTGCTTTAAAAAAAACCAACGCGGCCAATATTAAAACCCTCATACTGTACATAGATGGATTTTGGCATTTATTGCAATGCAATATGGCAGTCGATACAGTTTGTTTTTCTTCACTTTGCTTCTAATTTACAACGTAGAAACTACATTAAAAAAAGACCATAAATAAACAAAATATCTCGTGTCGCTAACGAGAATGAACATGTCTAATTAAAACAAAAGCTATAAAAACAAAAGCCCAAACATTCAGTCGGTTAGTATGGAACTCGAGACTCCTCCCACTTTCACTTCCACTTTGCATAATCAGAATGTTCAAACAAACGTGTGACATTTAGACAAGGAGGAGTCCATTAAGTGGGAATTTACACCGCACACACACACACACACACACACACACACACTGGGCCTAAGTACTTCTTCCGCACAAACACGCGCACACACATTTTCTTCAAGTCAAGTCCAAAGCAGCAAAAAAATAAAATAAAAAAATAAAAAACTGGAAGCCATTCTGCTCTGTCAGCCTTCACAAAGAGATGATCAAATAACGCACAAAAGAAGAGAACAGGAGGACGTGGCTTCAGTCTCAGTAGCAATCCGTGGGCCACGTCCACGTCAGCTTCTTAGAAAACTCCACAGGATGGAAGTGGACAAAAAGTGCTGCTCACATTCTTCATGAGTGGTCCTGGTCCACGGCGGGAAAGTCTCATTAAAGTGCACGGATGAGGTAAATGGAATTGTTTTGTATGATCCATCCTGCCACTCAGACGGGAACCATGGTGTGCTGCATTTGGGACAACATTTCCTGCTGCACGCTGGCGACCAGGACGTCTTGGTGGGACGGCGTCAGGATGCCCAGTCTGTCCATTTCCCTGCCAGAGAAGGAAGAACGTTAGTGGGGGACGCCACTTCCTGTCTGGTGGCCCTCAACTGTGCCTTCCCACAGACAATTATGTCCTGTCATTTCCACTTGTTGCTAGGCGGAATAAAAAAACATTTGCATACGCCAGAAGTGTTGGATACTTCTCTTGTTGTCTCATTTATTTTTGACTTTATTAAATGTATTTATATTATTATTTGGCACAATCGGGCCGGAGCAGAAGGGGATAGAAAGAGGAAAGAAGGGCGGGATAAGCCAGAGAGACAACAACAACAACAATAGAACAACATCAGTAATTAGGATATGTACAAATATGATAGTCAAAGTGATATCAAAGAAGTAGTTAGTGAAATAAATAATAAAACAGAAATGACAATGAGCATTATTACACTACAAATACCAATGAAAATAATACTATTGATAATGAATAATAACAACAATTACTTCTTTTATCAACAATAAAAGTGTTTCAAATGCAACAATACATATATGTAACAACAACTTGAAATACAAAATTTAAATGTAGCTAAGCTACATGTTGCTCTCCATTAAATGTAACTAAGCTACAAGTTACTCTCCATTAAATGTAACTAAGCTACAAGTTACTCTCCATTAAATGTAGCCAAGCTACAAGTTACTCTGCATTGAATGTAACTAAGCTACAAGTTACTCTCCATTAAATGTAGCTAAGCTAAAAGTTACTGTCCATTAAATGTAACTAAGCTACAAGTTACGCTCCATTAAATGTAGCTAAGGTAAAAGTTACGCTCCATTAAATTTAACTAAGCTAAAAGTTACTCTCCATTAAATGTAACTAAGCTACAAGTTACTCTCCACTAAATGTAACTAGGCTACAAGTTACTGTCCATTAAATGTAGCTAAGCTACAAGTTACTCTCCATTAAATGTAACTAAGCTACACGTTACTCTCCATTAAATGTAACTAAGCTACAAGTTACTCTCCAATAAATGTAGCTAAGCAACACGTTACTCTCCATTGAATGTAACTAAGCTAAAAGTTACTTTCCATTAAATGTAGCTAAGCTACAAGTTACTCTCCATTGAATGTAACTAAACTACAAGTCGCTCTCCATTAAATGTAGCTAAGCTACAAGTTACTCTCCATTAAATGTAGCTAAGCTAAAAGTTACTCTCCATTAAATGTAACTAAGCTACAAGTTACTCTCCACTAAATGTAACTAAGCTACAAATTACTCTCCATTAAATGTAACTAAGCTACAAGTTACTCTCCACTAAATGTAACTAAGCTACAAATTACTCTCCATTAAATGTAACTAAGCTACAAGTTACTCTCCACTAAATGTAACTAAGCTACAAATTACTCTCCACTAAATGTAGCTAAGCTACACGTTACTCTCCATTAAATGTAGCTAAGCTACAGGTTACTCTCCATTAAATGTAACTAAGCTACAAGTTACTCTCCACAAAATGTAACTAAGCCACAAGTTACATTTCATTAAATGTAGCTAAGCTATAAGTTACTCTCCATTGAATGTAACTAAACTACAAGTCACTCTCCATTAAATGTAGCTAAGTTACAAGTTACTCTCCATTAAATGTAACTACATTACAAGTCACTCTCCATTAAATGCAACTAAGCTACAAGTTACTCTCCATTAAATGTAACTACATTACAAGTCACTCTACATTAAATGTAGCTAAGCTACAAGTTACTCTCTATTAGATGTAACTAAGCTACAATTTAATCTCCATTAAATGTACCTAATCTACAAGTTACCCTCTATTAAATGTAACTAAGCTACAAGTTACTCTTCATTAAATGCAACGAAGCTACAAGTTACTCTCCATCAAATGTAACTAAGTTACACGTTACTCTTCATTAAATGTAGCTAAGCTACAAGTTACTCTTCATTAAATGCAACAAAGCTACAAGTTACTCTCCATCAAATGTAAGAAAGCTACAAGTTACTCTCCATTAAATGTAGCTAAGCTACAAGTTACTCTCCATTAAATGTAGCTAAGTTACAAGTTACTCTCTATTAAATGTAGCTAATCTACGAGTTACTCTTCATTTAATGCAACGAAGCTACAAGTTAATCTTCATTAAATGTAGCTAAGTTACAAGTTACTCTCCCACAAATGTAGCTAAGCTACAAGTCTCTCCATTAAATTGAAGTAAGCTACAAATTACTCTCCATTAAATGTAACGAAGCTACAAGTTACTCTCCATTAAATGTAACTAAGCTAGAAGTTACTCTCCATTAAATGTAAGAAAGCTACAAGTTACTCTCCATTAAATGTAACTAAGCTACAAGTTACTCTCCATTAAATGTAGCTAATTTACAAGCTACTCTCCATTAAATGTAACTAAGCAACAAGTTACTCTCCATTAAATGTAACTAAGCTACAAGTCACTCTCCATTAAATTGAAGTAAGCTACAAGTTACTCTCCATTAAATGTAACTAAGCAACAAGTTACTCTCCATTAAATGTAACTAAGCTACAAGTCACTCTCCATTAAATTGAAGTAAGCTACAAGTTACTCTCCATTAAATGTAACAAGGCTACAAGTTCCATCCCATCCATCCATTTTCTACCGCTTATTCCCTTCGGGACCACGGGGGTAATATCAAAGAAAGATATGTTGTGAGATATTCTTACTGGTGTGTGAGTGCCAGCAAGCTGTCCAGACTGGAGTACCCTGCGGCCCCCAGTACCTCGGTGTACCTCTCCAGACCCACGGACTGCAGCCAGTCACACAGCGACCACTTGGACACACACATCTCTGGTAGCACCGACACACACACCTCCGGACACACCCCAGACGCCAACACAGTGGGTCTTTCAACACAAAACCACAACAGACTGAAATAGGTAACCTACTCAGACATTTGGAGGTATTATTATTATTATTATTATTATTATTATTATTATTATTATTATTACCTTTCCCCTCCGGTCCTGCGCAGAGTCCCCGGGTTGCGGATGAGTTTGTCCAGCATGTTGAGGATCTGGCTGAAAGTGGGTCTCTCTGCGCGATCCCGCTCCCAGCAGTCCAACATGAGCTGGTGCAGGACCACGGGACAGTCCATGGGCGCGGGCAGGCGGTAGCCCTCCTCGATGGCTTTGATCACCTGCGGGGCAAAGAACACGCTTCAGTGGTTGGAAAAAACAACCTGCGTAAAAAAACAGTATTGTGTTTAGAACAATGTTGAAAAAAACATTTCCAGGTGTGTAAAGGATGATAAGAAAACGAGCCACATGATTGCAGCAAGAAACCAGGTCAGCCATCTTTAAAGTCCTACTGAAAGCCACTACTAGCGACCACACAGTCTGATAGTTTATATATCAATGATGAAATATTAACATTGCAACACATGCCAATACGGCCGCTTTAGTTTACTAAATTGCAATATTAAATTTCCCGGGACTTTTTTCTTGTTGAAAACGTCGCGGAATGATGACGTGTACACGTGACGACCCGGACTGTCAGGAAATAATAGCTCAGCACAAGTTACGGCTAAAAGTCGTCCGCTTAAACCGCATAATTACACAGTAATTTGGACATCTGTGTTGCTGAATCTTTTGCAATTTGTTCATTTAATAATGGAGACTATAAATGATAAATAAATAAATGGGTTGTACTTGTATAGCGCTTTTCTACCTTCAAGGTACTCAAAGCGCTTTGACACTACTTCCACATTTACCCATTCACACACTGATGGAGGGAGCTGCCATGCAAGGCGCCAACCAGCACCCATCAGGAGCAAGGGTGAAGTGTCTTGCTCAGGACACAACGGACGTGACGAGGTTGGTACTAGGTGGGATTTGAACCAGGGACCCTCGGGTTGCGCACGGCCACTCTCTCACTGCGCCACGTCGTCCCTACTATAAAGAAGAATGTGTCACAACTAGGCTAGGATTAAAGTTCGGGCTCCAGTACTCTGGAATGCCCTCCCGGTAACAGTTCGAGATGCCACCTCAGTAGAAGCATTTAAGTCTCACCTTAAAACTCATCTGTATACTCTAGCCTTTAAATAGACCTCCTTTTTAGACCAGTTGATCTGCCGCTTCTTTTCTTTCTCCTATGTCCCCCCCTCCCTTGTGGAGGGGGTCCGGTCCGATGACCATGGATGAAGTACTGGCTGTCCAGAGTCGAGACCCAGGATGGACCGCTCGCCTGTATCGGTTGGGGACGTCTCTACGCTGCTGATCCGCTTGAGATGGTTTCCTGTGGACGGGACTCTCGCTGCTGTCTTGGATCCGCTTGAACTGAACTCTTGCGGCTGTGTTGGAGCCACTATGGATTGAACTTTCACAGTATCATGTTAGACCCGCTCGACATCCATTGCTTTCGGTCCCCTAGAGGGGGGGCGGGGGGGGGGGGGTTGCCCACATCTGAGGTCCTCTCCAAGGTTTCTCATAGTCAGCATTGTCACTGGCGTCCCACTGGATGTGAATTCTCCCTGCCCACTGGGTGTGAGTTTTCCTTGCCCTTTTGTGGGTTCTTCCGAGGATGTTGTAGTCGTAATGATTTGTGCAGTCCTTTGAGACATTTGTGATTTGGGGCTATATAAATAAACATTGATTGATTGATTGAAAGTTGTTTCTTCGATGCAGAGGATGATTTGCACGGGCGAGACGTGACTGTGAGTACATCGTTGTTTATTTAAACACTATAAAAAATAAACAAACTAAGGGCGCTCAAAAAGAGGTACAGACACTTGGCTGTGAACAAACAAAAGACTAGCATAAATGCTGCAAACTACAAACATGAAACAAAAACACTTGATCGATTGGCATGAATAATAATGAATTATAAACAAAAACTAGCACAATGGCATGAATACAAAAACTTACACGGCATGGAACTACGGACGAGGGCATGAAGGAGGTGCAGCATGGGTAGCGAGTGTGAAGATCCCAGAATGAAGACAAGAAAAAGAGTGACTATGATAATTAGTGGAAACAGGTGTGAGGCTGAGGACAGGGACGTGACATGACAGGTGAAAACTAGTTGGCATGGAGACGAAAACAAACCAGGAAGTGCCAAGACAGAACTTAAATGTCCAAAAAACTAAACATAACCTGACCAAAACGAAAACATAAACTTACAGGCGTGACAGAATGCTGTTGGTGGAAAGCGGAGTATTGCAGCTGTCTTTTGCACCGAGACACAGCCGGTGTTTCTTTGTTTGTTGTGAAGCGGAGCGGTCAAGCGAACATGTTTCTCTATGTCAAACAGCATGTTTTTGGATGGGGAAATTGTGATATATATCTTGGTCAATGGTAAATAGTTTGTACTTGTATAGCGCTTTTCTACCCCTTTTAAGGAGCCCAAAACGCTTTGACATTAGTTGCACATTCACACACACATTCAAACACTGATGGCGGGAGCTGCCATGCAAGGCACTCACCAGGACCCATCAGGAGCAAGGGTGAAGTGTCTTGCCCAAGGACACAACGGACGTGACTAGGATGATAGAAGGTGGGGATTGAACCAGTTACCCACAGTTTACTGGCACAGCCACTCTACCAACTTCGCCACGCCGTCCCCTTACCGGAGACATCAGTGGATTATTCGTCCTCCTGCAGTAGCTGTCAAAAAAGGCAGCTGTGAGCTTGGCTCCTCGGCTTCTCTCTGAGACACTGCGTGTTCACCGCAGCCATCCGACCTCGAGGTATGTCTTTACAATCTTTTACAATCTTTAAAATCTCACTAAAACACTATTAAAACAATAAGCAGATAAGGGATCTTCCAGAATTATCCTAGTAAATGTGTCTAATTACATCTGAAACGCTCACTTTGCTGCCACTTTTTTTCTTTTTATTCCTTCACTATCAATATCCTAATTCACAAATCTTTCATCCCGGCTCAAATTAATGGGGAAATTGTCGCTTTCTCGGTCCGAATCGCTCTTGCTGCTGGTGGCCATGATTGTAAACAATGTAAGTATGTGAGGAGCTCCACAACTCGTGACGTCACGAGCACATCGTCTGCTACTTCCGGTACAGGCAAGGCTTTTTTATTAGCGACCAAAAGTTGCGAACTTTATTGTGGATGTTCTCTACTAAATCCTTTCAGCAAAAATATGGCAATATTGCGAAATGATGAAGTATGACACATAGAATGGAGCTGCTATCCCCGTTTAAATAAGAACATCTCATTTCAGTAGGCCTTTAAGTTGCAGTTTGCCACATCATCCGCCACCTCAAAGTCATCTGCAGTGTTTAGCTTCTCCAAATGTGCAACTCACAGAAGAGTTGAACCACAAACAAATGTAATATGAGCCCTTTAATGTGTTTTATAATATACGCTGTGTCTCATGTATGAAAATGAGTGTGTTTATAGGAATTATTCACCATTCTTTTAAAAGTGCATTGGTGATGTCACATGGTGGAGAAGTTCATGGCTCTCTGTCTCTGTTCTAATTCATCCCAAAGGTGTTCTATCGGGTTCAGGTCAGGACTCTGTGCAGGCCAGTCAAGTTCATCCACGCCAGACTCTGTCATCCATGTCTTTATGGACCTTGCTTTGCGCACTGGTGCACAGTCATGTTGGAAGAGGTAGGGGCCCACTCTAAACTGTTCCCACAAGGTTGGGAGCATGGAATTGTCCAAAATGTTTTGGTATCCTGCAGCATTCAAAGTTCCTTTCACTGGAACTAAGGGGCCAAGCCAAACTCCTGAAAAATAACCCCGCAGCATAATTCCTCCTCCACCGAAAGTCACACTCGGCACAATGCAGTCCAAAATGTAGCCTCCAAACCCAGACTGCTCCATCAGCTTGCCAGATGGAAAAGCGTGATTCATCAGTCCAGAGAAGGCGTCTCCACTGCTCTAGAGTCCAGTGGTGATGTCCTTTACACCACTGCATCCCATGCTTTGCATTGGACTTGGTGATGTATGGCTTAGATCCAGCTGCTCGGCCATGGAAACCCATTCCATGAAACTCTCTGCGTACTGTAGGTGGGCTAATTGGAAGGTGACATGAAGTTTGGAGTGCTGTAGCAACTGACTGTGCAGAAAGTCTTTGCACTATATGGACCTCTTTGTCAGTTTACCTGGCCTACCACTTCCTGGCTGAGTTGCTGTTGTTCCCAAATCCTTCCATTTTCTTATAAAAAAGTTGACTTTGGAATATTTAGAAGCGAGGAAATTTCACGACTGGATTTGTTCCTATGATGTCGGGACGGCGTGGCGCAGTGGAAGAGTGGCCGTGCGCAACCCGAGGGTCCCTTGTTCAAATCCCACTTAGTACCAACCTCGTCACGTCCGTTGTGTCCTGAGCAAGACACTTCACCCTTGCTCCTGATGGGTGCTGGTTGGCGCCTTGCATGGCAGCTCCCTCCATCAGTGTGTGAATGTGTGTGTGAATGTGGAAGTAGTGTCAAAGCGCTTTGAGTACCTTGAAGGTAGAAAAGCGCTATACAAGTACAACCCATGACAGTTCCACGCTGGAAATCACTGAGAGCGCCCTGTTCTTTCACAAATGTTTGTAGAAACAGTCTCCATGCCTATGTGCTTGATTTGATACACCGGGCCAAGTGATTAGGATACCTGGTTCTCATTATTTGGATGGGTGGACAAATACTTTTGGCAAGACGTAGAAAAGCATCAGTACTAAGTAGTTTAGTTGATTTTCTACATGTGCAACAACAGGTTTAGTGTCTGAAAAGGAGAAGGGAGAAGGAGAGCTTCCCCAAGCTTGTGTGAAATGCTGTTAGCACACAAAACACACACATTGGCGTGTTGTCCATCTGTTAGTTTGCATAGCAATGAGCAAACAGCAACTATCAAGTGGCTTTGCTAATAAACATAAAGAGCTTTTCAGGTCTCCTTTAAAGAAGAGTACAAAAAAATGCAAATGAGCTCCACAAAGGACTGTTTTTACCTTCAGATCTCCCTTTCATGGCCTCAATGGGCCCGCCTATAATCTCCTAAACGTGCAAGTAGGTGGAATGGCCACGTCGATGCGTGTCGGTCGGAGAGCCAACGCAACAAACTCTTAGCCGAGGAGCAGAGGTTAAACACACACTCGTTTTGGCTTTGTTTGTCCTCTCCTGAAAATATCAGAGAAGGGCTGCCTGTTTCATGTCTTCTCCTCCATCAAGGAGCTTCATTGAAGTTCACAGAATTGCCTCCGCAGGCACAACTCTCAACACAAACTGGTGGCGCACAGAATTGGGTTTTGTCCCGGTGACTGGCCGGCGAGAAAACGACTGCATGACTTTGTACTACGTCCCTGGTCAACTGTAAGATCATAATTATTAAAATCATGCTTGGTTTATGTAAGTGATGACCGATGAGAACAAGAGCATGTATTGTCTGTGTGTTATGATGTAAAGGAGAGGTGTGCTTGTGATGTAAAAGTATGTGGCCCTTAGTTTTTAAATATTTGGACAGCCCTGGTCAACTGTAGGAAATATAATTATTAAAATTACCCGAAAGGGATAAGCGGTAATGGATTGATGTGTTTTTTTACAAGTGATGACAGATGTGAACAAGAGCATGTATTGTCTGTGTGTTATGATGTAAAGGAGAGGTGTGCTTGTCATGTATAACTATGTGGCCCTTAGTTTTAAAATATTTGGACACCCTTGGTCAACTGTAGGAAATATAATCATTAAAAACACCTGAAAGGTATAAGCGGTAGAAAATGAATTGATTGATGATGTTTTTTTGACAAGTGATGACAGATGTAACCAAGAGCATGCATTGTCTGTGTGTTATGATGTAAAGGAGAGGTGTGCTTGTCATGTATAAGTATTTCCTTGAATTGCCGCCGGGTATATAGTATGCGCCTGCCTAGAATCACTGCCGGGTCAAACTCGTTTTGCAAAATAATTAGCGCATGCTTAGCATTACCACCGGCTCAGAATTAACGCCGGGTCAAACTCGTTCCGCAAAATATTTTTATTAGCGCATGTCTGGAATTTCCGCTGGGTCAGACTCGTTTCGCAAAATAATTAGCATATGCCTAGAATTTCGGCCGGGTGAAACTCGTCACTTCACCTGTCATCATTTTCAAAATGGAGGAGGCTGATTTCAACCATTTGAAATCGCATAAAGGGAAGAAGATTAAGTGCTATTCAGTAGGATTTAAGGTCCAAGCTATTGAATATGCTAAAAAGAACAGTAAGCAGCTATGTTTTATCAATATACCGTAGCTGCGTGTGTCAAATATGAGTCATTAAATGACTCCCGCCTCCTGGTGGTAGAGGGCGCTAGTGATCCTTCTTGCGACTACTCGGCTGCAGAAGAAGTGACAACAAGCAGCAAGAGTGAGCAGCGATTGTTTATTTTTTCCTCTCGCTTGCACTTTTAACATGGAGGATTACATATCTAAAATAAAACTGTTTTCTAAACTGGACTTTCAATGGAAGCAGGAGGTAATAAAGGAAGATCTCCATCGAGACAGAGAGACTATTAAAACTGAAAGAAGATAAGGAAGACTTCTATAAACAAGTTATCGATGCTTTTGATCAGAAGGAGCTGCGCATGGACTTCATTTATAAGTAAAGGTAAGACCATAATAATGTTTTTTTTAATTAAATGTGCTTTTCATGATGGTATCCTTACTTCACACTCAAATTTTTAAGCACAGGCTGAGAAGAGGTTTTAAATGAATTAGCGCCCCGGCTAATATATATATATATATATATATATATATATATATATATATATATATATATATATATATATATATATATATATATATATATACATATATGCACAAGACTAGGACGTAAAGAAATGAACATTTCTTATAACGGTTTAAGTGACAGAAATGATCAGGGTGATCAATATTATTACGGTACAGTTGAATGTGCTCAATAAATATGTCGAGACACACTCAAATCTTTTAACCAAGTTTTATATTTTTTCTTTAATAACTATAATAAATAATCACGCACATGCTTTCTATAGCAAATTGAGTGTTGACATTCCTTCACTTCCTGTTTACATATGATGTCACGGGTGTTGACTTCCTGTTGGAGACACCTGAGTGTCATATTCATAGTTTAGATGTGTTTAAGTAACTTCAAATTGGGATGTGTACTTTTTTAATGGGAAGAAAAATGTATGCATTTTGTGTTCATGTTAGCATTAAGCTAGCTAGTCAGGCGGTTATCGTTTGCGGTTTTTGGATGATTTTAGTTGAAAACGTCATACCAAATGTCGTTTTTTTTTACCACGTTGTACGGTTTCTGATTAAATCCATCTTGATTTAAAAGTACCCCAGCGGTGATGTTTTGTAAGGTGGACTTCAACGTCAGGTTCTTCCCACAATGAGACTTCTTGTAGGTTAGAGAAGCTAAAAATACTCACATCCTGGTTGTTCATGTCCCAGTAGGGCCTCTCGCCGTAGGAGATGACTTCCCACATGACGATGCCGTAGCTCCACACGTCGCTGGCGGTGGTGAACTTCCTGTAGGCGATGGCCTCCGGAGCCGTCCACCTGATAGGAATCTTTCCTCCTGGAGAAAGGTAAGTCCCAATGGCCTCCTGGAACAAGCAAGAGGTGCAATGTCACTCCCGGGAAGTACACACTTGTCCTTGGATAGTTAGGCTGTTAATCGGTTAGTTAACTCGTCACTTATTGAGCCAATTAACCAATGAACCAGTTTGTCTGTCAGTTAGCAGGCTAACCAGTTAGTCTGTCAGCCATTTAATTGAGTAGCTAGTTAGTTAGTTAGTTAGCTTGCCATTTGGTTAGTCAGTCAGTTGGTATATCAGTCAAAGTTTAGTTGTTTAGTCTAATAATCAATCAGTGACTTAGTGGCTGAGTAAACCAGTCAATTAATTTGTCGACTTAATCTTTTACTCGGTCCAACGATCAGTCGTTTAGTCAGTCAGGCAGTTTGTTAGTAAGTACTGTTAGTATTATTTACTTACAACCACATTCTCTTCGTATTGGTTCACTTTCACAAATTTCTACGCAAATTCCCGAAAATGTCAGCGTGGAGTTATTGAGTCTGTTTAGCTGACTGTAGAGCTAGCGCCAGGCACCGTTTGAAAATAATTAAACATATACAGAATCTTTCTGTGTAATTAAGTGATTTTACAACCTATATTTCTGTGACTTATAGTCCGGTTTGGCCAATATGTGGACATTTTTTTTTTCCATATAACATTCTTGATTTTATATTTTTATTTGGTCTTCTAGACGTCCATAACGTTTCTACTCGTATGAATTCTTCAGTCATCACTCTAAGCGATCCAATCTTTCGGTGTAAATAATTCATTTCATCTGTGACTTATAGTCTGGTTCGGCTAATATATGGAAAAATATATATATATATATTTTTTTGGTCTTCTAATCAACCATAACGTTTCTACTCGTATAGATTCTTCACTCATCACTCTAAGCGATCCAATCTTTCGGTGTAAATAATTCATTTCATTTGTGACTTATAGTCTGGTTTGGCTAATATATGGAAAAATATATATATATATATTTTTTTGGTCTTCTAATCAACCATAACGTTTCTACTCGTATAGATTCTTCACTCATCACTCTAAGCGATCCAATCTTTCTGTGTAAATAACGCATTTTACAACGTATATATCTGTGACTTCTGGTCCGGTCCGACTAATATATGGAAACATATTTTTTCCATCTACTATTCTTGAGTTTATATTTTCATTTAGTCTTCTAATTGTCGATGACGTTTCTACTCGTATGGATTCTTCACTCATCACTCCATTGTAAATAACTAATTTCACAACATATATATCTGCGACATATAGTCCTGTTCGGCTAATATATGGAAAAATATTTCATATTTTTGTTTGGTCTTCTAGTCGTCCATAACGTTTCTACTTGTACGGATTCTTCACTCATTACTCCAAGCAATCCAATCTTTCGGTGTAAATAACTCATTTCACAACGTATATATCTGGGACTTATAGTCCTGTTCGACAAATATATGGAAACATATTTTTCCATACACTATTCTTGATTTTTTATAATTGTTTGGTCTTCAAGTCGTCCATAACGTTTCTACTCGTATAGATTCATCACTCATCACTCCAAGCGATTCAGTCCAGTTTGGCTAATATATAGAAAAATATTTTTTCCATATACTATTCTTGATTTTATATTTTTCTTTGGTTTCTTAGTCGTCCATAACGTTCTTACTCATCACTCCAAGCGATCCAATCTTTCTGTGTTAATAACTCATTTCACAACATATATATCTGCAACTTGTAGTCCGATTCGGCTATTATCCATCCATCCATCCATTTTCTACCGCTTATTCCATTTTTGGGGTCGCGGGGGGCGCTGGCGCCTATCTCAGCTACAATCGGGCGGAAGGCGGGATACACCCTGGACAAGTTCGGCTAATATATGGAAATATATTTTTTCCATATACTATTCTTGATTTTATATATGTTTTGGTCTTCGAGTCGTCCATAACGTTTCTACTCGTATGGATTCTTCATTTATAACTCCAAGCGGTCCGATATTTCTGTGTAAATAACTCATTTCACGACGTGTGTTTCTGCGACTTATAGTCCAGTGCGGCTTATACATGAAAACATATTTCCCCCACTAGCATTTAGTGGGCGTGGCTTTCAAAGCGGTGTGACCTACAGTCCGTAACAAACAGTAAACCCCAGAAGGATGAGGACCAGGCGTGCGTGCCTCACCCTGGTTGTGTACGCAGCCTCGGGGTCGTCCTCCAGAACCCGGCTGAGGCCAAAGTCGGACACTTTGCACACCAGGTTGCTGTTGGCCAGGATGTTGCGTGCGGCGAGGTCTCGGTGAACGTAGCTCATGTCCGACAGGTACTTCATGCCCGAGGCCACGCCACGCAGCATGCCCACCAGCTGGATGACGGTGAACTGCCCGTCGTGTTTCTAGACAGTGGATGCTCAATAAAAGTCTCAGCTGACGAAGAGGCGGGTGTGGAGGGAGTCAACTTACCCGAAGAAAGGCGTCCAAGGATCCGTTTTCCATGTACTCTGTGATTATCATGAGTGGTTTGCCTGAAAATCACACAATAGTCGTGGTCAGATTTCATTAAGACCCACCGGGTGCTGCAACTCACATCTGGTGACCACACCCTCCAGTCTGATGATGTTGGGGTGGTCAAATTGTCCCATGATGGAGGCCTCAGACAGGAAGTCCCGCCTCTGCTTGTCCGAGAACCCCGCCTTCAGACTTTTGATGGCCACGTACACTTCTCGCCGTCCTTGCACGCGTAACCGCCCGCTGCACACCTCCCCGAACTCTCCTGCGCGGCAAACAGCACACGTCAGTGCCAAGTAGGGTTGTACCTGTGCTAGTAAAGTACCGCCACATTCTGTACTATACTGCCTCTGAAAAAGTACTGGTTCTCTTTTTTTTTTTTTTTACCCCCAATTCCAGCATCAAGGGGTTGGAATTTGGGGTTTAATCACCAAAAAATATTCCTGGGCGCGGCCACCGCTGCTGCTCACTGCTCCCCTCACTTCCCAGGGGGTGATCAAGGGTGATGGGTCAAATGCAGAGAATAATTTCACCACACCTAGTGTGTGTGTGTGTGTGTGTGTGTGTGTGTGTGTGTGTGTGTGAGACAATAATTACTACTTTAACTTTAACTTATCGGGCATGACGAGCAGAGGAGCATGTTCGGCAGCGCACATGCACAGAGTACTTACAAGCAGACACAGTGTGTAGACAGAAAAGGGATAAAGATAAAGATAAAGGTGAAGTCATAACACTGAAACACCCCCAGGAAGAGCTGCTTTAAGACAGCTAACATCAGTCGGCAGTGTTTTAGCTACTTCTAAATCACTAATCATTGTTTCCATGGCGACAAATAAAGTAAGTTTCTTACAGGTAGCATTATCACTGGAGGACGAGGAATAGCTAAACATGCTTCACTACACACCGCAGGATACATTAGCTCACTGGCGTCACAATGTAAACAAACGCCATGGGTGGATCTACACCTGACATCCACTGTAATGATACCAAGTACAGGGGCGTATCTAGTTGATACTACTATGATTACAACGATGTTTGATTTCTTTTCCTTTTTTAAAAATGTATATAATATTTATAAAGTCAGTAAATACGTCCCTGGACACATGAGGACTTTGAATATGACCAATGTATGATCCTGTAACTACTTGGTATCGCAACGATACCTAAATGTTTGGTATCATCCAAAACTAATGTCAAGTATCAAAGAAGAATAAGTGATTATTACATTTGAAAAGAAGTGTAGATAGAACATGTTAAAACAGAAAATAAGCAGATATTAACATTAAGTGAACAAGTAGATTAATAATCAATTTTTACAGTTTGTCCCTCATAATGTGTATAAAATAATAGGTGTATAAATGAGACAATATGTTAGTGCAGACTAATTAGGAGTCTTTGTTTGTTTACTTACTACTAAAAGACAAGTTGCCTAGTATGTTCAACATTTTATTGAAGGACTAAATAACAATAATAAACATATGTTTCATAGACACTAACATGTTTTGTTACAATAAAGACATTTTGTGGTCCCTTTATTTAGAAAATGATCGGAAAGTGTCGAAATACATTTCGGTACTGGTACCAAAATATTGGTATGTGGTGTGTGGGTACCGACCCATGCCGATGACTCTCTCGATGTGGATGCAGCTGACGTCGATCTCCTTGGCGAACTCGTGGATGGCCTGGTCAGGATCCTCGTAGGTGAAAGGATCCACGTAGATCTTCACTCCTGCACACATGGACCTTGTGTGTCACTGCTGCACAAGTTAGGTGGATGCCTTCTGTGTGTGTGTGTGTGTGTCCGTCTGTGTGTGTGTGTATGTGTGTGTGTCTCTGTGTGTGCATGTGTGTGCGTGTATGTTGTGTGTGTGTCTCTGTGTGTCTGTCAGCGTGTGTGTTTGAGTGTGTCTCTCTGTGTGAGTGTGCGTGTCTGTATGTGTGCATGTATGTTGTGTGTGTGTGTTTGAGTGTGTCTCTGTGTGTATGTCTCTCTGTGTGTGCATGTGTGTGCGTGTATGTTGTGTGCGTGTCTCTGTGTGTGTGTCTGTCAGTGTGTGTGTTTGAGTGTGTCTCTGTGTGAGTGTGCGTGTCTGTATGTGTGCATGTGTGTGCATGTATGTTGTGTGTGTGTCTGCGTGTGTGTGTACTTGTGTTTGTGTAAATGTGTGTGTCTATGTAAATGTGTGTGTGTGTCTGTGTGCGTGTCTATGTCTGTGTGTGCGTGTTTCTGTGTGTGTTTGTATGTGTGTGCATGCGTGTGTGTGTGATTGTGTGTGGGTGTGTCTATGTGTGTGCGTGTGCATGCATGTATGTGTGTGTGGTTTTGTTTGTGTATATGTGTGTGTGTGCGTATGCGTGTCTGTTTGTATATGCTTGTGTGTGTATATGCATGTGTGTGCGTGTGTCTGTACGTGTGTGTGTTTGTGTGTGCGTGTGTCTGTATGTGTGTGTTTGTGTGCATGTGTGTCTGTGCGTGTGTCTGTATGTGTGTGTGTCTGTATGTGCGTGTGTCTGTATGTGTGTTGTTTGTGTGTGCGTGTGTCTGTATGTGTGTGTGTTTGCGTGTGCGTGTGTCTGTATGTGTGAGTTTGTACTTGTATGTGTATGAATGTGTGAGTGTGCATGTGTATGTGTATGTGTGAGTGTGCATTTGCGTGTCTGTGTGTGTGTATGTTTAAGTGTGTGTGTATATGCATGTGTGTGTGTGTGTTTGCGTGTGTTTACAGTATGTGTGTGCATATGTGGGTGTGCATGTGTGTGTGTGCATGTGTGTGTATATGTGAGTTTGCGTGTGCATGTGTGTGCGTGCGTGTAAAAGTGTGTGTGCACGTGCGTATGTGCATTTGTGTGTGTGCGCGTGTGTATGTGTGCGTGTGCATGTGTGTGTATATAAGTGAGAGCGTGCGTGTGCATGTGTGCATGTGTGTGAGTGTGTCGGTGTATAGATGTGTGAGTGTGCAAGTGTGTGTGCATGTGTTTGTGTGTGCGTGTGCAAGTGTGTGCGTTCATGTGCATGCGTGTGTGTGTGCAAGTGTGTGTATATGTGTGCGTGTGTGTGTGTGCGCACCTGGATTAAGATGCTTCTCTTCCTCAGAGTCGTGCTTGGTCTTACTGTACTTGCTCCTCCTGATGACAAACAAACACAGGTGGTCATTCTCGCATGTTTGTGTTGTGTAGACGGTGCCAAGTGACAAAGAGGAGCAGGCAGGACCCACATGAAAGTGTTTTGGAAGTGGAAGTGGAGGGGAGGGGAGGGGAGGGGGGCAGACGTGGGGAGGCCTCAGGTAGTCGGAGATAAAAGGAGGGCTTTTTTCCACCAAACAAAGAAACTGTAAAAAAAAAAGAAAAGCTCTTTGTGGCTGAACAGAAACAGGTGAGTGTGTGTGTGTGTGTGTGTGTGTGTGTGTGTCTGTGTGAGAACCTGCATCTGTGGACACCTGCTACCGCTTTGTGTGTGTGGGAGTGTGTGAGAGGAAACTGACACACACGCACACGCACACGCACGCACGCACACACACACACACGCACACACACGCACGCACACACACGCACGCACACACACACACTCCCAAAACATTCCACGTTCACAATGTCGCCAAAATGGAATGAGAAAAGTGCCACGTTAAGTTTCGCGGTGGTGTTAGTAACGGCCCCAGGATGCAGTGACGGCAGGCAAAGTGCAGGTAAAAGTGTATAATTACAACAACAAAAAATAGAACGGGGAAGTGGACAGGAAGTGGGGAAAAAAAAACAAGAGCACTGGTCAGGAAATAAATGAAATAATACTTGTCATGTGAAAAAAGAGAAAAGAGTAATTTAGTGTTGTTGTTGTAGCTCACAATGATGAACTTCTCCTTAATCAAACTACCACCAACTGTCACTAACTTTTAAACATGCCGCAAACATTAAATCCCGCCCTCTTCCGAATAATAGCCATTTGGGGTAGGCTCCAGCAACCCTGTGAGGGACAAGCAGTATAAAATGGATGGCTGGATGCTAAAGTTCAGCTACTAAAGCTAGCTATCATTAAATGTAGAAAAAATTTACTTGTGTGTACGTCTCCTCTTATTTGGCCTGAATGAACATTTTTATTCACTTTATTTTTGTAAACATTGCAACATGTTTGTGTTCTTGAGGTTTGAAACATTTGTTTTGCCGCCAATAACATGAGAGTACTGCAGCCTGACCAGAACTACGCTCATGTCAATCAAACCACGGCATTATTACCTCCTTTGTTTACTGAAAATAATTATAATAATTTACTAGTCATTTTTGTACCTTTTCTACATTTCTCAGTGAATAATTGATGGTTTATAATATCAATAAACCTGGAAAAAATACCCACAAAAATTCATGAAATTTGCTGTATTTTTCCGAGTTTTTCTGCTGGTCTCTTCTTAATGATGGCGTCATAATTAATTGGACAAAGCTCTCTCGTTAGGCTGTGCAGGTGTGCCTAATGAAGTGTCCATGGAGTGTGTGCTTCATAAATAATGTATCTGACCAATCACTCACTGTCGCTGCTCTTGTGCGGCTAAATAGTGTGTGTGTGTGTGTGTGTGTGTGTGTGTGTGTGTGTGTGTGTGTGTGTGTGTGTGTACGTGTGTGTGTGTGTGTTACCTGCGTCTTTTTAAAGGGGATTAGAGTGGAGACAGTCATAATCCCTTTGTCCCTGATTTGTCATCATTGCCTCTCATGTGTGTGTGTGTGTGTGTGTGTGTGTGTGTGTGTGTGTGTGTGTGTGTGTGTGTGTGTGTGTTCTTGAATTTCTACCCATGAAAAGTATCTTCCATATGAGGAGGTGTGAACAAGTGATGACATAAATGAGGGTCCCAATAACATTGCATCTAGTAGACAATGTCTCATTTGTGGTGATATCCATCAAAATGAGGGTGGTCGCAAAAAGGAGGGATTTTTCACATTGACTGTGTGTCGCTTTTAAAAGTGCTCCCCCTCTGGTTAACATATGAAATAACAAGTGTGTGTAGAACATTTAAATGCACCCTTTTGGCCAAAATTGATAAAAATACACAAGTATATAAAAACATAATGTAATAGCTTAAAGTAAGTAATAAAAAAATAACTTAAATCAGTCTCTCACAATGTGTCAACTTTTTTCTGATAAAATTGGGAACAATTTCTCATATTCTTCCTGTTTCTGTAATATTGCAATATTTTCTCGTGAAATTACTTCTTTTATGTAAAACTATTACTTTTTAATGCAGAAGGGTGACAAATGTCATATAAAATTCAGACTTTTATCACAACATTTGTCTGTTGTTCTTTTAAAATAGTGACATTCATTGAGTAAAATTATGACTTCGTTCATAATTTTGCCAAGTAAAATTCCGATGATTATTATAATATTGCCAAATTTTAACGTTTTCTTATAATAATTGTGACTCTTGTCAAGTAAAATGACGACTATTTTCATAAAATTGCCAAAATTTGAAGGTTTTTCTTGTAAAATTACAACTGTTATTGAGTAAAATTCCAAATTTTATCGTAATATTGCACACGTTGCAGTTTTTGACTTGTGTTGAGTAAATTTACGACTTTTATTATAATACTGCCAACATTCAAAGGTTTTTTTTCGTGGAATTGTGACCTTTTTCTTGTGAAATTCCAACTCATTTTTCACAACAAGCTTTTTTATATTTGCATAGTATGTATAAATCATTAATGTTATTAATACACTTCTTTATATATCTAGAAGGGGTGGTCCTAAAGTGTTAGGCTTTTTTCTCAGGTCTCCACAAGGTCAGAAATACAAGTGTTTGTGTGTGCGTGCGTGTGTGTGTTCTTGTATTTCTACTCTTCTTGAGACATCAACAAGGAAAAGTACCTTCCATATGAGGACCGATGAACAAGTGAGGACATAAATCATGGTCCCAATACGGGAAACCTATTTAAGAGCCAAATACTAGAGTATGTGAACATTGCTCCAAAGTCAGGATTTTTTGTTGATTTATTGTGCCCATCGACATATGTTAAGAGCAGTGTGGGTGGAGGGCTGAAAGGTCAGAATCAGGTGAAAAATGGCCCAAAATTTTGGCTATCAGTATGACCATTCATTTGAACGGGAGTTTCCTACAAATTTGGGAATTTTGGAAAAAATAAGTAATACAACAATTGTCCTAGATGATATAAATGGGTTGGTGTTGAAGTTTTTGAAAACGGTTGAAAAATGTTGACGTAGTAACAGTTTGAATTTAAATGGGCATTTTAGAATTCCTGGAATTTCTGGAAAACTGGGACTTTTCACCCAAAAAAAAAACAATTGCACTTTTGTTGTTCTCCAATTAGGAAGAATGTTTTGAAGGTGAAATGGAAATACAAACCTTTATATATCCTAAGGAGGGAGGCATTTTTTCAGAGGTCTCAAGAAGGTAACCAATACAAGAATGTGTGTGTGTGTGTTCTTGTATTTCTACCCTTCTTGAGACATCAACAAGGAAAAGTACCTTCCATAAGAGGACCGATGAACAAGTGAGGACATAAATCATGGTCCCAAAACGGGAAACCTAATTGAGAGCCAAATACTAGAGTATGTGAACATTGCTCCAAAGTCAGGATTTTTTGTTGATTTATTGTGCATATTGACATATGTTTAGAGCAGTGTGGGTGGAGGGCTGAAAGGTCAGAATAAGGTACAAAATGGCCTAAAATTTTGGCCATAAATATGACCATTCATTTGAATGTGAGTTTCCTACAAATTTGGGAAATTTGGAAAAAGATGGAAATTTTTGAAAAAATACGTAATACAAAAATGTTCCTAGATGATATGAATGGGCTGGTGTTGAAGTTTTTAAAAACAGTTGAAAAATGTTCACATAGCAACAGTTTGAATTTAAATGGGTATTTCAGAATTCCTGGAATTTCTGGAAAACCGGGAATATTTTACAAAAAAAAGGTACTTTTGTTTTCCCCCAATTAGGAAGAATGTTTTGAAGGTGAAATGGAAATACAAACCTTTATATATCCTAAGGAGGGAGGCATTTTTCGGAGGTCCCAAGAAGTTATGAAATACAAGAATGTGTGTGTGTGTGTGTGTTTATGTGTGTGTGTTTACGTGTGTGTGTACCTGCGAGTAATGATGAAGACGACGGTAGATACGAGCAGCAGAATTCCAACGCCGCTGACGGACAGCAGCAGGAAAGCAGAGTTGACTCCTTCTCCAATCAGAGGGAAAGGATCTAAACAGGAAGTACAAGATCATTCCACATTCCTTGCTTCAACCAAAAAAACAAACAAACCATGTTTGACCTGAATTGGTGGAGAATTCAAAAGGGTCGCTGAACTCTCCGTAGCCGGCAGCGGTGCGAGCGCGCACGTGAAACACGTAGACGGTCAGCGGGTTGAGGCCCGCCACGTCCACGCCGCGAGAGGCGGTCCTCATGATGCGGTAAGACCGCTCCTTCTGGTCCTGGTTGGACGGCACAAAAGGAACAGTTCCACCCCCGCTGGACGTATTCCGGACGTCAGGCTGGACGACGCTCACCTTCTCGTAGAACTTGACCTCGTATTCCAGGATGACCCCGTTGGGTTGGTCGGGCTGTTGCCATGACAACGACAGAGTGTGCCTGGTGACGTCGGTGACTTGGACGGCCGACACCGGAGACGGAGCTGAGGGAGAGGAAGACATTAGAAATAGACTGGACTGTTCTTACTCGAAGAAATAGAATCCTTTTATTGTCATAGTCATGGTTAACAAGACAATTAAGTGCCATCAGTGCAGTACGAATCCAAAACAATACCTAAAACTACAATGTGCCATTCCGGTAGGAATTGGGTGCGAACACCCGATGTGCGCGAGCCGCCAATCTGCCAACACGCACCAGCGGGACTGGAATGCTTGAAAGTCTAAGGTGAGTGGAGTGTGTGGATGTTGGAACGGTTGAAACCGGACGAGACACGTTGGTAAGCAGCCCAGTGTATGTTTACCAAGTTGTCAATGGGGAGGAAATTACCGGAAATTCCGGGAAAGCTGGGAATTTTGGGAAAGAGAAAACATGTTTTGTGTTTGAAATAAGTTAAGAGCAGTGCGGGTCGGTGTTGAATGGGTTGCTGTTGAAGTTTAACGCAATAACAGTTTGAATTTAAATGGGTATTTAGCAATTCCTGGAATTTCGAGGAAAACCAGGAGTTTTTATGAAAAAAATGGTTCTCGGGCTCCAGTACTCTGGAATGCCCTCCCGGTAAAAGTTCGAGATGCTACCTCAGTAGAAGCATTTTAGTCTCACCTTAAAACTCATTTGTATACTCTAGCCTTTAAATAGACTCCCTTTTTAGACCAGTTGATCTGCCGTTTCTTTTCTTTTTTCTCCTATGTCCCACTCTCCCTTGTGGAGGGGGTCCGGTCCGATACGGTGGCCATGTACTGCTCGCCTGTGTATCGGCTGGGGACATCTCTGCGCTGCTGATCCGCCTCCGCTTGGGATGGTTTCCTGCTGGCTCCGCTGTGAACGGGACTCCCGCTGCTGTGTTGGATCCGCTTTGGACTGGACTCTCGCGACTGTGTGGATCCATTATGGATTGAACTTTCACAGTATCATGTTAGACCCGCTCGACATCCATTGCTTTCCTCCTCTCCAAGGTTCTCATAGTCATCATTGTCACCGACGTCCCACTGGGTGTGAGTTTTCCTTGCCCTTATGTGGGCCTACCGAGGATGTCGTAGTGGTTTGTGCAGCCCTTTGAGACACTAGTGATTTAGGGCTATATAAGTAAACATTGATTGATTGATTGATTGAATGGTTCTCAATTAATAATAATTGTTTCAAGGTGGAATGGTCAAATGCAGTTGAAAGATGTGGACCGTGACAACTTTCCAGTAAAAACTGAAAAAGGGGCTCTGAAAAAACAGGAATTCTGGGAATTTTTTGTAACTTGGAAAATGGGAGTCTGATTGTAAAGGTGAGTGAAGTTTTTGTGGATGTTGGAACACTTCAAATTGGATGAAACATGTGGGATATGCAGTCGATTGTATATATATATATATATATATATATATATATATATATATATATATATATATATATATATACACACACACACACACACACACACACACACACACACTGGTATACCAATTTGTCAATGGGGAGAAAATTACCAAAAATTCCAGGAAAGCTGGGAATTTTGTGAAAGAGAAAACGTGTTGTGTTTGAAATAAGTTAAGAGCAGTGCGGGTCGGTGTTGAATGGGTTGCTGTTGAAGTTTAACGCAATAACAGTTTGAATTTAAATGGGTATTTAGCAATTCCTGGAATTTCGAGGAAAACCAGGAGTTTTTATGAAAAAAATGGTTCTCGGGCTCCAGTACTCTGGAATGCCCTCCCGGTAAAAGTTCGAGATGCTACCTCAGTAGAAGCATTTTAGTCTCACCTTAAAACTCATTTGTATACTC